>NW_026652282.1:64225241-64246693 GCF_009828535.3 Hylobates moloch
GAATGAAGAGTGCCTCTGCCCGGCTGCCCCATCTGGGAGGTGAGGAGTGCCTCTTCCCGGCCGCCCCATCTAGGAAGAAGTGAGGAGCGCCTCTGCCCAGCCACCCCGTCTGGGAAGAAGTGAGGAGTATCTCTGCCTGGCCACCCTGTCTGGGAAGAAGTAAGGAGCACCTCTGCCCAGCTGCCCATCGTCTGGGAAGTGAGGAGCGCCTCTGCTCGGCTGCCCCATCTGGGAAGTGAGGAGTGCTTCTGCCCGGCCGCCCGGTCTCGGAAGTGAGGACCGCCTCTGCCCGGCCACCCCATCTGGGAAGTGAGGGGTGCCTCTGCCAGGCCGCCCCGTCTGGGAAGAAGTGAGGAGCGCCTCTGCCCAGCCGCCCCCCTGGGAAGTGAGGAGCACCTCTGCCCAGCCGCCCATCGTCTGGGATGTGAGGATCGCCTCTGCCTGGCCGCCCTATCTGGGAAGTGAAGAGCCCCTCTGCCCAGCTGCCCCATCTGGGAAGTGAGGAGCGCCTCTGCCTGGCCGCCTCCCCATCTGGGAAGTGAGGAGCGCCTCTGCCCGGCCGCCCAGTCTAGGATTTGGGGAGCACTTCTGCCCGGCCGCCCCGTCTGGGAGGTCTACCACGGAGGCCAGACGCAATGTGGGGGCTGGACGTGGTGGCTCACGCCTGTAGTCCCAGCACTCTAGGAGGCTGAGGCGGGTTGATCACTTGAGGCTAGGAGTTCGAGACCAGCCTGGCCAACATGGCGAAACATATGAAAAATACAACAGACAAACCAACAAACCAACCAAGCAACAACAAAACAGGTCTACCCTGGAGTCACACTCTAATTTTTTCTATTTTCCTCCCTTTCTGATCCTTTATCCCACTTTCTTTTTCTTCCTCTTCCTTCTCCTTCTTCTTTGTCAAATAGAGGATTGAGTTATTAGCATTGATCCATATAAAGTCCCTCTCTCATTTATTTTCTTTAATTCCCACCCCCCATTTCTATTCCCCGTCTTCCCATGTGCAACCTTCCTAATATGTTTGATATGCATCTTTTTGTTTGTATGTAAAAAAAAAAAAGCCCACTGTTGAGATCTGCTGCTCAGAAAAATAGATTCCTTTCAAAATATTATTGTTTCTTGACAATGCATGTAGCCACGTAAGAGCTCTGACAGAGAAGTACAAGAGGATTAATGGATTGGTGTGGGATGCAATATACAACAGAAAGTATGTGGTTCTACTAGCTTTCATACATGTAAACAACAGCATAATGAATATACCAAATAGTTCTATCACCCAAAAAAACTCCCTGATTTTATCCCTCTGTCACACCTTCCTTTATATGTAACCTCTGGTAATCACTGATCTGTTTTCTGGCCTTATGGTTTTATCATTTCAAGAATGTCATATAAATAGAATCATATAGTGTGTGTAATGTTTTGAGGCTAACTTATTTAACTCAGCATAATGCTCTTGGCATCCATTAAATTTGTTATGCCTATTAACGGCTCTTTGCTTTTTATTGCTGAGTGTTAATTCATTGAATAGATTTCCACCATTTGTTTAGCCATTCACTCACTGAAGGACATTTGGGTTGTTTCCAGTTTTTGGCAATTATGATTAGAACCCCTATAAACATTTGGGTACAGATTTTTTTCTGAAGATAAGTTTTCATTTTTCTAGGGATGTGGTTCTTCACTGGGGACTATTTTGCCCCCACCAAGGGATATTTGACAATATCTAGAGACTTGGGGTAGGGGCAGTGCTACTGGCATCTAGTGGATAGAGACTAGGGATGCTGCTAAACAGTCTACAGTGCGTGGGTCTGTGTATTAGTCTGTTCTTACAGTGCTATAAGGAAATATCTGAGACTGGGTAATTTATAAAGGAAAGAGGTTTAATTGACTCACAATTCAGCATGGCTGGGGAGGTCTCAGGAAACTTACAATCATGGTGGAAGGCGAAGGGGAAGCAGGTACATCTTACATGGCAGAAGGCAAAGGGGAAGCAAGATACCTTCTTCACAAGGTGAAGGAAGGTAGGTAGGAAGGAAGAGGACTGCATAAGGAACTACCTAGCACTTATAAAACCATCAGATCTTGTGAGAACTCACTATCATGAGAACAGCATGGGGGTGTGAACCCTGAAAATTTGAGAGAGGTCTCAGTTAATTTAGAAAGTTTATTTTGCCAAGGTTGAGGACGAACCTGTGACACAGCCTCAGGAAGTCCTGATGACATGTGCCCAAGGTGGTCAGGGAACAGCTTGATTTTACACATTTAGGGAGAAATGAGACATCAAACAATATATGTAAGAAGTACATTGGTTCCATCTGGAAAGGCGGCACAACTTGAAGCAAAGGCAGGAAGACTGGAAGAGGGGAGGGAGCTTCCAGGTGACAGGTAGGTGATACACAAACGGTTACATTCTTTTGAGTTTCTGATTAGCCTTTCCAAAGGAGGCAAATCAGATATACATCTATCTCAGTGAGCAGAGGAGTGACTTCGAATAGAATGGGAGGCAGGTTTCCCCTAAGCATTTTCTAGCTTGAGTTTTCCTTAGTGATCCTGGGGGCCCAAGATATTTTTCTTTCACAGGTTAAACTGCCCCATGATTCAGTTACCTCCAGCTGGCCTCTCCCTTGCCACGCAGGGATTATAGGGACTATGGGGATTACAATTCAAGATAAGATTTTGGGTGGGGACACAGCCAACCTTATCAGTCTCCCTCCCACAACAATGAATTAGCCGGCCTGAGATGTCAGCAGTGCCAAGATTGAGAAACCCTGGGTAAATACCCAGGAGTACAATTGCTAGATCACATGGAAAGTATATGTTTATAAGAAACAGCCAAATTGTTTTTCAGGGTGGCCGTACCATTTTACATTTCCACCAGTGCTATAGAAGAGTTCTAGTTGCTTCACATCTTTACCAGCAGGCTAAGATGTTTCAAATAGATGTGTAACAGTATCTTATTTGTGCCACTTTTTAAGGGTAAGAAAACATTCCCAGAAGCCCAAGAAGAATCCACCTGGTGTCTTATTGGTCAGAGTCACATCACATACCTATTCCTAAACCAATCATGAGCAAGGAGAATGGAATTATTATTCACCATCTAGAGGACATTCTGTCTGGGGCTTCCTATCTAATTTCTTTATGCCTTCCCTTTATTTTCTCATGAAATAAAACAAAAAAGTACTACCTACAAGAAATCCCATACCTTGACCCTGTTCTTGAAAGACCATGCAGTGACACCTTCATTGTCAGTGGATTCAATAAGGGAGAAGTAAAGAAGAGGCCATTTCCCACACCCATTTCTGTTTCCAGGAAGAGTTATGGCAATACCATAAACAAATCAATCCTCAATCTGCCATTTCCCCTTCTTCTTCCTCCCTCCAGGTATTTCTCCAGTAGGGCAGACTGGGAAATTAGATGGCTTCATCTCAGACCCAGGAGAGGGAGGGGGGAGTTGTGTACTGATTTAAGAAAAGCATCTGAAAAAAATAGAATTCATTTTATTATTTTAGGGAGATAAAACAGTGCATTCAAATAAATGTTTCTTCTTTGTGGCATCAGACTTCATTGGTTTATAGGCTGTGCTTTGTTGGAAGAATGTGCAATTCTGAGAGTGTCCAGTTCAGCATTCTGGTATATTCACCTACAAAAAATAGCACTTATTAGCACTTGAAGTTATTTCATAAATTACTTACAAAATGGGCTAAAGTATGGCTTTCACTTTAACCTTTCTTGGTAACTTAATTGGGAGAACTAAGCACAAATGGTTTCTAGAAGAAAATTCATAAAGAAGTCGTCTCTGAGTGGCAAAGAAGGGGAGCATATCTTACTGGTAAGCTTCTAAAGACCTTTTCATGAAGGAAAGTCTGATAGGGAATTGTATTCCCAGAATAATGAATGAAAATACAGTTTAGGAGTGGTATCACTTAGTGTGACTGTAATCGTTTTAAAAATTTTTTTGTGGTTTTCTAAATTGTCTCAGCCAAAACAAGTAATTTTTTTTAAGGCATAGGCCTCAAAGCATATCCAGAGTGTTCAGAAAAGCTGGCAGTGCCATGAGCAAGAGAGATCCAGGATCCCAAAGAGAAGAAGGCACTAGCCTAACCCACCAGCAGACAGTACATTGGATCAACAGAAGCCACACAGGAGCTTGGACGAATGGGGCATGCCATAACAGCTCTGCTCCTCACTGGCTGGGTGGCCTTGAGCCACTTAATCATTCCACACCTCAGTTTCTCCATCTAAAAACTGAGACAATGATAATATTTACCACCTAGAGTTGTTTGTTACCTGGGTAAATGCATATAACGCACTTATTACAATGTCTGGCACAATATATGTGCTATAATTTTCACTATTAGCTATTATAATTATTAGAAAACAAGAGAGGATACATAGTATGAGCAAGAGTGTTAAAAAGCTAAAAGAGAGTCCCCCTCCCACCCCTAATGAGGACACTGCCACAAACCTCATGGATCCTGGTAGAGAATGTCTACTCATCCACAAAAGAAAGACCTTGTCTGGGGGTAGCTCACCTTCTCCCCATTATGAAGTTATTGCAGAATATATGATTCCATCTTTATCTCTTTCTTTGAACTACACCTTTACTAAAACCTTGTGGCTCCAGTGCTTAAAAGTGGGCTGGGCACGGTGGCTCATACCTGTTATCCCAGCACTTTGGGAGGCTGAGGCAGGTGGATCACCTGAGGTTAGGAGTTTGAGAACAGCTTTGCCTACATGGTGAAACCCCGTCTCTACTAAAAATAGAAAAATTAGCCGGGCATGGTGGTGAGTGCCTGCAATCCCAGCTACTTGGGAGGCTGAGGCAGGGGAATCGCTTGAACCCGGGAGGCAGAGGTTGCAGTGAGCCGAGATGGTGCCATTGCACTCCAGCCTGGGTAACAAGAGCAAAACTGTCTCAAAACAAAAACAAAAACAAAACAAAACAAAACAAACAAAAAAAAAAACCAGGCCGAGCATGGTGGCTCACGCCTGTAATCTCAGCACTTTGGGAGGCCGAGACGAGCAGATCACCTGAGGTCAGGAGTTCAAGACCAGCCTGGCCAACATGGTGAAATCCTGTCTCTACTTAAAAAAAAAAAAAAAAAAAAAGCTGGGTGTGGTGGTTGGCATCTGTAACGCCAGCTACTCAGGAGGCTGAGGCAGGATAATCACTTGAACCTGGGAGGTGGAGGTTGCAATGAGCCAAGATTGTGCCGCTGCACTCCAGCCTGGGAAACAGAGCAAGACTCTGTCTAAAAAAAAAAAAAAAAAAAAAAAAAAAATGTGAGGAGCGCTGGGCTATCAAAGGGAGGTGCATCCCCAAGTTTCTGGAGTGTGACATACCTGGTAGAAGGCAATTTTTGTCCCTAATACACTAGAGATATGTGAAGGTTAAACTATCAAGACCTGGCTAGAAATTTCTCAGTTCTGCCAAGGGCTGGCCCTGTAACTGCATTTTTGTGTGTTTCTTCTTCCCTCTATCTAGTAGTTGTCTCAAATCAGTTGTTGATTGCATGGCAGTTTAAGGATTCAGTGTCCTCACAAGCTTCTCTTGGGGATCATTTTAGGGGAAAAAACAAATTCTGTACCCTAAACCAAACTAAATGCAGGACAAAATGGAAAATCTCTTCAGATAGGCAGCCAAGTTTGTGGTAGAATTAAAGGGTCAGAGGGGAAGGAAGTAAAGTGAGACAGCCTGGTCACAAGACTTGAACACAGATGGAACCTAGAGGTAAAAGCAGCACACTGGTTTCAGGAAGGAAAGATGGGAAGACAGGCCTCTCTCTACCAGTCAACTGTGCAATTCTAGGCACATTTCCTGGAACTGCTCCCAAAAGAGGGCCTGAACCAGCTGAGCAACCCCAAGAGCTTCCAGGGAGCAAGAAATCTGGAGGAATTTGTAATGGGCAGAAGGTGAAATCTCATTAGAAACCTGTTTGCTTTTGTAACACATGACAAGCAGGATTTTGACACTTGTGAAGAAGCTCCCCAGAGCCTGGAGAAAAAGATGAAATCTGAAAAGGAAGAGAATGCTTCTTGCTTTTGGCCACATGTCCTAAGAGGTGTCTGAAGAGATATGTGAAGCAATCATCTTGATTGCTGATTGATATGTGAGAGCAACCATCATAAGGCTTTGAAGATTCCCAAGAGGTCCTTATTTTAGAAAAAAACTGACTACAGAAGGAGGAACAACAGGAACGTGTACCAAGTGTACTGTATTAGTCAGGGTTCCCTAGAGGGACAGAGCTAATAGGAGATATATATATATATATATATATATATATATATATATGAGTTTATTAACTTACATGATCACAAGGTCCCACAATAGGCTGTCTGCAATCTTGAGGAGCAAGGAGAGCCAGTCTGAGTCTCAAAACTGAAGAACTTGGAGTCCGATGTTTGAGGGCAGGAAGCATCCAACACGGGAGAAAGATGTAGGCTGGGACACTAGACCAGTCTTGCCTTTTCACATTTCTCTGCCTGCTTTATATTCACTGGCAGCTGATTAGATTGTGTCCACCAGATTAAGGGTGGGTCTGCCTTCTACAGCCCACTGATTCAAATGTTAATTTGCTTTGGCAATACCCTCACAGACACACCCAGGATCAATACTTTGCCTCCTTCAATCCAATCAAGTTGACCCTCAGTATTAACCATCACACGTACCAAGAGCTTCTCACAGGTATGTTGTTTTCCTTGACTCTTGATTGCATCCCAGCAATATACAGGGCGTTATGGGAAGAAGTCCTTGGTTTCTCAGAATGGTACCAAGAAGTAGATAGCATTGCTAGAGACTGGGGGATCAAGAAAAAATTTTTTCTTCAAAGTAACTCACTTCAGAAATTCCACCATAGACACTGGCATTACATAGAGGCACACAAGCATTTATTTTAATATTGCCCAATAAGCCTCTGATCCCTGATGCTTATACCTTTCTGCCCATACCCAGCAGCTTAAGCAGTTCTTAAGAGTTTGAGATCCCCACATACATCCCAAGACGGGTTTTGCCATAACTACTGTGCAAAATCTGCTATGCAAGTTATTATAATGCTTTAAAAATGTAATTCCAAGCTCAGTCTAATAAACTGTCTAAGACAGCATATACAAGTTTAGGATTAATTTTCATTTTGACCCCTGCAGTGGATCTTGATTGGGTTTTACCACACCTCAGATATGCCAGGAGCAGGCAGTTAGAAGGAGCAGGTAGAATTCTAGACAGAACTCTGGGCTCAAATTACCCACAGTCTATGCAGTAGACTTTGGGGAACAGGCATCAAGGTCTGTTTTGCACCACCTCTGCTGAGGTGGTAAGAGCACTGGATTTGAAGTCAGGAGGCTTGGATTTGAATTTCAGTCATACATACCCTCTTGGTAACTGGGTTCTTGTCAAGTGTCCAGGAAGAGTCAGGTCACACGGACTTGAAGGGTGTTGAATGTGAAGACTTTATTAAGCGGTGGAAGTGGCCCTCAGCAGAAGGGGAGCTGAAAGGGGGTTGGAGCAGGAAGAAGGCCAGGCTTTAGGGAAGACATTTGTCCACAGATGGCAACTGCTAAAAGAGCATTATTTATAACACACATCTTCTGGGGCTCCAAAGGTCACGGGCAACTGCTAGACACTGTTGCAAGCTGGTACAGGATTCTTTCCTGCCAGCATCTAAAGGCACTTGACCTGGCTCCTGCACCTACCCACCTGCATGCTCCCCCTCTCTCAAGGGGTTTGAGCTCAATTTGAGCAAAATGAGTCCCCCCACCCACACCCTTGCAAGTCCCATGAGGGAGTCAGGGAACTCTCCCGTCCTCCAGTCTCACTACTTCTCTGGGCCTCCTTTTCTCTTCTGCAAAACTTCATGGAAAATCATGTGACAAGACTGAAAATTGTCAATGTTAAGCAATTCTGAAGTGCTTTTTCTGGGCATCAAGTTCCATTAGATCCCTTAGACTAGAGTATGGACCCTGGGTCACCTCCTCTCTCATTTCCTCCATTCTGACGCTAATGCTCAAATAGTAGCACTGTCAAAAAACTGCCAATGGTGGAAATGGAAGCATCCATTCCTTCTGCTTCCACAGAGAAAGCCTAGAATATTTTTTTAAAAATAAGCTATTTACACTTTATAGCAAGCTTTTTTTTTTTTTTTTTAGGACTTTTTTTTTTTTTTTTTTTTTTTTTGAGTGCAATGGTGCAATTTTGGCTCACTGCAACCTCCGCCTCCCGGGTTCAAGCGATTCTCTTACCTCAGCCTCCCAAGTAGCTGGGATTATAGGCACCCACCACCATGCCCAGCTAATTTTTTGTATTTTTAGTAGAAATGGAGTTTTGCCATGTTGGCCAGGCTGGTCTCGAACTCCTGACCTCAGGTGATCCACCCACCTCTGCCTCCCAAAGTGCTGGGATTACAGGCATGAGCCTCTGCACCTGGCCTATAATGAGCTTTTGACTGAGACTGTTAGAGTGCCTTTTCACAGATGGTATAAGGCGTTATTTGAAGGAATGTCACACTCCTCATGAGAGTGAGTCATGAGTTCCATATGAGTCATGTTTTTTTTTAAACTCTCACTATGACTCCATTCCACATTTTGAGCTTTCCACAGACCCTTATTCTCTGCCCCTGTCTACAAGTTCACAATGCCTTTGAAGGATGCTGGCAAAAGCAATGGGGTCATCAGCCTTAGAAAGAAACTCAAAAGTTCTCGTGAGGTATGATAAACCTTATAAGTGTGACAAGATGAGGTTTCTGATCTCAGAGTTAAGTTTATCTCCTGCTGGAAAAGTGTTTGATTTGACTGCTGACAAATCTGTGCACTCTGTATTATGTAGGCTCCAGTGAAAGAGTGAGGTCAAAGACTGCTATTCCCTGATGGGCCAGCCCTTCTCTTCACAAGCCAGTTGTGAAGGTTTCAGTGTTGAGGGGAAAATTTAGCTTGAGGGGTGTGTGCGTTTGTGTGTCCCTCTGCTTAAGCTGTGGTGACCTTGGGAGGGTTGTGAGCTGATTATTTTCTGTAGTGATACACAAGGTGGAGACTGACTTGATAACTGAGGGTTGGGGTTAGTTCTGACATCCTCAGCAATGATTTGGTGCAGGGGCAAACTGAGGAGGAAGCCATGGGAATTGTTAGAAATCAAGGCCGGGCCAGGCACGGTGGCTCACGCCTGCAATCCTAGCACTCTGGGAGGCCAAGGCAGGCAGATCACCTGAGGCCAGGAGTTCGAGACCAGCCTGGCCAACATAGTGAAAACCCGTCTCTACTAAAAATATTACTTTTAATGGCAAAAGCCACAATTACTTTTGCACCAACCTAATACAAAAATTAGCTGGGCATGGTGGCACATGCCTGTAATCCCAGCTACTAGCTGAGGCACGAGACTTGCTTGAACCTGGGAAATGGAGGTTTCAGTGAACCAAGATCACGCCATGGCACTCCAGCCTGGGCGACAGAGTAAGACTCTGTCTAAAACAGAAAAGAAAAGAAAAAAGAAAAAGAAAAAGAAAAGAAAAGAAAAGAAAAGAAAAGAAAAGAAAAGAAAAGAAAAAAGATATCGAGGCCAAACTCTGATAGGTTATGCCAGTTGTTTACAGAGTGTGGTCTCGGGAACCAATAACATCAACATCACCTGGGAAATTGATGAAAATTCAAGTTCTTGGGCTGCTCTCCAGACAAGTGAATCTATAACTTCTACGGTGGAGCCCAGCAATTCACAGTTTAACAAGACTTCCAGGTGATTCTGATTCATGCTATTGTTTGAGAACTACTGGATTAAGAGCTTTAGTTCTCAACCTGGGCTGCATACCCAAGTTGTTTGTTTTAAAATAGAAATTCTGGGATGGGGCCCAGTATCCCTAGATAACTCTGATGTTCAGGCAGGATTGAGAACCACAAGCACATTCTCTCCTTAGGGGCAAGTTACTTGGGATTATGGGAAGTTTTTGTCATGGGCCTTTCATCTCCTTGTTGGGATTATAGGTTGGAGTTTTAGGATTACATGGAGTTTCCTGGCCCAGGGCCTGTCTCTGTGATGGAATTGAGGCCGAGTTAGAGAGTGATGGCTGTGCTTCTTGATACAGAAGTTAGGGTCTGTCTGGCTATTGGTCCCCCATCTCTCTCCTCCTTTAACAATCCAGGCCAGGTGTGGTGACTCATGCCTATAATCCCAGCACTTTGGGAGGCCAAGCTGGGCAAATCAATAGGTCAGGAGTTCAAGGCCAGCCTGACCAACATGGTGAAACCCTGTCTCTGCTAAAAACACAAAAATTAGCCAGGCGTGGTGGCACACACCTGTAATCCCAGCTACTCAGGAGGCTGGGGCAGGAGAATCGTTTGAACCTGGGAGGCAGAGGTTGCAGTTAGCCAAGATTGCGCTGCTGCACTCCAGCCTGGGTGACAGAGTGAGACTCTGTCTCAAAAAACAAAACAAAACAAAACAAAACAAAAAATCTAGAAGGCTGGACATGGTGCCTCATGCCTGTAATCCCAGCAGTTTGGGAGGCCAAGGGGGCGGATTGCTTGAGGTCAGGAGTTGGAGAACAGCCTGGCCAACATGGTGAAACCCCGTCTCTACTAAAAATACAAAAATTAGCCAGGCATGGTTGTGCACATCTGTGATCCCAGCTACTCGGGAGGCTGAGGCAGGAAGATTGCTTGAACCTGGGAGGTGGAAGTTGCAGCGAGCTGAGATAGCATTGCTGCACTCCAGCCTGGGCAACAGAGTGAGGCTCTATCTCAATAATTAATTAATTAATAAAAAATAAAAAATAAATAAAAATCTAGAAGAAGCAGTTGGCCTTCTTTGTACGGAGGCCTGGAAGAAGAGGTTCTGCAGAAATAGTGAATGGCGGATGATGGTTGCCAAGATATAGCTGTGCTAGCCCCTGAACCTTCTGTATTTCAAACTAGGCATCTCTAGTTATTTTAGTTCTTTCACCTTCTCCCTATTATGCCCAACTCCATTAGACATGTGGTCTATGACCTTGGGCTTCTTTTGCTTTCATTTCTCCATTTTAGAACAGGAACAATGCCTGTTATCATTCAAAATGTTAAGGGGACAGGCAGGGATGAGGGAAGGACCAATAAGGGGAGACTACCTACATTTGCCAATGTTTAAGATGCACAAGACAGTAAAACTATCTCCACTACGCAGTGAATGTGTGTGTGTGTGTGTGTGTGTGTGCGCGCGTGCGCGCGCTGGGGAGGGTCTCAACTCTTTATCATACTTGTTTTAAAAGTGATTTAATAGTGTTTTTCAGGGGCAAAATTTAGTTCATTCATTTAAATATTGAATTCTGGAGCAGTGGTGAGATAATACAAACTTCTGTTTGCAGTTAAGCCAATCTGTTATTTCATATCTCCTTCTCTTGGCTTCCTGTCATAATAACAGTATGCTATAGACACTGAGTAATGTACATATACATTTGGCGGAAAGCATATTGAATACAGGTACATATGGTAACATCAACTGCAGGACTATGTGCTAGATATTTACATTACTTATCTCACCATATTTAATCCTTACAAAAATCTTGTGAGATTCTTATTGCCTTTTACAGATAAGACTGAGCTTTATGTGATCTGACTTCCCCAAGGAGACACAATGTCAGGCAGAACCAGGATTTGAACTTGGATATGCCTGATTTGAGGGAGCTTTTCTTCTTCTTCTTTTTTTTTTTTTTTTTTTAGATAGAGTCTCAATCTGTTGCCTAGGCTGGAGTGCAGTGGCACGATCTCAGCTCACTGCAGCCTTCGCCTCCCATGTTTGAGTTATTCTCCTGCCTCAGCCCCCCATGTAGCTGGGACTACAGGTGAGCGCTACCAAGCCTGGCTGATTTTTGTATTTATAGTAGAGACAGGGTTTCACCATGTTGGCCAGGGTGGTCTCGAACTCCTGACCTCAGGTGATCCACCCGCCTCGGCCTCCCAAACTGCTGGCATGAGCCACCGTGCCTGGCCTTTTCTTCTTGTTTTTTTTTTTTTTTGACAGTTTCACCGTGTCGCGCAGGCTGGAGTGAAATGGCGTGATCTCAGCTCACTGCAACCTCTGCCTCCTGGCTTCAAGTGATTCTCCTGCCTCAGCCTTCCAAGTGGCTGGGATTACAGGTGTGAGCCACTACACTTGGCTAATTTTTGTATGTTTAGTAGAGATGAGGGTTCACCATGTTGGCCAGGTTGGTCTTGAACTCCTGACCTCAGATGATCCACCCACCTTGGCCTCCCAAAGTGCTGATGGGCATATCGATGCAGGGCAAATAAAGGATTTGCTCCAGATGACTCACTGAAGCTAAGACTGGAATCTAGTTTTCTTGACCATGTGCCAAACCAGAAAATACATCTTAGATCAAAAGATGAGGGAGCCTCTTCTTGCTGTGTAGCAGGACGAGCCGCAGAAAAAACCCCTCAGACACAGGGTTAAAGAAGGAAGAGGCTTTATTCAGCCAGGAGCATTGGCAGACTTGCATCTCAAGGACCAAGCTCCCCAAAGAAAGAGTTCCTGGCCCTTTTAAGGGCTTACAACTCTAAGGAGTCCACGTGAAAGGGTCGGGATAGATTGAGCAAGCATGGGGTACGTGACTAGGTGAGGGTGGTGAGCAAGGCAAGTATTTCTCCATACCATTGTCTGTGATCTATAGATAGCACAAATCGTTAGGGTGGGGGTTAATCTTTAACCTACAGGCCTGGCCAGTGGCCCCAATCAGTCTGTTATTTTTCAGTTTTTACTTCCTCTTTTTCTTTGGAGACAGGGGAGAGTAGGAGAAATGGCCTCTCTCCTCAGCTGCAGCAACACTGACACTGACCAAGAAAACAAGAAAGGGGTTAGCATGTCTCCCCTTCTCCTTGGTTTCTGAAGTAGGATCCTGATGTTTCAGATGGGCAAAAGAAGGTCCTTGCAAAGCTGTTCAAATAGCAAGAATGATATGGGGTCACATTATCAGGGACAATAGGTACTGGAGTTGGGAATTCAGCTTTCTTTGGGCTATACTTTTGTCCAGGTTTCTTAAAGCTTCAGCTTTGGGTTTCAGAATATAAGTGGATGAAGTTAAGGGGCAGAAAAGCAATCATAAATATATTTATTTATTTGAAAAGCTTTTACATAGTTCTTACTTTGTGCTAGGTGCTGTTCTAAATATTTTGTGTCTGGAATTGGTGGGTTCTTGGTCTCACTGACTTCAAGAATGAAGCCACAGACCCTTGTGGTGAGTGTTACAGCTCTTAAGGTGGCGCGTCTGGAGTTTGTTCCTTCTGATGTTCGGATGTGTTTGGAGTTTCTTCCTTCTGGTGGGTTCATGGTCTCGCTGGCTCAGGAGTGAAGCTGCAGACCTTTGTGGTGAGTGTTACAGCTCATAAAAGCAGTGTGGACCCAAAGAGTGAGCGGTAGCAACATTTATTGCAAAGAGCAAAAGAACAAAGCTTCCGCAGTGTGGAAGGGGACCCCAGCGGGTTGCCACTGCTGGCTCCGGCAGCCTGCTTTTATTCTCTTATCTAGTCCCACCCACATCCTGCTGATTGGTAGAGCCGAGTGGTTCTGTTTTGACAGGGTGCTGATTGGTGCGTTTACAATCCCTGAGCTAGACACAAAGGTTCTCCACGTCCCCACCAGATTAGCTAGATACAGAGTGTCCACACAAAGGTCCTCCAAGTCCCCACCAGAGTAGCTAGATACAGAGTGTCCACTGGTGCATTCACAAACCCTGAGCTAGACACAGGGTGCTGATTGGTGTGTTTACAAACCTTGAGCTAGATACAGAGTGCCAATTGGTGTATTTACAATCCCTGAGCTAGACATAAGGGTTCTCCAAGGTCCCACCAGAGTAGCTAGATACAGTGTCCAATGGTGCATTCACAAACCCTAAGCTAGACACAGGGTGCTGATTGGTGTATTTACAATCCCTGAGCTAGACATAAAGGTTCTTCACATTCCCACTAGACTCAGGAGCCCAGCTGGCTTCACCCAGTGGATCCCGCACTGGGGCTGCAGTGGAGCTGCCTGCCAGTCCTGTGCCTTGCGCCTGCACCCCTCAGCCCTTGGGTGGTCTATGGGACTGGGTGCCGTGGAGCAGGGGGCGGTGCTCACTGGGGAGGCTCAGGCCCACAGGAGCCCATGGAGGGGGTGGGAGGCGCAGGCATGGCAGGCTGCAGGTCCCCAGCCCTGCCCTGCGGGAAGGCAGCTAAGACCTGGTGAGAAATTGAGAGCAGCGCTGGTGGGCTGGCACTGCTGGGGGACCAAGTACACCCTCTGCAGCCGCTGGCCCAGGTGCTAAGCCCCTCATTGCCTGGGGCCAGCAGGGCCAGCCGGCTGCTCCGAGTGCGGGCCCGCCAAGCCCATGCCCACCTGGAACTCCAGCTGGCCCACAAGCACCACGTGCAACCCCGGTTCCCACTTGTGCCTCTCCCTCCACACCTCCCTGCAAGCTGAGGGAGCTGCTCTGGTCTTGGTCAGCCCAGAAAGCGGCTCCCACAGTGCAGCTGTGGGCTGAAGGGCTCCTCAAGTGCTGCCAAAGTGGGAGCCCAGGCAGAGGAGGTGCTGAGAGCAAGCGAGGGCTGTGAGGACTGCCAGCACGCTGTCACCTCTCAATTTTACCTGTATTAACTCATTTAATCCTCATAACAATGTTATGCAGTGGGTACAATTATTATCCCCATTTTACAGATGAAGGTATTGAGGCTCTGAGAGGTGAAATGTTTACCCAAGGCTACAAAGTCAATAAGTGGCAGAGCCCAGAGTTAAACCTTTGCAGTCTAGCTCCAGACCCCCATACTTTCAGCCATAATACTGTGCTGCTTCTTGAGGCTACAAGAAGAACTCTAAAACCACAGACTCAGAGTTGGAAAGGCAATTAATGGACTTTTAGTCCAACCTTCCAATCAATAGAGGAATCCTTTGTATGCCCTCCCTGCCCTGCTTGAAAATTTTCAGTGTCAGGAGCTTGGTATCTCGAAAGTAGATCATTCCAATATGGATTGTCTCTGATTGTTAAGAAGTTTAACTTAACAATAAACTGGGGAAGCTGGGGAAGAAAATATTCTCAGCTCGTGTTTGCTGAACTTGTATTACGTTCAAACCATTCTATTTGGTATATACAAAGAAAAGGATATATCCTGTACCTTACAGACTCTTAAGAGAAATAAACATTCATATAATGGCTACTATATATGGCAGACTATGCTACATGCTATAATGTGAATACAGTCACACATCACTTAACAATGAAGATATGTTCTGAAAATGCATTATTATATGATTTTGTCCTTGTATGAACATTACGGAGTGTACTTACACAAACCTAAATGGTATAGCCTGCCACACACCTAGCCTATTTACCATAGTCTACTGCTCCTAGGCTACAAACCTTTACAGCATGTGACTGTACTGGATACTGCAGACAATTGGAACACAATGGTCAGTGTTTGTGTATCTAAACATATCCTAAATATAGAAAATGTACAGTCAAAATATAATATAGAAGACAAAAAGTAGTATACCTGTATAGGGCACTTACCATGAATGGAGCCTATAGGACTGGAAGTTGATCTGCCTGAGTCAGTGAGTGCTGAGTGAATGTGAAGGCCTGGGACATTACTGTATAATGTACACACTGTACATTTAGGCTTTGCTAAATTTATTTTTAAAATTTTATTTATTCAATAATAAATGAGGCTGGGTGTGGTAGCCTGTTCCTGGACCAAACCGAGAGTCGGGCTGGTTATTCTCGCAGGCTAACAAGATACAGATGAACTGGGAAAGGAGGGAGTTTTTATCTCTGTAACCGGTTACAGAGAAGGCCTATAAAATATTGCCAGATCAACTCAAAATTACAAAGTTTTCCAGTGTTTATATACCTTCTAAGCTGTATGTCTACGTGTAAGTGTACATTTATCTAAAGAAATAAGTGATTAACTTCTTTTAATTTATAACTAAGGTCTGAGTCCTGAAGACCTTCCTCTGGAACCTCAGTAAATTTATTCAACCTAAATGGGTCCAGGTGCTGGAGTGATTACCCTTATCTTGTCTCCGGCTAAATCATGGAGATTTGGGGAGTTCCTTCAGACCCCCAATAAACTTGTTTGTGGAGGTCTGGGGAGTTTCTTCAGACCCCCAATAAGACTTGTTTAATCCTCAACAGGTTCTGTTAAGAATTCCTTCATTATTTTTTCATGCTTCAAGGCCCAGGAGGGCCTAGGCAAAACTCTTGGTGGACTTTTGTTACATCCCAGCCTTTGTATAAGGGCACTGGCTCTTTTAGCTTTTAATATTTAACTTAACCACTCAGTCAGTGCTGAAACAATTGTTAAGGAGGCCTATGTTAGTGAGACCTGGCCTGCCACAGGCTCACACTTGTAATTCCAGCATTTAGGGAGGCTGAAACATGAAGATCACTAGAGGTCAGGAGTTCAAGACCAGCCTGGACAACGTACTGAGACCCTGTCTCTACAAAAAAAAATTTTTTAAATAGCTGGGTGCCTGTAGTCCAGGCCACTCGGGAGGCTGAGGTGGGAGGATTGCTTGAGCCCAGGACTTTTAGGTTACTGTGAGCTGATCATGCCATTGCACTACAGCATGGGCAACAGAGTAACTCTCTTTTAAATAATCATAATAATAATTATAAATTAACCTTAGCTTATTGTAACTTTTTACTTTATAAGCTTTTAAATATTTTTCACTTTTGACCCTTTTGTACTAACACTTAGCTCAAAACACAAACACCTTGTACAGCACTACAAAATATTTGATATTTTCTTTCTTCTTCTTTTTTTTTTTTTTTTTTGAGACAGAGTCTCACTGTGTTACCCAGGCTGGAGTGCAATGGCGTGATCTCGGCTCACTGCAACATCCACCTCCCGGATTCAAGCGATTCTCCTTCCTCAGCCTCCCAAGTAGCTGGGACTACAGGCGCCCACCACCATGCCCAGCTAATTTTTGTAATTTTAGTAGAGATAGGGTTTCACTATGTTGGCCAGGCTGGTCTTGAACTCCTGACCTCGTGATCTGCCTGCCTTAGCCTCCCAAAGTGCTGGGATTACAGGTGTGAGCCACTGTGCCCAGCAGTATTTTCTTTCTGTATTTCTTTATTCTATAAGCTTTTTTCTATTTTAAAATATTTTATTTTATTTTATTTCTACTTTTTAAACTTTTTTGTTAAAAACAAAGACACAAGGCCAAGGCAGGTGGATCACTTGAAGTCAGGAGTTCGAGACCAGCCTGACCAACATGGTGAAACCCTGTCTCTACTAAAAAAAAAATACAAAAATTAGCCAGGTGTGGTGGTGGGCACCTGTAATCCCAGCCACTCTGGAGGCTGAGGCAGGAGAATCACTTGAACCCAGGAGTCAGAGGTTGCTGTGAGCAAAGATCAGGCCACTGCACTCCAGCCTGGGTGACAGAGTAAGACTGTCTCAAAAAAAAAAAAAAAAAAGACACACACTCATTAGGCTAGGCCTACACAGGGTCAGGATCATCGATATCACTGTCTTCTGCCTTCACATCTTGTCCCACTGGAAGGTCTTCGGGGGCAAAATAACATGCATGGAGCTGTCACCTACTATGATAAAAATGCCTTCTTCTGGAATACCTACTGAAGGACCTGCCTGTGGCTGTTTTGCAGTTAACTTTTTTATATGTAAGTAGAAGGAGTACACTTTAAAATAATGATGGAAAGGACAGTACAGTAAATACATGAACCAGTAACATAGTTGTTTATCATCATTATCAAGTAATATGTACTGTATATAATGGTGTGTGCAAACCTACTGGCAGCACGGTGGGTTTGTTTACTTCAGCATCACCACAAACATGTGAGTAACACATTGTGCTATTCTGTCCGGAATTGGTTCCTTCTGGTGGGTTCTTGGTCTCAATGACTTCAAGAATGAAGCCACGGACCCTTACAGTGAATGTTACAGTTCTTAATGTTCAGATGTGTCCAGAGTTTCTTCCTTCTGGTAGGTTCGTGGTCTTGCTGACTTCAGGAGTGAAGCCGCAGACCTTCGCAGTGAGTGTTACGGCTCTTGAAAGTGGCGCGTCTGGAGTTGTTTGCTCCTCCCGGTGGGTTTGTGGTCTTGCTGACTTCAGGAGTGAAGCCACAGACCTTCAAAGTGAATGTCACAGCTCATAAAGGTAGTGTGGACCCAAAGAGTGAGCAGCAGCAAGATTTATTGTGATGAGCAAAAGAACAAAGCTTCCACAGTGTGGAAGGGGACCCAAGCAGGTTGCCGTTGCTGGCTCAGGTGGCCAGGTTTTATTCCCTTATTTAGCCCCACCTACACCCTGCTGATTGGTCCATTTTACAGAGCGCTGATTGGTCCATTTTACAGAGTGCTGATTGGTGCGTTTACAATCCTTTAGCTAGACACAGAGTGCTGATTGGTGTGATTTTACAGAGTGCTGATTGGTGTGTTTACAATCCTTTAGCTAGACCCAGAGCGCTGATTGGTGCATTTACAATCCTTTAGCTAGACACAAAAGTTCTCCAAGTCCCCATCTGACACAGAAGCTCAGCTGGCTTCACCTTTCACTATGATGTTATGATAGTTATGATATCTCTAGGTGATAGGAATTTTTCAGCTTCATTATTATCCTATGGGACCACCATAATATATGTGGTCTGTTGTTGACTGAAATGGTGTTATGCAGTGCCTGACTGTACAAAGGTGAGCTGCAGGAGTACAGAAGAAAGTGAAACTAATACCAACAAAGGTGGTTTAGGTAAAGTATCCTAAAGACAGTAACAGCTGTATCTTGAAGCTTGGATAAGATTTCAATAAGCACAGCTGAAGCAGAAAGGCAGAAATGAAACAACAAATAAGCACAGAGGTACTCTCTTTCTATGGCCACCCTCTGGCTAGCTGAGGACAGCCATCAAGATGCTCCGAGTCCGTCTTTCTCTTGTCCCCTTAGCTGGTTTGCTTTTCATATAGAGGTTGAGAGTATAGGTTCTGCATTTGGATCCCAGTTCGGCCACTCATTACCAGGGCCACATTATAATTTTTGTAGACCCTGTGCACTTTTACATTTGTGGGTCCCTTCTTTCTTTAAAAACAAACTGGCCAGGCACAGTGGCTCATGCCTGTAATCCCAGCGCTTTGGGAGGCCGAGGCATGTGGATCACCCAAGGTCGGAATTTGAGACCAGCCTGAAGAACATGCCAAAACCCCATCTGCACTAAAAATACAAAAATTAGCTGAGCATGGTGGCGCATACCTGTAACCCCAGCTACTTGGGAGGCTGAGGCCGAAGAATTGCTTGAATCTGGGAGGCAGAAGTTGCAGTGAGCCGATCATGCCACTGCACTTCGGCCTGGGAGACAGAGCAAGACTCTGTCTTAAAAATAAAAAGAAAAAAGGCCAGGTGCAGTGGCTCATGCCTGCTATCCCAGCACTTTAGGAGGCTGAGGCAGGCAGATCATTTGAAATCAGGAGTTCAAGACCAGCCTGGCCAACATGGTGAAAACCTGTCTCTACTAAAAATACAAAAATTAGCCAGGCCCAGTGGCACGTGCCTGTAATCCCAACTACTCAGGAGGCTGAGGCATGAGAATCACTTGAACCTGGGAGGCGGAGGTTGCAGTGAGCCCAGATCATGCCACTGTACTGCAGCCTTGGAGACAGAGCAAGACTCGTCAAAAAAAAACAAAAACAAAAACAAAACAAAACAAAAAAACAAAGAATGAAAAGGGGGAAGGGGGTAATAATGGGATGGAATGACAGAGCATTAGGCATACATCAGGGCACAATGGTCGCTCACAATAACTTCCTTTCCAGAACCCTCCTCATGCTACTCACCTTTCTTTAGATACCCATTTCATTTTGGCAAACTTTCAAATGAGCTTATTTAATTTAAAACATGGTGAACAGAAAAATTCTAGGTATGGTCTGACCAGGGGAACAATATATTATTAATTTAATCCAAGGTTGTATTAGTTGCTTGAACAATTCTGTAACATGTTTGGCTCTCTAAACAAAAATCTTTAGTTGTTATAATTTCTCAAAGATTACCAGCAGTTTTTTTTCAAAATTATATCTAAGAAGTCTTTTTAATACCTTAAATTGTTTTTGATCTGGGCTTGGAGACCTCAACTCCTATAACGTTTTCCTTATTCATTTATCAGAGAGCTTACTTCCATGTAACATAACTTACTAGTGTATGTGAATCCATCTTTCTGTAGATTATTGCTCAGGGCAGGGACCATCCCTCACATGATTTGCTGATGAGAGCATCACCTAGCATAGTAGCTGAAACAAAGTACATACTTGGCAAATGTGTATGGAGTGAATTAACAAATGAATGCATGCATTTAAGACATTTATTCTCTTATGAATACCTCAATTATCTTGGTGTTATAAATAAAGTTTTGGTGCTGCAAAAGAAATAGCCCTTGAATAAAAAATTTTCTTTTTTTCTTCTCAGCAAGGCAATTTTCTTCTATAGAAGGGTGCACCCTCACAGGTGGAACAACAGTGAGCATACACCTGGACAAGGGAGGGGAAGGGATTCTTATTCCTGATGCACGTGGCCCCTGCTGCTGTGTCATTCCCCTATTGACTAGGGTTAGACCACACAGGCTAAACTAATTTCCATTGGCTAATTTAAAGAGAGTGATGGGGGGAGTGGCTTGGTGGGAAAAATGGTAATGGCAGAGCAGGAAATCAGAATGAGTCAGGGTGGACAATGAGTCAGGGTGGAGGAGGTAATCAGAATGAGTCAGGGTGGAGCAGGTGATGGAAAAATGTTGCTTTATGAGAAAGTTAAGTTTAAAAGTAGAAGGCAAATAATCAAACATACTGACATATTGTTTCTTTTTTTAAAAAATTATACTTTCAGTTCTAGGATACATGTGCACAATGTGCAGGTTTGTTAGATGTGTATACATCTGCCATATTGGTGTCCTGCATCCATTAACTCATCATTTACATTAGGTATATCTCCTAATGCTATCCCTCCCCACTCCCCCCACTCCATGACAGGCCCCGGCATGTGATGTTCCCCACCCTGTGTCCAAGTGTTCTCATTGTTCAATTCCTACCTATGAGTGAGAACATGCGGTGTTTGTTTTTTTGTCCTTGTGATAGTTTGCTTAGAATGATGGTTTCCAGCTTCATCCATGTCCCTACAAAGGACATTAACTCATAGTATTCCATGGTGTATATATGTCACATTTTCTTAATCCAGTCTATCATTGATGGGCCTTTGGGTTGGTTCCAAGTCTTTGCTATTGTGAATAGTGCCGCTATAAACATACGTGTGCATGTGTCTTTATAGCAGCATGATTTATAATCCTTTGGGTATATATCCAGCAATGGGATCGCTGGGTCAAATGGTATTTCAAGTTCTAGATCCTTGAGGAATCACCACACTGTCTGCCACAATGGTGGAACTAGTTTACAGTCCCACCAACAGTGTAAAACTGTTCCTATTTCTCCACATCCTCTCCAGCACCTGTTGTTTCCTGACTTTTTATTGATGGCCA
>NW_026652282.1:64246703-64248600 GCF_009828535.3 Hylobates moloch
CGGAGGTTGCAGTGAGCCCAGATCATGCCACTGTACTGCAGCCTTGGAGACAGAGCAAGACTCGTCAAAAAAAAACAAAAACAAAAACAAAACAAAACAAAAAAACAAAGAATGAAAAGGGGGAAGGGGGTAATAATGGGATGGAATGACAGAGCATTAGGCATACATCAGGGCACAATGGTCGCTCACAATAACTTCCTTTCCAGAACCCTCCTCATGCTACTCACCTTTCTTTAGATACCCATTTCATTTTGGCAAACTTTCAAATGAGCTTATTTAATTTAAAACATGGTGAACAGAAAAATTCTAGGTATGGTCTGACCAGGGGAACAATATATTATTAATTTAATCCAAGGTTGTATTAGTTGCTTGAACAATTCTGTAACATGTTTGGCTCTCTAAACAAAAATCTTTAGTTGTTATAATTTCTCAAAGATTACCAGCAGTTTTTTTTCAAAATTATATCTAAGAAGTCTTTTTAATACCTTAAATTGTTTTTGATCTGGGCTTGGAGACCTCAACTCCTATAACGTTTTCCTTATTCATTTATCAGAGAGCTTACTTCCATGTAACATAACTTACTAGTGTATGTGAATCCATCTTTCTGTAGATTATTGCTCAGGGCAGGGACCATCCCTCACATGATTTGCTGATGAGAGCATCACCTAGCATAGTAGCTGAAACAAAGTACATACTTGGCAAATGTGTATGGAGTGAATTAACAAATGAATGCATGCATTTAAGACATTTATTCTCTTATGAATACCTCAATTATCTTGGTGTTATAAATAAAGTTTTGGTGCTGCAAAAGAAATAGCCCTTGAATAAAAAATTTTCTTTTTTTCTTCTCAGCAAGGCAATTTTCTTCTATAGAAGGGTGCACCCTCACAGGTGGAACAACAGTGAGCATACACCTGGACAAGGGAGGGGAAGGGATTCTTATTCCTGATGCACGTGGCCCCTGCTGCTGTGTCATTCCCCTATTGACTAGGGTTAGACCACACAGGCTAAACTAATTTCCATTGGCTAATTTAAAGAGAGTGATGGGGGGAGTGGCTTGGTGGGAAAAATGGTAATGGCAGAGCAGGAAATCAGAATGAGTCAGGGTGGACAATGAGTCAGGGTGGAGGAGGTAATCAGAATGAGTCAGGGTGGAGCAGGTGATGGAAAAATGTTGCTTTATGAGAAAGTTAAGTTTAAAAGTAGAAGGCAAATAATCAAACATACTGACATATTGTTTCTTTTTTTAAAAAATTATACTTTCAGTTCTAGGATACATGTGCACAATGTGCAGGTTTGTTAGATGTGTATACATCTGCCATATTGGTGTCCTGCATCCATTAACTCATCATTTACATTAGGTATATCTCCTAATGCTATCCCTCCCCACTCCCCCCACTCCATGACAGGCCCCGGCATGTGATGTTCCCCACCCTGTGTCCAAGTGTTCTCATTGTTCAATTCCTACCTATGAGTGAGAACATGCGGTGTTTGTTTTTTTGTCCTTGTGATAGTTTGCTTAGAATGATGGTTTCCAGCTTCATCCATGTCCCTACAAAGGACATTAACTCATAGTATTCCATGGTGTATATATGTCACATTTTCTTAATCCAGTCTATCATTGATGGGCCTTTGGGTTGGTTCCAAGTCTTTGCTATTGTGAATAGTGCCGCTATAAACATACGTGTGCATGTGTCTTTATAGCAGCATGATTTATAATCCTTTGGGTATATATCCAGCAATGGGATCGCTGGGTCAAATGGTATTTCAAGTTCTAGATCCTTGAGGAATCACCACACTGTCTGCCACAATGGTGGAACTAGTTTACAGTCCCACCAACAGTGTAAAACTGTTCCTATTTCTCCACATCCTCTCCAGCACCTGTTGTTTCCTGACT
>NW_026652282.1:64248700-64249128 GCF_009828535.3 Hylobates moloch
GATTTGCATTTCTCTGATGGCCCGTGATGATGAGCATTTTTTCATGTGTCTTTTGGCCGCATAAATGTCTTCTTTTGAGAAGTGTCTGTTCATAACCTTTGCCCACTTTTTGATGGGGTTGTTTGATTTTTTCTCATAAATTTGTTTAAGTTCATTGTAGATTCTGGATATTAGCCCTTTGTCAGATGAGTAGGTTGCAAAAATTTTCTCCCATTCTCCAGGTTGCCTGTTCACTCTGATGGTAGTTTCTTTAGCTGTGCAGAAGCTCTTTCGTTTAATTAGATCCCATTTGTCAATTTTGGCTTTTGTTGCCATTGCTTTTGGTGTTTTAGACATGAAGTCCTTGCCCATGCCTATGTCCTGAATGGTATTGCCTAGGTTTTCTTCTAGGGTTTTTATGGTTTTAGGTCTAATATTTAAGTCTTTAA
>NW_026652282.1:64249228-64291662 GCF_009828535.3 Hylobates moloch
TGGTTCCATATGAACATTAAAGTAGTTTTTTCCAATTCTGTGAAGAAAGTCATTGGTAGCTTGATGGGGATGGCATTGAATCCTTAAATGACCTTGGGCAGTATGGCCATTTTCACAATATTGATTCTTCCTATCCATCAGCATGGAATGCTCTTCCATTTGTTTGTGTCCTCTTTTATTTCGTTGAGCAGTGGTTTGTAGCTCTCCTTGAAGAGGTCCTTCACATCCCTTGTAAGTTGGATTCCTAGGTATTTTATTCTCTTTGAAGCAATTGTGAATGGGAGTTCACTCATGATTTGGTTCTCTGTTTGTCTGTTATTGGTGTATAGGAATGCTTGTGATATTTGCACACTGATTTTGTATCCTGAGACTTTGCTGAAGTTTCTTATCAGCTTAAGGAGATTTGGGGCTGAGATGATGGGGTTTCCTAAATATACAATCATGTCATCTGCAAACAGGGACAATTTGACTTCCTCTTTTCCTAATTGAATACCCTTTATTTCTTTCTCCTGCCTGATTGCCCTGACCAGAACTTCCAACACTATGTTGAATAGGAGTGGTGAGTGAGGGCATCCCTGTCTTGTGCCAGTTTTCAAAGGGAATGCTTCCATTTTTTGCACATTCAATATGATATTGGCTGCAGGCTTGTCATAAATAGCTCTTATTATTTTGAGATACGTTCCCATCAATACCTAGTTTATTGAGAGTTTTTAGCATGAAGGGCTGTTGAATATTTTCAAAGGCCTTTTCTGCATCTATTGAGATAATCATGTGGTTTTTGTCTTTGGTTCTGTTTATATGATATATTACATTTATTGATTTGCGTATGTTGAACCAGCCTTGCATCCCAGGGAAGAAGCCCACTTGATCATGGTGGGTAAGATTTTGATGTGCTGCTGGATTTGGTTTGCCAGTATTTTATTGAGGATTTTTGCATCGATGTTCACCAGGGATATTGGTCTAAAATTCTCTTTTTTTATTGTGTCTCTGCCAGGCTTTGGTATCAGGATGATGCTGGCCTCATAAAATGAGTTAGGGAGGATTCCCTCTTTTTCTATTGATTGGAATAGTTTCAGAAGGAATGGTACCAGCTCCTCTTTGTACCTCTGGTAGAATTTGGCTGTGAATCCTTCTGGTCCTGGACGTTTTTTGGTTGGTAAGCTATTAATTATTGCCTCAATTTCAGAGCCTGTTATTGGTCTATTCAGAGGTTCGACTTCTTCCTGGTTTAGTCTTGGGAGGGTCTATGTGTCGAGGAATTTGTCCATTTCTTCTAGACTTTCTAGTTTATTTGCATAGAGGTGTTTATAGTATTCTCTGATGGTAGATTGTATTTCTGTGGGATCAGTGGTGATATCCCGTTTATCATTTTTTATTGCGTCTATTTGATTCTTCTCTCTTTTCTTCTTTATTAGTCTTGCTAGTGGTCTATCAATTTTGTTGATCTTTTCAAAATCCAGCTCCTGGATTCATTGATTTTTTGAAGGGTTTTTTGTGTCTCTATCTCCTTCAGTTCCTCTATGATCTTAGTTACTTCTTGTCTTCTGCTAGCTTTTGAAGGTGTTTGCTCTTGCTTCTCTAGTTCTTTTAATTGTGATGTTAGGGTGTCAATTTTAGATGTTTCCTGCTTTCTTTTGTGGGCACTCAGTGCTATAAATTTCCCTCTACACACTGCTTTGAATGTGTCCCAGAGATTCGGGTATGTTGTGTCTTTGTTCTCATTGGTTTCAAAGAACATCTTTATTTCTGCCTTCATTTCATCATGTACCCAGTAGTCGTTCAGGAGCAGGTTATTCAGTTTCCATGTAGTTGAGCGGTTTTGAGCGAGTTTCTTAATCCTGAGTTCTAGTTTGATTGCACTGTGGTCTAAGAGACAGTTTGTTATAATTTCTGTTCTTTTACATTTGCTGAAGAGTGCTTTACTTCCAACCATGTGGTCAATTTTGGAATAAGTGTGATGTGGTGCTGAGAAGAATGTATATTCTGTTGATTTGGGGTGGAGAGTTCTGTAGATGTCTATTAGGTCTGCTTGGTGCAGAGCTGAGTTCAATTCCTAGATACCCTTGTTAACTTTCTGTCTCATTGATCTGTCTAATGTTGACATTGGGGTGATAAAGTCTCCCATTATTATTGTGTGGGAGTCTAAGTCTCTTTGTAGGTCTCTAAGGACTTGCTTCATGAAGCTGGGTGCTCCTGCATTGGGTGCCTGTATATTTAGGATAGTTAGCTCTTCTTGTTGAATCGATCCCTTTACCATTATGTATCAGCCTTCATTGTCTCTTTTGATCTTTTTTGGTTTAAAGTCTGCCTTATCAGAGACTAGGATTGCAACTCCTGCCTTTTTTTATTTTCCATTTGCTTGGTAGATCTTCCTCCATCCCTTTATTTTGAGCCTATGTGTGTCTCTGCACATGAGATGGGTTTCCTGAATAGAGCACACTGATGGGTCTTGATTCTTTATCCAATTTGCCAGTGTGTGTCTTTTAATTGGAGCATTTAGCCCATTTACATTTACGGTTAATATTGTTATGTGTGAATTTGGTCCTGTCATTACGATGTTAGCTGGTTATTTCACTCGTTAGTTGATGCAGTTTCTTCCTAGCACCATTGGTCTTTACAATTTGGCAAGTTTTTTCAGTGGCTGGTACCGGTTGTTCCTTTCCACGTTTAGTGCTTCCTTCAGGGGCTCTTGTAGAGCAGGCCTGGTGATGACAAAATCTCTCAGCATTTGCTTGTCTGTAAAGGATGTTATTTCTCCTTTACTTATGAAGCTTAGTTTGGCTGGATATGAAATTCTGGGTTGAAAATTATTTTCTTTAAGAATGTTGAATATTGGCCCCCACTCTCTTCTGAATTGTGGAGTTTCTGCTGAGAGATCCACTCTTATTCTGATGGGCTTTCCTTTGTGGGTGACCCAACCTTTCTCTCTGGCTGCCCTTAGCATTTTTTCCTTCATTTCACTTTTGGTGAATCTGACAATTATATGTCTTGGAGTTGCTCTTCTCGAGGAGTATCTTTGTGGTGTTCTTTGTATTTCGTGAATTTGAATGTTTGCCTGCCTTGCTAGGTTGGGGAAGTTCTCCTGGATAATATCCTGCAGAGTGTTTTCCAACTTGGTTCCATTCCCCTGTCACTTTCAGGTACACCAATCAGACATAGATTTTGTCTTTTCACATAGTCCCATATTTCTTGGAGGCTTTGTTTGTTTCTTTTTATTGTTTTTTCTCTAAACTTCTCTTCTCACTTCATTTCATTCATTTGATCTTCCATCACTGATACCCTTTCTTCCAGTTGATCGAATTGGCTACTGAAGCTTGTGAATTTGTCACATAGTTCTCGTGCCATGGTTTTCAGCTCCATCAGGTCGTTTAAGGTCTTCTCTATGCTGTTTATTCTAGTTATCCATTCATCTAATCTTTTTTCAAGGTTTTTAGCCTCTTTGCAATGGGTTCAAACATCCTCCTTTAGCTCTGAGAAGTTTGTTATTACCGATCATCTGAAGACTTCTTTTCTCAACTCGTCAAAGTCATTCTCCATCTAGCTTTGTTCCATTGCTGGCAAGTAGCTGCTTTCCTTTGGAGGAGAAGAGGTGCTCTGATTTTTAGAATTTTCAGCTTTTCTGCTCTTGTTTCTCCCGTCTTTGTGGTTTTATCTACCTTTGGTCTTTGATGATGGTGATGTACAGATGGGGTTTTGGTGTGGATGTCCTTTCTGTTTGTTAGTTTTTCTTCTAACAGTCAGGACCCTCAGCTGCAGGTCTGTTGGAGTTTGCTGGAGTTCCACTCCAGACCCTGTTTGCCTGGGTATCACCAGTGGAGGCTGCAGAAAAGCAAATATTGCAGAACGGCCAACGTTGTTGCCTGATCCTTCCTCTGGAAGCTTTGTCTCAGTGGGGCACTTGCCCATATGATGTGTCAGTTGGCCCCTACTGGGAGTTGTCTCCCAGTTAGGCTACTCAGGGGCCAGGGACCCACTTGAGGAGGCAGTGTGTCCATTCTCAGATCTCAAACTCCATGCTGGGAGAACCACTACTCTCTTCAAAGCTGTCAGACAGGGACATTTAAGTCTGCAGAAGTTTCTTCTGCCTTTTGTTCAGCTATGCCCAGCCCCCAGAGGTGGAGTCTACAGAGGCAGGCAGGTCTCCTTGAGCTGCAGTGGGCTCCACCCAGTTCGAGCTTCCTGACTGCTTTGTTTACCTACTCAAGCCTCAGCAATGGTGGACACCCCTCCCCCAGCCTCGCTTCTGCCTTGCAGTTTGATCTCAGACTGCTGTACTAGCAGTGAGTGTGTCTCTGTGGGCGTGTGACCCTCTGAGCCAGGCACAGGATATAATCTCCTGGTGTGCCGTTTGCTAAGACCATTGGGAAAGCACAGTATTTCGGTTTGCCAGTATTTTATTGAGGATTTTTGCATCAATGTTCATCAAGGATATTGGTCTAAAATTCTCTTTTTTGGCTGTGTCTCTGCCAGGCTTTGGTATCAGGATGATGCTGGCCTCATAAAATGAGTTAGGGAGGATTCCCTCTTTTTCTATTGATTGGGATAGTTTCAGAAAGAATGGTACCAGGTCCTCCTTGTACCTCTGGTAGAATTCGGCTGTGAATCCTTCTGGTCCTGGACTTTCTTTGGTTGGTAAGCTATGGATTATTGCCACAATTTCAGAGCCTGTTATTGGTCTATTCAGAGATTCAACTTCTTCCTGGTTTAGTCTTGGGAGGGTGTATGTGTCGAGGAATTTATCCATTTCTTCTAGATTTTCTTGTTTATTTGCGTAGAGGTGTTTGTAGTATTCTCTGATGGTAGTTTGTATTTCTGTGGGATCAGTGGTGATATCCCCTTTATCATTTTTTATTGTGTCTATTTGATTCTTCTCTCTTTTCTTCTTTATTAGTCTTGCTAGCGGTCTATCAATTTTGTTGATCTTTTCAAAAAACCAGCTCCTGGATTCATTAATGTTTTGAAGGGTTTTTGTGTCTCTATTTCCTTCAGTTCTGCTCTGATCTTAGTTATTTCTTGCCTTCTGCTGGCTTTTGAATGAGTTTGCTCTTGCTTTTCTAGTTCTTTTAATTGTGATGTTAGGGTGTCAATTTTGGATCTTTCCTGCTTTCTCTTGTGGGCATTTAGTGCTATAAATTTCCCTCTACACACTGCTTTGAATGTGTCCCAGACATTCTGGTATGTTGTGTCTTTGTTCTCATTGGTTTCAAAGAACATCTTTATTTCTGCCTTCATTTTGTTATGTCCCCAGTAGTCACTCAGGAGCAGGTTGTTCAGTTTCCATGTAGTTGAGCAGTTTTGAGTGAGTTTCTTAATCCTGAGTTCTAGTTTCATTGCACTGTGGTCTGAGAGACAGTTTGTTATAATTTCTGTTCTTTTATATTTGCTGAGGAGTGCTTTACTTCCAACTATGTGGTCAACTTTGGAATAGGTGCAGTGTGGTGCTGAAAAAAATGTATATTCTGTTGATTTGGGGTAGAGAGTTCTGTAGATGTCTATCAGGTCTGCTTGGTGCAGAGCTGAGTTCAATTCCTGGGTATCCTTGTTAACTTTCTGTGTTGTTGATCTGTCTAATGTTGACAGTGGGGTGTTAAAGTCTCCCATTATTATTGTGTGGGAGTCTAAGTCTCTTTGTAGGTCACTAAGGACTTGCTTTATGAATCTGGGTGCTCCCGTATTGGGTGAATATATATTTAGGATTGTTAGCTCTTCTTGTTGAATTGATCCCTTTACCATTATGTAATGGCCTTGTCTCTTTTGATCTTTGTTGGTTTAAAGTCTGTTTTATCAGAGACTAGGATTGCAACCCCTACCTTTTTTTGTTTTCCATATGATTGGTAGATCTTACTGCATCCCTTTATTTTGAGCCTATGTGTGTCTCTGCACGTGAGTTGGGTTTCCTGAATGCAGCACACTGATGGGTCTTGACTTTTTATCCAATTTGCCTGTCTGTGTATTTTAATTGGAGCATTTAGCCACTTACATTTAAGGTTAATATTGTTATGTGTGAATTTGGTCCTGTCATTATGATGTTAGCTGGTTATTTTGCTCGTTAGTTGAAGCAGTTTCTTGCTAGCTTTGATGGTCTTTACATTTTGGCATGTTTTTGCAGTGGCTGGTACCGGTCGTTCCTTTCCATGTTTAGTGCTTCCTTCAGGAGCTCTTGTAGGGCAGGCCTGGTGGTGACAAAATCTCTCAGCATTTTGTTGTCTGTAAAAGATTTTATTTCTCCTTCACTTATGAAGCTTAGTTTGGCTGGATATGAAATTCTGGGTTGAAAATTCTTTTATTTAAGAATGTTGAATATTGGCCCCCACTCTCTTCTGGCTTGTAGAGTTTCTGCTGAGAGATCTGCTGTTAGTCTGATGGGCTTCCCTTTGTGGGTAACCCGGCCTTTCTCTCTGGCTGCCCTTAACATTTTTTTCCTTCATTTCAGCTTTAGTGAATCTGACAATTATGTGTCTTGGAGTTGCCCTTCTTGAGGAGTATCTTTGTGGTGTTCTCTGTATTTCCTGAATTTGAATGTTGGCCTGCCTTTCTAGGTTGGGGAACTTCTCCTTGATAATATCCTGTAGAATGTTTTCCAACTTGGTTCCATTCTCCCCGTCACTTTCAGGTACACCAATCATATGTAGATTTGGCCTTTTCACACAGTCCCATATTTCTTGGAGGCTTTGTTCGTTTCTTTTAATTCTTTTTTCTCTAAACTTCTCTTCTCACTTCATTTCATTCATTTGATCTTCCATCACTGATACCCTTTCTTCCAGTTGATCGAATCAGCTACTGAAGGTTGTGCATTCATCACGTAGTCCTCATGCCATGGTTTTCAGCTCCATCAGGTCCTTTAAGGACTTCTCTGTTTTGGTTATTCTAGTTAGACATTCATCTAATCTTTTTTCAAGGTTTTTCACTTCTTTGTGTTGGGTTCGAACTTCCTCCTTTAGCTCGGAGAAGTTTGTTCATCTGAAACCTTCTTCTCTCAGCTCGTCAAAGTCATTCTCCATCCAGCTTTGTTCCATTGCTGGTGAGGAGCTGCGTTCCTTTGGAGGAGGAGAGGTGCCCTGATTTTTAGAATTTTCAGGTTTCCCTCTCTGTTTTTTCCCCATCTTTGTGGTTTTATCTACCTTTGATCTTTGATGATGGTGATGTACAGATGGGGTTTACTAGTTTTGGCTAATAAAGTCACTTATTTTTCGTAACAGACCTTGCTCTTGTTATTTTAATTATTTATTTATTTATTTATTTATTCATTTATTTTTGAGATACGTAGTCTTGTGCTGTCGCCCAGGCTGCAGTGCGGTGACACAATCTATCTTGGCTCGCTGCAACCTCCACCTCCTGGGCTCAAGCGATTCTCCTGCCTCAGCTTCCCAAGTAGCTGGGACTACAGGCATGTGCCACCATGCCCTGTTAATTTTTGTAATTTTTAGTAGAGACGGGGTTTCACTATATCTTGGTCAGGCTGGTCTCAAGCTCCTGACCTCAGGTGATCCACCCACCTCAGCCTCCCAAAGTGCTGGGATCACAGGCATGAGCCACCGTGCCCAGCCCTCGCTCTTGTTATGATTGGACTCTGCAAGCAGCAAGCAACTGGGCCTGTGTTCGGTTACATTTCCAGAACTTTTTATTATCCCTAAACTGAAATTGAAACTCTATACTCATTAAACAATAAGTCTCCATTCCTCCTTCCTCCAACCCCTGGTAACCACTGTTCTACATTCTATCTCTATGAATTTGATGACTCTGTGTACCTCATATAAGCAGAATCATACACTATTTGTCCTTTTGTATCTGGCTTATTCCACTTAGCATAATAAATTCAAGGATCATTATTTATTTTTAATATGAAAAAAGAAAAATAAGATCTATGTGTACTACCACGAACATCTCTCTAACACGTATTGAGTGAAAAAATGCAAAACCATGTTTATATTGTCCTGTAATTTTGTGAAAAATGAAGAGGGACTTGGAAAGTATGGAGTAAGAGGAAGAATTATTTTCACTGCTTATCCTTTTGTGTGATTTGAATTTTAGTCAACCTATGTATGTATGTATGTATGTATGTATGTATGTATGTATGTATGTGTTTTCCATTGTTTTTTCAATGCCCGTATTCTTTGACCTAGTATTTTGAATACAGGAATTTATAGTAACGAAGTAACTGGAAAATACTTAAAGATAGGGCTACTTCTTGAAGCGTTGTTCAATGGTGAAAACTTGGAAACTGTAATTATGTTCAGCCACAGGACACTGATAAAATAAATTATATGTCCATATAATGGAATGTGATAGAGGCTTCATAAATGACAGTATTAATTTATATATTTATTGAAATGGAAAGATGTCACAGTATATTGTAAACTAAAAAAGCAAGTCAAAAATGGTATGTCAAGCATGATTTCACTTTCATATACATGCATTTATATGTCTATATGTGAAGGAGCATATCTATAAGGATACATACCAGAATTATTTATTTATTTAGTTATTTATTTTGAGATGGAGTCTCGCTCTGTTGCCCAGGCTGGAGTGCAGTGATGCGATCTCGGCTCACTGCAACCTCTGTGTCCCGGGTTTAAGTGATTCTCCTGCCTCAGCCTCCTGAGTAAGCTGGGATTACAGGGGTGTGCCACCACGCCTGGCTAATTTTTGTATTTTTAGTAGAGACAGGGTTTCACCATATTGGCCAGGCTGGTCTTGAACTCCTGACCTCACGATCTGCCCACCTTGGCCTCCCAAAGTGTTTGGGTTACAGGTGTGAGCCATGCCCAGCCCAGAATTTTAATAGAGATGATCATTGGATGGTGAAACTTTGGGTGGTTTAAAATTTTTCTGTTAATATACCCGTATTTTCTAATTTTTCCTCAATCTGTATTATTTGTGTGTATGGTTTGTGTGTGTGTGTGTGTGTGTATATATATGTTTTTAAATTTAATATATATAAATTTTATTTAATTTTTATATAAAATTTTATATAAAAATTTATATAATTTTATTTAATATATAAAATATTTTATTTATATTATATATTATATATATTTGTTTAAACCCTTAGCACTGGAAATACACCAATATACTAGTAATAATGGGTGTCTTTGTGAGGTGGAACTGGGGGACAATTCTTCATTTTACTTTTTGTGTCTTCCAAATGTGCTATAATGAATATCTATATTTTATTTATTTATTTTTTGGAGACAGAGTCTTTCTCTGTCTCCCAGGCTGGAGTGCAGTGGTGCCATCACAGCTCACTGCAACCTTGACCTCCCAGGCTCAAGCAATCCTTCCACCTCAGCCTCCTTAATAGCTGGGACTACAGGCACAGGCAACCATACCCGGCTAATTTTTAAAAATTTTTGTAGAGATGGTGTCTCCCTATGTTGCCCAGGCTGGTCTTGAACTTCTGACCTCAAACAATCCTCTCACCTCAGCCTCCCAAAGTGTTGGGATTACAGGCGTGAGCCAGTGTGCACAGTCTTATTTTATATTATAAAAGGAATGATTGGAAAGTGATGTTAGGGACCATCTTATTTTATTATCATTTATTATTATTTTTTATTTTTTTCTTTTTTGCTTGTTTGTTTGTTTGTTTTTTTTGAGACGGAGTCTTACTCTGTCGCCAGGCTAGAGTGCAGTGGCACGATGTCAGCTCACTGCAACCTCCGCCTCCCAGCTTCAAGCGATTCTCCTGTCTCAGGCTCCCGAGTAGCTGGGATTACAGGCGCCCGCCATCACACCCAGCTAATTTTTGTATTTTTAGTGGAGACGGGGTTTCACCATGTTGGCCAGGATGGTCTCAGTCTCCTGACCTCGTGATCCGCCCGCCTCGGCCTCCCAAAGTGCTGGGGTTACAGGCGTGAGCCACCGTGCCTGGCCAATTATTTTTTCTTTAACGATCTCTCAGCAGAATCAGGGACCAGCTTTCACTTTTTACTTTACTTAACTTCCATGTCATTTGAATTTGTGGCAGCAAGCATGTATTATTTTGTCATGAAAAACTAACATTAAAAATGTATTTCAGGCCGGGCACGGTGGCTCACGCCTGTAATCCTGGCACTTTGGGAGGCCGAGGCGGCCGGGTCATGAGGTCAGGAGTTTGAGATCAGCCTGGCCAATATAGTGAAACCCCGTCTCTACTAAAAACACAAAAATTAGCCGGTGGCGCGCCTGTAATCTCAGCTGCTCAGGAGGGTGAGGCAGGAGAATCGCTTGAATCTTGGAGGCGGAGGTTGCAGTAAGCCAAGATTGCGCCACTGCATTCCAGACTGGGCGACAGAGCGAGACTCCACCTCAAAAAAAAAAAAAGTATTTCAGAAAAACTCTCATTTTTAAATAAAAGATAAATCAACCACATAAAAACTTACACACAAATGTTTGTTTATAGCTGCTTTACCCATAATTGCCAAAATTTGGGAGCAACCATAATGTCCTTCAATAGATGAATGGATAAACTGTGATACATCCAGATAATAGAATATTTATTTATTCAATGATAAAAGGAAATGAGCTCTCAAGCCACAAAGAAATGTGAAGGAACCTTAAACATGTATTGCTAAGTGAAAGAAGCCAACCTTAAAGTGGTACATACTGTATGCTATGGTTTGAATATGTCGTTAAAATTTCATGTGTTGAAACCTTAATCCCCAAATTCATATTTTGATGGCATTTGGTGGTAGAGCTTTGGGAGGTAATTAGGATTAGATAAAGTCATTAGCGTGGGACTGGTGGCTTTATAAGAAAAGGAAGAAAGACCTGAGCTGGCATGCTCTTGCCCTCTTGCCAAGCGATGCTTTCTGCTACGTTATGATGCAGTAACAAGAACCTCATCAGATGTGGCCCCTCGACCTTAGACTTCCCAGCCTCCAGAACTATAAGAAATAAATTCCTTTTCTTTATAAATTACCCAGTCTCAGGCATTCAGCTATAGTAACAGAAAGCGAACTAAAACACTGTATGATTCCAAATGTATGACATTCTGGATAAAGCAAAACTATGGAGACAGTAAAAGGATCAGTGGTTGGCAGGGGTTAGGGAGCAGGGAGGGAGAGATGAGTAGGTGGAGCACGAGGATTTTTAGGGCAGTGAAAATATTATTTATGATTCTGTAATGGTGGATATATGTCATTATACATTTGTCAAACCCACAGAACATACAACACAAAGAGTGAACCCTAATGTAAACTATACACTTTAGTTGATAATAATAATAATAATAATAATAATAATGTGTTCAATATAGATTCATCACTTGTAATAAATGCACCACACTAATGCAAGATGGTAATAGTAGGGGAATCTATGTATATGTGAGGGAGTGGGCAAAGGTGGATGTCTATGGGAACTTTCTGTACTTACTGCTCAATTTTTCTATAAAGCTTAAATTGTTCTAAAAATGAAGTCTATTAATCTTTTTAAAATAAAGGTAAATTATCACAAATGAAGAAAATCATGGAGAAGTTCCTAAGTGGCAGAGTTGACCCTCTCTTCAAGCTCTGTGAAGCTGCAGATTTGAGGCCCATATCCAGTGCCCTTGATAGGAATCTCTTGTCAGCTGTGGTGTGCAGTGTCTTGTGCAATTCAACAGATGGTCTTCCTTTGATTTCCACTCGAGGCCCTGGGCTTCCACAATCAGCAGGTGGCAAAGCCAGTGAGGCCTGTATTCTTTCCTTCAGGGCAGCAAGGTTCCTCAGGCCCCAGGTGGGTCTGGAAGTGCTGTCTAGGGGCCAGGGACTACAGTCAAATATCTTAGATGTCTACCTGTTGTTTTACTGTATTGCGGCTGAGCTGGCACTCAAACCACAAGATGCAGTCCTTTCCATTCTTCCCTCCCCTTTGCAAAGGAAGATGAGCCCCACCCAGTAGCTACTACCACCCTAGGCCATGAGGAGTACTGTCCGTCTGTAGCCGATGTTCTCTTAAGCCCCAAGGTCTCTTAAGTCAGCCTGTGGTGAATGCTGCCTGGCTTGGGACTTACCCTTCAGGGCAGTGGTTTTCCCTCTGGGCCAGGGCATGTCCAGAAATGTCATCGAAGAGTTAAGTCCTGGAATCAGAGCCCCAAGTGCCTGCTTGGTGCTCTACTACCCCCCTGTGGCTGTTCTGGTACCTAAGCCCCTTTTCTTTCTGCTTTTCTCAAGCAGAAGTTTTTCCTGGTAACCACCACAGCTGGTAATGTGCTGAGTTCCATGTGAATCCAGCAAATCTCAGAGGCTCACTGAAGGCCCTTGATGTAGTACCTGGGTATTGCTGCTGGTTATTCAGGGCCCAAGGGCTCTTCAGTTAGCAAGTGATAAATGCTGCCAGGACTGGGTCCTTCCCTTCAAAGCAGTGGGTTCCCTTCTAGAAATGTCATCTGGGAGCTAGGGTCTGAAACAGAGGTCTCACAACTCAGACTGGTGCCCTATCCTGCTGTGACTGAGCTGGTTTCCTAGATGCAAGACAAAGTCCTCCCTACTCTTCCCTCTCCTCTCCTTAAGTGGAATGAAGAGGTCTCTTTTGGAGCCTCAAGCTGTGCAGCCTGGGTTAGGGGAGGGGTGATCTCAGCACTCCCTTGGCTGCCCCAGCTGGTGTTTCAGTATGACACATCGTGCCCCCTCATTCCACTGCCTTTAGGCCTAGTTCAAGACTAGGGCTGCCTAAGAGTTGCAGTCCTTATGGCCTAGACTGTCTTTCAAGTTTACTTGGAGACACGGAGTGCTGTAGCCCTCGGTGGCAAGGTTTGCAAGCACTCAAGATCGGATCGCTGGGACTGGCGATTCCCCTCTGGCTAGGGTTGGTTTAAATGCTCGCTCTGTGGGCAGGTGTCATCTAAGTTTGGTTCAGGTTTCCTTTCTACTCTAACAGGATGGCACTGAGTACAGTGCCTCACGATTGCTGTGCTCTGCCTCCCCCACCTCCCAGAGATGCTCTCCACACCATGCTTTTGCTACCGGGGTGGGGGAGGGGTGGCGTTATAGATCCAGGACTGTTTTTCCTATCTCTTCAGTACGTCTTTCAGTAATACGAAGTTAAAACAAGGTTCTAGGAGTGCTTATCTAATTTTTGGTTCTTATGAAGCTGTTGTTTTCTGTGTAGATAGTTGTTAATTTTGTGTTTTTGCACAGTGGGGGGGATGGCCCATGGAGCTTTCTATTCCCCCATCTTGCGCTGCCTCGACTTATCAAGAAAAGGAATTTATATTTTACAGTCATGGAGGCAAAGAAGTCCAAAATTGACAAGCTACATCTGGTGAGGGCCTTCTTGCAGGTAGGAACTCCCTGAAGAGTTCCAAGGTGGCACAGGGCAGCACATGGCAAGGGGGCTTACTGTGCTAGCCTGCTAGCTCAGGTCTCTCTCTTGCAAAGCCACCAGTTCCCCTCCCATGATAACTGATAACTCATTAATTTATTAATTCATGAATGGATTAATCCATTCTTGAGGGTAGAGCCTACATGATCCAATCACCTCTTAAAGGCCTCACCTCTCAATACTGCCACATTGGGGATTAAGTTTCAACATGAGTTTTGGAAGGGACGTTCAGACCATAGCAGTATGCATCTCTAAAATATAAGGACATTTCCTCACATAATCACAATACTATTATCATACCTAAATTAACAGCAATCCCTTAATATCATCTAAAACCTAGTCATATGCATACTTCCCCAATAGCCTCTAAATGTCTTTAATGCACTCAGCATGAAAACGTGTACTAGAATATAAAATTAATTTAGAGTGTGTTGCATGTGGAAAGGGTAAGCATTATTTCTTGAAAATGTGTGTGTGTGTGTGTGTACTGGATTGCAAAACTAAAATGTTTTCTGTTTGTTTTTTGCTGTGGGACATGGTAAAAAAAAGTTGGAAAACTTTTATGTAGATGGTGAAAGTATCTATAAAGTCAAAAACAAAAGCAAGATGTTCAACAACACTGCTTCTTGTCAACATTTTCTTGGAGGTTCCAGTCAATGTGAAAGAGAAAGAAAAATGTATAAATATTATAAAGGAAGAGACAAAACTCATTGTTTGCAAACAATATAATTTTCTTCTAGAAAATGTGAGAGGACATATATAGCCAAAAAGCTTTGTCTTATTGTTTTTGAAAGTAATGTTGGCCGGGTGTGGTGGCTCATATCTGTAATCCCAGTACTTTGGGAGGCCGAGGTGGGTGGATCACCTGAGGTCACGAGTTTGAAGCCAGCCTAACCAACATGGTGAAACTCTGTCTCTATTAAAAATACAAATATTAGCAGGGCACGACAGTGCATCTCAGTAATCTCAGCTACTTGGGAGGCAGAGTCAGGAGAATCGCTTGAATCTGGGAGGCAAAGTTTGGAGTGAGCCGAGATCATGCCACTGCACTCCAGCCTGGGCAACAGAGCAAAACTCTGTCTAAAAAAAAAAAAAAAAAAAGAAAGAGAAAGTACTGTCAAAAATTTAATTCCCATTTGTTCAGTCATTCACATCCATATCCAAATTTTCTTCCACATGCAGTTCACAGTTATCTCTAGATTGGTGAGTGGGACAGGATTGTTTGGTTTTGATCAAACTCACAGGAAAATGAGATAGCATCAGCTGGGTGTGGTGGCTCATGCCTGTAATCCCAGCACTTTGGGAGGCTGAAGAGAGAGGGTTGCTTGCAGCCAGGAGCTCAAGATCAGCCTGAGCAACAGTGCGAGACCCCGTCTCTACAAAATTAAAAAATTAGCTGACTGTGGTGCTGTGTGCCTATAGCCCTTGGTACTCGGGACGCTGAGGCAGGAAAATAGTTTGAGCCTGGAGGATGGCTTGAGCTCCGGGGTTCAAGGATGCTGTGAACTATGATGATGCCACTGTACTCCAGAATGGGCAACACGGCGAGACGCTGTCTCTCCAAACAAAACAAACAAACAAAAAAACCAAGAAAAGAAAAGAAAATGAGATAGCATCTGTTTAGATATAATGCCCTAGCATTGTTTATGCTTTGTTGTGTGTTCTTTCTGTTTTTCTGCTATACTTCTGTCCATCCTTTATTTTATTTTAGAGACAAAGTCTCACTCTTTCATCCATGCTGGAGTGCAGTAGTGCGATCATAGCTCACTGCAGCCTCAAACTCCTGGGCTCAAGCAATCCTTCTGCTTCAGGTTCCTGAGTCGCTGGACTACAGGAGTGCACCACCACACTAGGCCTCCATCTTTTATTTTTAACCTTTCGATTGCTGTATACATACATAAAAGCAAACATATTGTAAGCTGATGAAATTCCAGAAACTGAAAACACCCATGTAATGGGCAGCCAATCAGCAAACAGAACACTGTTAGCACCCAGAAGCCTCCTTGTGTCCCTTTCAGTCATTACTTGCCCCTCAACTCCCCAAATAATTAAAACAAATTTAACAGATTTAAAGTGATGGCAACAAGAGGAATTATTATAAACAGAATCATACTCTAAGCACACTTGCTATAATGCAAAAAATCTTTTGTAATTCGAGTAAACACTTACCTCTTATCATCTGAGCTTTGATATATATTTGGTTTTGTTAAAGCAGAGCACATTTTAAAATATATTCCACAGCCAAAATGATATTCGTTTTGAATTATTTGATAGCTTGAATTATCTGACATTGCTCACCTCTATTGGTAAAAGTACTTAAATTACATATATTTAATTTATTGTCCTTTATGTTTAATGATAACATGGCTAATAGTGAGAGAAATGTGATGTGGTGGATGGTTCAGTGTATGACCACTAATTATTTTAATACTATGCATATGTGAACATTATCCTTTAGTTTGTAACCATAATAGTAGATTCTGCTGGAATTTGTGAGTATGTCTTATAACCAAAAGAGGGTCTGGCTGCTTGATGGTTGCAGTAAGAAGTTAAAGTAACAAGAGCCAGGTATGATAAAAAGAGAGTGAATTTTATTACCCGTTGCCAGCAAGGGGGAAAGTGGCTGGAACCCTTTCCAAAAATTGCCAATTTCCAATTTCTGGAGAGATGGCAAGGGTTTAAGAAGAGGAGCTTGGAATGCAAGAGAGGAAGGGGGCTAGGAGGTGCCAGATGGTGTGACTTGCTCTGATGGCTTATCTTGAATTATTGTTCCATGGCACCATTGTGGACCTGACAGGTTACAAATCAATCACATTCAATCTTGCAGTCAATCTGTAGCCCAGAGGGAACTCCGGTCTTGAAGTAATCTCCTGCTGGGGAGAGAATCCTGGAGGTGCCTGTTTCCTGTCAGGATTCGGTCCTTGAAGCTTCTAAGGAAATATATGACCAGGTAAGTGAGCCCGTGTGAACTTAACAAGCATTCAGGTAAATAAATATGCATAAGGCATGGGAGCATAAGGTGGGAAAGGGGAGGAAGTGGAGTTTTAAAGCACATCCCCAGGCTGTATTTCAAGGAAAAAGAAAACACTTCTGTAGTTTGTGTCAAAGCTATGTCTTGAGACTTGGGGGAAAGAAGAAAAGAAAAAAAAGTTTTAAAACATGGTTTGAAGCTAAGCTGCTCTATTACACACTGATATAATTTTTGCAAAGCCAGTTTCAATTCCTTCATCTTATGATTAGCCAATGTCTGTGCAAAGTTGCCTTACATTAAACTGTTCTTAAAATGTTTATTTTGCCCTCTCTGTTTTCATTTGTGTTAATTCCAGTCTTCGATCACGAGCTATTTGGCTACCCCACTCTCATTGGGGAATTAGGCATGTCCCAGGGTTGATCCCTTGAGAAACTGCCTGACAGAAAAAAATAAATTTATTTGCAGTGAGAAATATAACTGTCATGGCCAGTAGATACCAGAAAGTTTCAGTTTGCGAGGCTTATTGTGCATTAGATTCACCTGGGGTACTTAAGAAGTTTTATAACTTCCCTTTAAGTGCATTACATTGCCATTCCATTTGGAATTTCACAGGACATATGATTTAATAAACCTAGGTTGGGCCGGGCATGGTGGCTCACGCCTGTAATCCCAGCACTTTGGGAGGTTGAGGCGGATGGATCATGAGGTCAGGAGTTCGAGACCAGCCTGGCCAACATGGTGAAACCCCCATCTCTACTAAAAATACAAAAATTAGCTGGGCATGGTGGCGGGTGCCTGTAATCCCAGCTGCTTGGGAGGCTGAGGCAGGAGAATCGTTTGAACCCGGGAGGCAGAGGTTGCAGTGAACCAAGATCATGCCATTGCACTCCAGCCTAGGCAACAAGAGCAAAACACCATCTCAAAACAAAAACAAACAAAACAAATAAATAAACAAAACACTAAACCTAGGTGGGGCTTGGACATCTGTGTGGCAAGCTACATGGAACTAGGCTGTTTTTGTAATGGCTCCTCCATGACGAGGTCTGTACCTTGTCATTTCCCAGACTCTCATGTTTCATCCCCTTCCCTAAACCCCCATTACTGTTACTCTCCCAAGCCTGCCCTCTTCTGATACTATTCATTGCACTATTCCTTTTAGCCTTTATTTCAGCATGAAAACCTAATAACTTATTGTTCACATTTCAGAACTCTAGTTAACTGGCTAATGCATAATAAGGTGTTACTGGGTGGTAATTGCCTAATATGGTAACTCCCCAACTCACTATTTATCCAGAGCATTGCAACCTTTTACTCAATCACTGCCTTAAAGGGTAACATTTGTATCCTTGGTAGTTCAGTGCAGAAAATCTGAGCAAGGCAGCTACTTAGCCATCATTATCAATTCTCTCTACACATCTAGCTGTCTTTGCATATGTCCCAGAGGCTAAGTGATTCAACAAACGCTCATTGCGTTTTGTGATCTTATTGTTGATGATCTCTGCCATTTTACTATGTGGTCTAAAGTGACTGCACGTGAAACCATACTTGATGACAAGAAAAGGGACAGAAAGAAGTCTCATCTACCACCATAGAGAATGCTAAACCTATCAACTTTTGTATGAATTCCTACTATTGTTTCATGGTATCTGGATTCTCTAGCCAGTTTACAGCCCAAAGACATCCATTTTTCTTGATTTCCTTTTCTGTAGGTTCACTGGCGGCACACTGGTATTCAGTGAGTTGTTTAAGTAGCAGCGACTACTGATAGCTTTGGCCTCTCAGAAAATCTTGGGCTTTCCTAATGTAGCTTATGGATGATCTTGTTTCTCTAACCCCGATTTTTTTTAAGTTACTTATTTTGAATAAGTAATACATTAACATGGTTCAAAAAATAAACTAACAAGATTTACATTTAGAACCCCCATACCTACTCCTGTCCCCATCTAACTTACACTTCCTACTCCCATAAATAACAACATTATTCATTTCTTATATATCCTTTCAGTGTTTCTTCTTCTTCTTCTTCTTCTTCTTCTTCTTCTTCTTCTTCTTCTTCCTCTTCCTCTTCTTCTTCTTCTTCTTCTTCTTCTTCTTCTTCTTCTTCTTCTTCTTCTTTTTGTAGAGACAGGGGTCTTGGTATGTTACCCAGGGTGGTCTCAAACTCCTTGCCTCCAGCGATTATCTGGCTTTGGCCTCCTAAAGGGCTGGGATACAATCATGAGCCACTGTGTCCTGCCAGTGTTTCTTTATGCAAACACAAGCCATATACATACAAATATATATATATATATATATATATATATATATATTTGTAGAGACAGGAGACAGGGTTTCTCTCTGCCACCTAGACCAGAGTGTAGTGGCACCATCATAGCTTACTGCAGCCTTGATATGAAATGAGCTCCCTCATTCTTAAGCTTCATATAGTACAGTATTCTATTGTATTGATGTACCATAGTTTATTTAACTAGTCCTTTATTGACAGACACTTGGGATTTTTCCTGTCTTTTGCTATGACAAATGAGAAAATGTACATACAGAAATATATAAAGTCCAGATCTATCCTTACACTAGATTCACAGAAATGGAACTGCTGGCTCAAAGGGTAAATCTATTAGATCTTTGTGTCACTTAGAGTTTGCCTGCCATATGTGTGAAGAAGAGATCAAACTTTATCTTTTCTATATAGCTATGCAGTTGTCTCAAGCCCATTGATTTAAAATAAAAGTCCATTATTACCCCACTGATTTGACTCGGTACTAATTTTCTACATGCATTTGGTTCTATTTATAGACTTTCTATTCTGTCCCATTGGTCTTTCTACTCATGTTCCAGTGACTCAATGTGTGCTTTTTTTCATTTTGCAAGGTTAGCTCACCATAGTTTTATTAGGGAGGGGACTGGTACTGTAACAAAGATTGTACACAAGTAGTTTAAACAAGATAGAAGTTGATTTCTCCGTCATGTTAACAGTATAGAGGTGAGTGGTCCAGGGCTGGTGAGGAAGCACTACCATCACTGAGGCCAAGGTGGCTGCCCCAGCTTCTGCCATCTCCCAGTCAGCAGAAGGCAGAAAAGGGCCTAAAGACAGCATGAACTTTCCTTTTTAGGGTCACTATGTGGAAATGGCTTATATCAGTTGCCCAGAACTTGCTCATATGGTCACTCCAAGCCACAAGGAAGATGGAGAAATGTAGTCTCTTGCTGGAGAGCCATGTGTTTGATTAAAATTTAGGAGTTCTATTAGTAAAGAAAGGGAAAATGGTCTCTGTTACAATGGTGACCTGATGGTAAGGACCCCAATGTAGAAGGTATTGGGGCATTGTAACATAAATAATGGCATAAACTTTCCTCCAGGAATTCACAATAGAGGATTGGTGCAGAGGAGTCTAGGATTCATATAGGCTCTACCTCTTACCTTCACATTTGTGGGATTCTCTTTGCTTAGAATTGTATTTACTATTTGTTAGAGCTCTTGCACACTCTTTCTCTTTTTCTGTATATGTTGCTGTATGTGTGCGTTTTTTTTTTTCTTTTCTCACTGCTTTACTCACATGTCCTTGGAGGTATCAACCTATTTCTGAGGCAACTATTGGGGCTTGTTAATGAATTAATTGGCAAAAAGAAGCCTCTCAGGGAACAAAAGCCCGAGCCTGTTTATACCTCTGAACTTCCTATCTTCCTTCCTTTGATATCTCCCTTGAATGTGATAAAGAATAGACAATTTAAGTGGCTAAAGTAAGTGGCTCTTTTATATTTACAGAAGACTACACTTATATATAAAAGGGGATCTGGGTAATAGATAACTAAACTAAAGGATAGGAAAAAGCCAAAAAAGAAAGATCCTATAGCCTTAGAGAGACCATATGATTTATCACCTAAACTGGGATACTTTAAAGAGTTTAGGGAGGCTGGGCGTGGTGGCTCATGCCTGTAGTCCTAGCTACTTGGGAGACTGAGGCAGGAGGATCCCTTGAACTCCGGAGGTTGAGCCTGATTGCAGTGAGCTGATTGCTGGACTGCACTCCAGCCTGGGAGACAGAGCGAGGTCCTGTCCTTAAAACAAGCAAACAAACAACCCTCCCCCCCCCAAAAAAAAATAACCACAAGCAGATTTTTTTGGGGGGCATACACATATTTTGATCAGTTTCTTAGCTATATCTGTCTCTAATACCATGTTACTGGTATTTTTCTGAAAAATGTATTTTTTTCAATATGGTCTTATTAAGTTTTTTCATAAAATTGCCAGCAATCTGTCTCACAGTTGCATTTTATGGTTAACAAATTTAACATTACAGATATCTTCAATTGATTTTTCTCTATAGATCATGTCTACCTAAAAGGAAGAAGTGTAGGCAAAATATGGAAAGGTCATTTGGGCCATGGTTGAGAACTGCAGCCTGGGACACACTTCCAGGTTGCCTTGAAGACTACTCTGGAGAACAATGGGGAAGTTCAAATTTTTTAAGAAAAAAGGATGAATCAGGAGAGGGGGTGATTGCAAAGTTGTTTGTCAAGAATTCTCATTGGTTTAAAGAAATAACATCAGGCTGGGTGTGGTGGCTCACACCTGTAATCCTAGCACTTTGGGAGGCCGAATCGGTCGGATCATTTGAGGTCAGGAGTTCGAGACCAGCCTGGCCAACATGGTGAAACTACGTCTCTACTAAAAATACAAAAATTAGCCAGGAGAAGCGGCATGCACCTGTAATCCCAGCTACTCAGGAGGCTGAGGCATGAGAACCGCTTGAACCCGGGAGGCGGAGGTTGCAGTGAGCCGAGATTGTGTCCCTGCACTCCAGCCTGGGCAACAGAGTGAGACTCCGTCTCAAAAAAAAAAAAAAAAAAGCCAACAAGAGTGTCTCTCTAGAGCAAACTAGAAAGATGGAATCTCATATCTACATCATAATCTAATCATGGGAGTTATATCTCATCACTTCTGCCACATCCTATTGGTTAGAAGCCAGTCATAGTTCCAGCTCACATTCAAGGGGAGGAAATTATAGAAAGATGTGAACACTAGAGGGCAGAGATCATGGGCACCATCTTAGAATTGGGAAATGGCTCTGAGATTGAGATTTGTGTGCAGGTGGATCACTGGGGGTTGCTTCTGGGAACAACTCCTGTAAAGGAGTAAGGAAATCAGATTTGGATAGAAAGGGAGAAGTTTCAATAGAGGCTTCAGCCAACCCCACAGACAGTTCCGAAGCAGAACTGGTCCTTTAGAGATGTCCTGAAATGAAGCAAAGAAGCCAGGCCTTTGGAACGGCATTGAGCAATCACTGATGGATGCCCCTGGGAAGTGGGTATAACCTTAGGCAAGGCAGCTTCCTTCAACAGAGGGCAGTTTCTGGGGAGAGACTCAGCTGTGAGCTGTCAGCAACTAATACTCCCAGCAGCTAATAATGAGTGCCTCAGTTCTGAAGGAGGGAATCTGAGTGATATATCATATCATCATCACACTTAGTTAACTAGAATATCTCCTCAGTCAGTATATATATTTTCCCAGCACTGTGAATAAAAGTCAGTTGAATGAGAAATTCAAAGTACCTCTGATTGGTCCCCTTCTGCAACCAATCAGGCTGGTGGCAGGCCAAGTTTTCATTTGTATAGGAGTGTAACTCTGTAACTTCACTTCAGCTTCTGATTGGTCACTTTCTGCAACCAATCAGACTGACCATGGACCACTACTTCATTTGCATGGGGTGTACACTAAGTGGCTAATGGGAAACCTCTAGAGGGTATTTAAACCCCAGAAAATTCTGTAACCAAGCTCTTGAGCTGCTTCCTCAGGCCTGCTCTCACCCTGTGGAGTATACTTTTGAAACCGCCTTTGCAAAAATCATAACTGAGGAAATTATGACAGTGAAAGAGATCAAACCTAACCTACCCTATCTTCCTTCTAACTTCTAAAACGTCTTTGTTCATTCCTGGGTATAGGCGAAACTAGCCTTGGGAAAGAATTTATAGTGTAAACTCTGAGAAAAAATTGATAATAGCCCTTTCCCCTTCTTGCCGAGACCAGTCTGCCTTTCCTTGTAGGTGTAACAAATTAGCTACAAGATTATAAATTACAGTTTAGGGGCCATGCAGCCTCTGGCTGCAAGAATCTGAACCTCCCCAAATTGCTTCTGGGAATAACATCACCATTGCAAAACCTAAGATCAGTGCTTGAGATATTTTGCAGAGCCTGCATTCTCATGCAGCAGAGGACACCACCCAGACTGATAATCTGGCTCAACAAAGCTCCAGGATCCCACCCAGGAAGAACTTGCAAGAACTCACTTCGACCCCGTGATTTCATCTTCATCCCACCAATTAGCACTCCCCACTTTCTGAACCCATACCCGCCAAATTATCCTTAAAAACTCTGATTCCAGCATGCTCAGGGAGACTGATTTGAGTGATAATAAAACTCTGGTCTCCCGCACAGCCGCTCAGCATGAATTACTCTTTCGCCATTGCAATTCCCCTGTCTTCATAAATCAGCTCTGTCTAGGCAGCGGACAAGGTGAACCCATGGGGCGGTTACACTTTCGTTTTCAATACATCCCTGCTTTTATTGCTTCATTCTTTCCTTGCTTTGTGCATTTCGTCCAGTTCTTAGTTCAAGACGCCAAGAACTTGGACACCCTCCACGGGTAACAGGACTACAGGTGCCCGCCACCACGTCTAGCTAATTTTTTTGTATTTTTAGCACAGATGGGGTTTTGCTATGTTGCTCAGGCTGGTTTTTTTTTTTTTTTTAAAGTAGAGATGGGGTTTCGCTATGTTGCTCAGGCTGGTCTCGAACCACCGGGCTCAAGCAATCCGCCGGCCTTGGCCTCCTCAAGTGCCAGGTTTAAAGGCGTAAGCCACCGCGCATGGCCCACTAAACTTCTCTGTGCATCAGTTACTTCATTTGCGTAATGAGGATAACAGTAGTCACTTCTGCGTTTTGTGCGCGTTGGTTAATATATGAAAAATGCCACGTGTTTGCCATTAGCATCAATCATGCCATAACCAGAAAAATTACATTGCGTTTTTTATTTTAAAAAAGGTGGGGGCCAGAGTGGACCTGGCCTTTTCCAACTTCTGAGAGGTCTCTATTATTAAGTAAGCCTTAAGAAGCGGAATTCCATGAAGGGAGCTAGGAAACCAGGATTTTCCAAAAGGAAGTGGCATTTGCACTGATCGTGGTAGGGCTGCCTCGAATTCCACGGGGTTGGGGTGGCGCCTTTTCCAAGGCAGTCCTGGGCTTGCGCAGGGCTGCGGCTTCTCTGGGCGTGGTTCCGGGAAACGCAGCGGCGCCGACCTTGGGTCTCGCACATTCTTCACATCCGTTCGCAGGGTCACCAGGATCTTCGCCGCTACACTTGTGGGCCCCCCGGCGACGCTTCCCGCTCCGCCCCTAAGTCGGGAAGGTTCCTTGCGGTTCGCGGCGTGCCGGACGTGACAAACGGAAGCCGCACGTCTCACTAGTACCCTCGCAGACGGACAGCGCCAGGGAGCAATGGCAGCGCGCCGACCGCGATGGGCTGTGGCCAATAGCGGCTGCTCAGCAGGGCGCGCCGGGAGCAGCGGCCGGGAAGGGGCGGTGCGGGAGGCGGGGTATGGGGCGGCAGTGTGGCCCCTGTTCCTGCCCGCGCGGTGTTGGGCGTTCTGCAAGCCTCCGGAGCGCACGTCGGCAGCCGGCTCCCTCGTTGACCGAATCACCGACCTCTCTCCCCAGCTGTATTTCCAAAATGTCGCTTTCTAACAAGCTGACGCTGGACAAGCTGGACGTTAAAGGGAAGCGGGTCGTTATGAGGTAATTCTGCACGTTTGCCCGCGTGCTCTCTGTGCTCTGTCGCAAACCTCTTTGGCCGGAGCCGACCTGTTCTCTCGTCTGCTCTAAGTTGCTTTTAGCTTTTGGCTGGGCCCTAGGGGTCCTAGGCTTGGAGGGCGAGGCTGCTCACGGGTTTGGTGGTTTCTAGCCGCATTTTCCCCAGCCCAGAAAGCAGCCGAAGTCACCCTTAGGGGATGGATCCCACTGAGGAAGGGTTGAGATTGCCGCTGGGACCCATTTTGTCCTTTTTCCTATTGGTGAAATGCAGTTCCGTTGCCTCCAGCTCCCAGTCGGCGAGATGGGACTTAATGCTTATCCTGCAAATCTCTAGGCTTCAAGGAAGGGACCTTGAAAGGTCATTTTGTTAATTTCCCTTCCCCCACGCTCCTAGACCGTCGCAGCCAAATGAGAAACGGCCCACATCTCACAGGTCCCTGCACAAAAGGATATTTTTCCAAGAGGATGTTGATTTAACTGTTCAGGAGTAGACCCCCGCCTCCCCCGCCACTAAAGAATTGGGGTGGGAGGGTAGGGCGGGGCGCACCGGAGGAGGCCTTGCAGAGCTTATGTAACAGGCCTCTGCTGCCCTGCAGCGTGGTATCGTTGGACTCTTGCGCACAGGATTTGCATCAGGATTGTGACATACTAGGTAATGGTAGAGCAGGGTGTGGCTGCTCATACTTGCTGGCCTCTAACCTCATCCCCACGTGTGGCTAGAAAAGTAGAATTTTAAAAGTGGGGGAAGGTTCCTCGTGCACTTTGGGTCTCTTACTCTGCGCATGTGGATCTCTGGTCACTTGCCAATACGGCTTGTCTCTTATCTGCCAGAATTGTTTGTATAGTGTGGAGCTTTTACATTTATCCTTTTTGTCACGTGTGGTATATTTGTGCATGCCAGGAGCAAGGTGCAGGAGGATGAGTCGGTATGTAACTGATGGACTTGACTGTTCATATACCTTAACAGGATCCAAGAGTGGTGTTTTTGAGGGGTCATAAAGGTTTCTGTTGATAGCATTTTGCAACCTTGACCTTTTTGGGAAGTGGTTGATTGATGGGTAGGCATGTGCTGGTGTAATCTAGCCCCTTTTCCAATTTGGGCTGGTTCAAATGAGGGCTTGTGTTGGAAATTAACAGACACGTAAGTCAGTAGGAGATCTCCCTTTACTCTAACTTTAAACATATGAGGACACCTTTGAGTTAGGGAACTGTATGGGTACCCTAAAAGGACATGTAGCTCTCCCTTTCTTTCTAATTTCACTTTGGTCAATATTACTTTGCAGGTAACCTCTGCCCTGCTATGGAGATAGAAGAACCCAGTAATTTATGTCCATGAAAAATGCCTGGTTTCCACATTTCCCCAAATGACATAGGCCTTTGTAATCTGGACAAAGTAGGAATCACAGCCATGTTAGTACTAGAGGAGTGCCCTTTCTGGCCCTCATACAATCCTAAAAAAAGGGGATAGACCCTGTGAAAAAAAAACAGGACAGGTGGACATTGGCATGGCAACCAGCTTTTAGGTTTTAATTAGTTCCTTGCATCTCCCCTGTGTTTGAGGCTGATTCTTCCAGATGCATGGACCAACTAAAAGACAAGGAGTGGGACATCATGCTGATAACCTTCCTATAATTGTAGTCTTGGGCTTTATTTCCTTTCTCTCTAGGGAAACTGGCTTGAGGAAGCTAGCTGGGGGTGGGATTGGAGGAGCTGCTTAACTTTTCTCCCTCTGGACCTAATAAAGTTTCATTTAGCACACACTAACCCAAAGCCTTGAAATGATTGGCTAGTCCTGTTTTGCTGATGGAAAATGACCTGTTCAGGGTTACTGAACTACCAAGTTGGTGGCAGAGCTGGGAGTAGAATTTGGGTCTCCTTGGCTATCAACTAGATCCTCTGAATATTCGAGACAATGACCAAGGATACTTTGAAATAGAACTTTCTCTTGTAATCTGGATACCTTCTACTTATTTAGGCTGAGGACAGGAAGTTACATCGTTCCCTGATTATTAATGTATTTCTTTTGAACAGAGAGTCACATTGTAGGCCTACTTTTTTGGAGGTGCCTAGGCAGCCATGTGGTGTCAGCTCAATTCCTTTTTGTTTCAACGTGGTGGTTGCTGGCAGTGTTTCCGGAATGGGGCTTCCTGAGTAGTGGCTGCCTCATTTGTCGTCTTTGTCCTGCAGAAGTGAACTCTGGTATTTGCTGACTCTTCTGGTCCACTGGTTCGGATTGCCAAGGGAAATTGATTTGTTGAGGGAACATGGGATAGCCAGAAACCTCTGACTTCTTAATTACCAGGTTCCATCTTAGTTTTTTAGGACTCCCCGGTTGACTTTACAGCCTCTTTGAATACACTTCTGCTTATTTTTGTGGTAATTTCCTTTCTTTCTCTCATAGGTTGCCAGTCATCCTTTGCCTGCTTGTAAAGCACTTCCTTTTTGCTTGCTCCTGCCTGTTTTTTTAAACCTCACTGGTTTTCTCCAACTTGTTGTAACTTGTAAAGAAACTGCTTTGATGTAGTGGGAAGAGAAACAGGAAAAAATTGAGAGCAGAGAAAAAGTCTCTAAGATACCCACAATATCCCAGTTTTCCATTTGGGACAGTGAAGCATTGATGGACATGGTTCCTTTGAGAGTTTTTAATGGAACTGGACCTGGGACCTGAGATTTCAGGTGATAGAGACTTGATATTCTTATTCCAGCTAAATCAGTATATTTTTTAATGTTTTATTTTGAAATAATTAAAGATTCATGGGAGGTTACAAAGTTAGAGAGGTCTTGTGTTCAACCCATTTTCCCCCAATGGATGCATCTTACCTAATTATAGAACAATATCAAAAGTAGGAAATTGACATTGGTATAAAGTGTGTATGGTTCTATGCCATTTTATTACGTGCGTCGATTTGTGTAACCACCACCACAATCAAGATACAGAACTATTCGATCACCACCAAGATCTCCTTCATGCTACCCCTTTATAATAATAACCACCCCCCTTCCTGACTCCTGGTAACTACTGATCTGTCCACTGTTTCTAAAATTTTGTCACTTCAAAAATACTATACAGCTAGAATCACATGGTATATAACCTTTTGGGATTAACTTTTTTCACTTAGCATAATGTCCTCAAAATTTATCTACATTGTCACATGTATCAAAAGTTCATACCTGTGTATTGCTGAGTAGTATTCCATGGTATGGATGTACCATAGTTTAACTACCATTGAAGGGTATTAGGGTTGTTTCTGATTTGGGGCTATTACAAATAAAGCTGCTGTGAACATTTGTATACAAGTCTTGGTATGGACATATGCTGTTATTTTTCATGGGTAAACACCTAGGAGTGGAATTGCTGGGCCACGTCCTTTTGAGGTATCCCCAGGCTGTTTTCCAAGGTGGCCGCAGCATTTCACATTTCTACCAGCAGTATGTGAGTAATCAGTTTCTCTGCTTCATTACCAGCTATTTTAGTTATTCTTTGTTCTGATGGATATGTAGTAATAACTGACTTTGTGCCTGAAGCAAAGCTCAGGAGTGTTATAAGGAAACGGAAAAAAAATTGTGCGTATTTTATGTAAAATGGAACAAGTAGAATCTGAAGGCAAGAGCAGTTCCTGTGTTGGAGTCCTTAGAGGAGAAGCTAAAAGCAGAGCCGTTGTGAGTGTAGGAGATGAGGGGAGGTAATCCAGAAGGCATTGAGGAGAGAGTATAAACCAAGTCTAATTCATTAGTAAGCTGACACCATGGCAGCTTGGATAGATGAGACAGTTTCTTAGGTGTCTCTGCCCAAAGATATTCCTCCCTGTAAGGGTTGGGGGTAGAGAGTAGCACTGCAAGAAGTGGCTTGTGCCCATCCTTTTGCCATTAGCCCTTTTGAGCATAGGCCTTCTGGGAGGTTGCATGGGGGAAAATGACCCATGGTAATGGGATATTCTTTCTTCTTTGGAATGTACTTTAAGGCTGGCAGGCTCCTTGTTCAGGATATTTAAAGAAGACAGAGAATCAAGTGGCCTGAAACAAAGTAGAGTGTATTTCTTTCATCAGAGGCTTACTGCCTTTAATTTTGAAGACTTTAAAACATGTTTTAATATAGAATTATTTTTCCTCAACCTACCTTTGGAAAGGCTGTTCTTCAGTGAGGTAGATTGGAGTTCAGGCCTAGTGGATATAGGAAATTGATGGTCTCCTCAGTATGTCTGTAGGAGTTTGTAATTGCCTTAGCCTTAGAGAGGAAGGGGTATTTAAAAAGGCGGAGGAAAAAGATGGAGGCTTATAATCAAGGATAGCAGCAGTCTTCTTGATTAGGTCATACTTGACTGTAGTCCCTTTGCAAGTGATGCTAGCTGTTTTTAGTAGTGGTTGATTTACTTGTCAAATCACAGAATTACATTTTGGAGAAACATGTAACAACAACTAACACTTTTATGGCACTTACTGTGTGTCAGGTACACTTCTAAGCACTTTATAAATTGCTGACTTAATTCTCTCAGTAACTACGAGGTAGATACTGTTATCCCGATGAGAAAAAAAATCACTTAAAAATGATCATGGCAGGCGCAACTCTTAAACCTTAAAAATAGCTGCCATACATTATTGTTTTCATTCACATTGAAGTAGGCTGAGGTTCCACGGAGTTCAGAATAATTGGTTCTTAAGAATGATAACACAGTAATCTGTTGGGTAAGAGAGACTGCAGTACATTATTTTCTTGTGTGGTCTTGATTACTTCCCTTCTAATTTGCCTGTTTGTCAGGTGGGCTGGGGCACATGTCCCACCCTCTCTTCTCAGGCTTTTTGAAAGAGGCTGTCTTAATGTTGTGTGTATTGCTTGAAGGACCCCTAGTCTGAAGGCCCCAGGCTTTCTCCAAAAAGAATGATTTTCTCTTAGCGTGTTTTATTTTTATTTTAATTTTTTTCTCGAGTCATGTTAGTTTCACGAGGACCCAGAAATAGTATCAAGGGAATTAGGATCAAGATGCATTCCTTATTATTCTTCACCTCTCCAGCTGCTACCCAGATACTATCGTGCCAGGCCCAGACAGATATCTTTTTAGGTGGAACTGGCTTTAGCTTCCCAGATCTTCAGAGCTAGTTCCTGTGATTTAAGTTAGGTTTTATTTTTTTAAATTCTTTTTAAAGTATGAATACATACCTAAAAGGGCACAAATCACAAGTTCAAAGAATTACCACAAAATGAGCACATTTGTATGATCACTGAGGTTAAGAGAACATTACCAGAACCCCAGAGCCTCTGGTGTCCTTATCCCAGTCACCACTCCCGCCATCCTCCCCATGACTAACCACTATTTTGACTTTTAATGCCACTGATTATTTTTAAGATGAGATTTGAATTTCCGACTTATTTAACTGGTTCATTAAAAGTGCATCTCCTAATCTTTGATGGAACAGTAAGTTGATCATGGTCTTGAATCTTTCTTTTTTAGAGTCGACTTCAATGTTCCTATGAAGAACAACCAGATAACAAACAACCAGAGGTAAGGTCCCTGCTAAGCCTTGGGCTGGGTTTAAGATGTGTGTAGGTACATAGGATGAAATGTTTTTCCTTTCATATTGTATTATGGAACTGTAGCAACTTAAAACGTATGATTTTAGGTTCTATCAACCCACTATCTGATCTGCTTTCTTATTTATGAGAATATACAAATATAAGCAAAATCTTAAGAAAGTGATTCCCCTCCCCTTGTTTTTTGAAAATTAGAAGAATTTGGAGTTCATTTTCTTTTTTTGAGATAGGGTCTCACTGTGTCACCCAGACTTGAGTGTAGTGGTGTGATCACGGTTCACTGCAGCCTTAACCTTCTGGGCTCAAGCAGTCCTCTGACCTCAGCTTCCTGAGTAGCTGGGACAACAGGTGCACACCACTACACCTGGTTAAATTAAAAAAAATTTTTTTTTGTAGAGATGGGGTCTCACTATGTTGCCTAGGCTGTTCTCAAACTCCTGGACTCAAGTGATCCTCCTGCCTTGGCTTCCTAACGTACTGGGACCACAGGTGTGAGCCCCCACACCTGGCAGAGTTATTCATTTTTAAAGAATATAAAAGTTGGCTGGGTGCAGTGGCTCACACCTGTAATCCCAGCACTTTGGAAGGCTGAGGCAGGAGGATTGCTTGAGGCCAGTAATTCGAGAACAGCCTGGCCAACATAGTAAGGACACCATCTCTATAATATAAACACACAAAAAGAATATAAAAGTTTAAGGTTACTTGGCTTCTCTTGCAAAATGAAGAACTATGTAAAAGTACCAGTAGTTACTAAGGTTACATGTAGTTTTACAAGCCCCCATTCCAAATGGCTCAGATAAAGTCAGTTTTTGAGAATTTTCATTTGTTTTTACTTCCAAAAAAAAACAGGAAAGACTTCAGAAGTACATTTTCAGTCAGTTTAGCTGCTCCAATATCTTGGATCTTAGATTCAGAAACAAATTTTAAGTGAGAGTACTGCTCTTGCTTTTGACTAGATTGTAAAAGGTCTTTATTTTTGTCTTTACTTTCTTTTTAATTTTTTTAATTTTTAATTTTTGTAGATTTTATATATATATATGGGTTACATGAGATATTTTGATATAAGCATGCAATACATAATCACATCAGGTTAAATGGGGTATCCATCAAGAAGGTTTTTAATTTTTTTTTTTTTTTTTTGAGACAGGGCTTCGTTCTGTCGTCCAGGCTGGAGTGCAGTGGCACGATCTTGGCTCATTGCAATCTCTGCCTCCTGGGCTCAAGCGATCCTCCCATTTCGGCCTCCCAGGGAGCTGAGACCACAGGCGTGGGCCACCACACCTGGCTACTTTTTCATATTTTTTTTGTAGAGACAGCATTTTGCCCTTTTGCCCAGGCTGGCCTTGAACTCCTGGACCCCGCCCACCTCGGCCTCCCAAAGTGCTGGGAATACAGGCGTGAGTCACTGTGCTCTGCCTATTTTAAATTTTAAATGAAGGGTTTGTGTTGGCAAGGTGCTTTCCAATGATCTAGACCAGTGGTATCTAATAGAAATACAATGTGAGCCAAATTGTGTTAATTAAATGAAAAGGACATTTAACTTTTTTGGTACTAAGTCTTCAAGATCTGGCATGTGTTTTTATACTTACAGCACATCTCAATTTGATCTAGTTATATATCTAGTACTCAACAGACACACATGACTAAATGACTGTCGTGTTGGACAGTGCAGATCTAGACCCAGAACATTTTCAGGTATTGGTCCCAGAATAGAGCCTGTCATTTTGCCAAGCACATCCCTGCTGTACCATAGTGGCAGGGTCTTTGTATAAGGCAGATCTGATCCCTTTTGATCTTCATTATTGTGCAACACACAGAAACGATTGGAAATATGCATATCAAGGTATTTTAACAGTAAAGAAACATGTTTGGAAATCTTTTTATTTCCGGAAATCCATTAACAAAATGAAGCATTAGAAATAATAAAACTTGCTGATAAGGGATAGTCCTGAAAACTAATTGGTTCCATTGCACAAACTTTGTACCTGATACAGATTTTTAAATTTGATATAAATGAGTTCTTATATCTACTAAATATTAATAGCATAAGATATTTTAAAAATACAACTTTTTTAATCATTCCATTCTTTGCTCAGATGTCATCTTATCAGACTGTCCCTGGCCATCCTATCTAAAAATCTCCTCTACCATTGTTCCCGGTCATTTTTGTCCTCAAAAGTAGGGGGACAAAAATGGGGAACAATGGTTTTTTTTTTTCTGTATCTCACCATTATTACATGTACACACACACACACACATAAATGTTTATTGTGTCTCTCCATTAGAATTTCACTTCCATGAGAACAGAGACTTTTTTAAAGAGTTTTCTGTTTCGTTCTCAGAACCTGGAATGATGCCTGGCACAAAAGAAGCATTCAATAAATATTTGGTGAATAAATAAATGCTTTTCTTGATCAATTTTAATTTCTTATAAACTGGCAAAATGGCAAGTTAGTAGCAGGTTTATAACAAAACTTTTAAGTGTTTAAAGGGAGTTAATTTTTTGATTAATTTATAATGTAATAAACATGATACATTATGGAAACCAAGCTCTAGACAGTGCAATTATTTTTTCCTACATCAAAAAGTGACTTAGGATCTATTAATAGGTGCAGAAAAGTTACTACATGTTTTTGATTTTTCCCCAAATTTCCTTTGATGGTTTCAAGATTTGAGAATTTTATGTATTTTCCATAGTCAAATAAGAAGAGTGTTTTCAGGGGTCCCCAAGACCACCCACATATCTCATGATGATTTGCTAGGACTCAGAGTTGTTATCATGGCTAAAGTTTATTACAGTGAAAGAATGCATGGCAAGATTAGGAAGAGGAAAAGACATGGGGGAGTCTAGAGAAATCCATTGGCTTCCAGTTTCCCGTGAGGGGACACATCGAGTGTTTTCCTTTCTTCAGCAGTGAAAAATGCAGTAATTATCTTCAATGTTTCTGCCTGGAGAAGCATGCTAGAGACTCAGATCCCAAGATTTTTACTGGGAACTGGTCACATAGGTATCCTCTGCCTAGCAACTACGAAAATTACAAACTTTTGCTGGGTGTGTTGGCTCACGCCTGTATTCCCAGCAGTTTGGGAGGCTGAGGCCCGCAGATAACTTGAGCCCAGGAGTTCAAGACCAGCCTGGACAACATGGCAAAACCCCTACAAAAAATACAAAAATTAGCTGGGCATGGGTGCATTCTTGTAGTTCCAGCTACTTGGGAGGCTGAGGTGGGAAGATCATCTGAGGTTGAAGCTGCAGTGAGCCGAGATTGTGCCTCTCCACTCCAGCCTGCTGGGTGACAGAGTGAGACCCTGTCTCAAAAAAAAAAAAAAAAAAAAAAACAAGGAAAAGTAAAAAAAAATTCTAGACTTCTAGAGTGGGGCAGGTATTCAGCATAAATCACCATGTTTGTATAGACAGTCTAGGAAGAGCGAATAGCCCTTGTCAGTCTTGTCAGTTAACTTTGAAAGCCAAGTTCCCAGATACCAGCCAGGATCCAATCTTGCAAACAGGTCCTTCTATAGATAGTAGCCTCAGGCCTGCTATGTTAACTCTTGTCTGTGAAAGGGGCAGATACATAATGAGATTGTACAATCCTAGGTGGAGGGTTTGCATTGCATTTAACTTCTTCCCCTAAGGACCACCATTGAATTACTGATAGTAGATTTGAAGGAACTTGGAGAAGAAAAGGAGCTTTATGCTTTATGAGGTTACCAATAAACTCGTTCCCACTAATTTCTAGGAGTAACTTCGTTCTGTTTGTTGTCTCTTTTTGGTTGCAGGATTAAGGCTGCTGTCCCAAGCATCAAATTCTGCTTGGACAATGGAGCCAAGTCGGTAGTCCTTATGAGCCACCTAGGCCGGCCTGATGGTGTCCCTATGCCTGACAAGTACTCCTTAGAGCCAGTTGCTGTAGAACTCAAATCTCTGCTGGGCAAGTAAGTGCCAGGCTCTGGTGCTGGTAGACTTTGTGGCGGGGGAGGTTGTCAAGCACGTTGTTACTGGTTGTTAACTTTCAGACTGCTCAAGTGTCTTCATCTCTTCCTTTCCTCAGGGATGTTCTGTTCTTGAAGGACTGTGTAGGCCCAGAAGTGGAGAAAGCCTGTGCCAACCCAGCTGCTGGGTCTGTCATCCTGCTGGAGAACCTCCGCTTTCATGTGGAGGAAGAAGGGAAGGGAAAAGATGCTTCTGGGAACAAGGTAGGACCTGTGATTTTGACATTATTGGGGGTGAGGGCCTGAGTCTGTAAGAGACTGTGGTTGAAGAATAGAGAAAGCTCATTTATTTTAACTTAGACACCTTTTATTGAAGTATACAATGTCGACACAGCTTGATGGGTCATCTCAAAGTAAACACACTTGTGTAACCACAACCCAGGTCAAGGAGTAGAATATTACCAGCATCCCAGAAGCCCTCCTTCGTGTTCAGGTGGTGTTTAAATATGTTTGAAAAATATGTGAACACCTTTGTGGTGGAAGAGTATTCAGTGAATATGATGGTCATGATGATGTCACCTTGGATTTAAGGCATTTTCTTAAGACGTGTAAAGTATGTTCCTTTAAATCTCTCTTTAAGATAGAGGTACAGGTATCACCTTACTTCATAAAGAAACTAAGTCTAAAAAAAAGAACAAGTTTCTGAAAGGCAGTCATATGATTAAAGTTAGAGGCAGTGGTGCTGTTGGTGGTCTTTAGAGCTCAGCCCATTCGATCAGCAAGCTTTTTCTATAAATGGCCAGATAATATTTTAGGCTTTCTGTGTTGTGCAGTCACTTCCATCTGCATATAGTCTCTGTTGGAACTACTCATCTCTGCTGATGTTGTGCAAAAGCAGCCATAGATAACTCACCGAACAGATTACTGTGAACTGACAACCAGAATTCAAATATTCAATGATAAAACCGGCTCTTTGCAGATGATTTTGAATTTGCCCATTGGCTAGAAAGGAAGCTGAAGGCATTTTTTAGTACTTTCCACTATTCTTGTCTTTAGTATCTCAGAGAACAAGATGCTCTGAGTCTAGTATCTCAGTCTCCTTTGGCTTCTCACATTTCTTAAGGTCATTGGGAGTGCCTGCTTTCAAGTAGTTTCTTTTTTTAGCACCAAAGGTGCTGGTCTTGCCTTATCCTGCTTTTGGCATGGTCTTGCTACAGTATTAGGAGTCAAATGCTGAGCTAAAATTTGGTGTCCTTTTAAACTGGAACTCATGATGCATGAACTCTAGGGCTTAGAAGTGGCAGGAGGCAAAGGGCAAATTGAAGCAAAACTTTTTATTTAGGAAATGATGAGCTGGCTATGTAGTCTATGACTTTTTTAGTTAATTGACTTGACATTCACTATCTAATGGCTTTTAATACCTGAAATTTCAGGAGTCGGTCCCAAGTTCAAAATGGATTAAAAAAACAGTGAGGCTAGGCGTGGTGCCTCATGCCTGTAATCCCAGCACTTTGGGAGGCCGAGGTGGGTGGATCACGAAGTCAGGAGTTCGAGACCAGCCTGGCCAACATGGGGAAACCCTGTTTCTACTAAAAATACAGAAAAGTCAGGCATGGTGGCAAGTGCCTGTAATCCCAGCTACTCAGGAGGCTGAGGCAGGAGAATTGCTTGAACCCAGGATGTGGAGGTTGCAGTGAGCCAAGTTTGCACCACTGCACTCCAGCCTGGGCAACAGAGCAAGACTCTGTCTCAAAAAAAAAAAAAAAAACAAAAAACACCACAAAAACAAAGTGAGGACATGAGGACATAAACATTTTCCCTTTATCCAAAGTGCCCACATTGATCTTTTAAGGGCCTTCTCTTTCTTCTAGTTATTTGCAGATCAGTAAATGAGAAATGAGTTCTGATTGATATTGTTTATTTCCATGGCACCTTTTTTCATGAAGAGCTTTCAATTTACCCTGTTTTTCCTTAAATATCTTTTTAAAGAGACAGGGTCTTGTTCTGTTGCCCATGGTGGAGTGCAGTGGCATGATCATAACTCATTGCAGCCTCAAACTTGTGGGCTGAAGTGATCCTCCTGCCTCATCCTTGCAGAGAGCTAGGACTACAGGCACATACCACCATGCCCAACTGACTTTTACTTTTTTTTTTTTTTTTCTGGTAGAGACGTGGTCTTGCTATGTTGCCTAGGCTCATCTTGAACTCCTGGGCTTAAGTGATCCTCCCATGTTGGCCTCCCAAAGTGTTGGGATTATAGGTGTGAGCTACTGCCCCTGGCCTCCTTAAATAGTTCTTAAATGGAGGGGTTATTATGCCTTTTTGATAGAAGGGAAAATTTCAGAGCAACTTCCCAAAGGTGACACAATGAATTAGTGTCAGAGCTGAACATAGAACTCAGATCTCCTTACATTTGAGCATTGTTATCATTACTACATGTGTCATCTTTCAATCACTAGTGGCAGATGTTATTCTATTCTAGAGAGGTTATGGGAGTGCCACAATCTTCAATTTTAGCATTAGTGCCTCTGCAATTCTTTGGGTCTTTAGGGAAAAGCCCCATTTTTTATGGCAGTCCCCTTCACCTCCTTGATACATAGGAGCATAGGAGTGGGCAGTGACTTAAAATGAACATCTGCTTTGTGCTATGCACTCCTTTGTGTCCTGTCCCCTTTCTTCTGGCTTGCTTCCTGTGCCTCTTTGCTTAATCTCCTGCCAGAGACTCTCTGTTTTGCTTATCCTCCCATCTTGCTTTCTGTCTCCTTTGGGGTATCCCTTGATGGCAAGCTGACATTTTAAAGCTCTATGTTTAACTTCTACATTTTCTTCCTCTCTTTTTGTAGAAGTATATTTCTTGTTTTCCCAGATGCCTAGCTTCCAGAGAAGGTCATGAAATACCTCTTTGTCAATGTGAAGTGTTTCTGAGGTTCTTTTCTGTTGTCATGTTTCCATCTGCCTTCTCTGTCCCAGCTCGCCCTTGTTGCTTTTATGAGGAATATGTGTGAGAGCCCCTTCCACTTCGCAGAAAGGCCTTGGGAGCCAGCAGCTTGAGTCAAGTATGATACTATCACAAGGAGAATGTTTAAAATGAGAAACAGAGTCAAGGAGAGGGAAGGATAATCAGAACGTTGAGCTGAAGACTGGTGAGAGGCTAGTGGGGTGTGGTTAACTTCATGTGATTAGAGGTAAAGCCATCGTTCAGGAATATTAGGTTTGCAATTTGAGGAAAGTTAAGGGAGAGCAGAAACATGCAGAAATGACCAAAGTACCTGGAATATTTGGAAGAAAGAACACATCCTACTGCTGGTTGTAAAAAATCGCTGTCCCGCCTACTCAGGGTCTTTAGAGATGTTCAGGAGGACTCTTGGTATATGAAATGCTTTTATAGTTGTCTTTGGAGCCATCACGTTTTCTGTTTTTGTTTTTCTTTATAGGTTAAAGCCGAGCCAGCCAAAATAGAAGCTTTCCGAGCTTCACTTTCCAAGCTAGGGGATGTCTACGTCAATGATGCTTTTGGCACTGCTCACAGAGCCCACAGGTACCAAGAACCTTGTAGACTACCACACTGAGAACAATATTCCTATTTACTTGAGTAGCCCAAGCTCTGTTTTTTTTTTTTTTTTTTTTTTTTTTTTTTTTTTTTTTTGAGGCGGATCACGTCTGACCAGGTGGTGTGGGGCTCCCGGCCTGTTGCACTCCCCGGTTCACCCTTTCTCTGCCTCAGCCCCTCCGAGTAATGGGATACAGGCCCCGCACCACCGCCGGAATGACGGGGTTTCACCGTGGTCTCGATCTCCTGACCTCGTGATCCGCCCGCCTCGGCCTCCCAAAGTGCTGGGATTACAAGCGTGAGCCACCGCGCCCGGCCCGGAGAGTTTTGTATTATACTGTAATCCTTTCAGCTTCTCTAATTGGAACTGCCACTATGGCTCTTGTTGAGTAGCTCTCATCCAAAGAGGAAATAAAGGTAAAAAAATGTTGGTAATTGTAGGGCTTTTTGTGGAGTTTCAGGAAGAGGTTGCTCTTTCTCACCTTAGCTATTTTGTACAGAGTTATCCTTGTATGAACGTTACAAGATCAGACTCTCATGCTGTCAGTAGGAAGCAAATTGAGGAATCCTCTTCTGCTATCATCAACCGGCCAGTTACTTACTGTGATTTGCCCTTTGGCCTGCTGAAGAGTGTTAACTGGGTATCTTAAATTCTACCTAAGTTCATTACTTTTTTACTCTTTCCCCTTGACCTTGCACTATTAGTTAAAAATCTTATCTTGTACCTAAGTGTTTTTTGTTGCAATGTAGAGATGAAAACCATGATTTCTTGCAGTCCAGAAGTAGAAATATTTTATTGATAAGGAGCTGGCCTCTAGGATTAGGAGGAATGATAGCGATTGACTAGAATTTGAATGTCTTTGATCTTTTCTAGCTCCATGGTAGGAGTCAATCTGCCACAGAAGGCTGGTGGGTTTTTGATGAAGAAGGAGCTGAACTACTTTGCAAAGGCCTTGGAGAGCCCAGAGCGACCCTTCCTGGCCATCCTGGGCGGGTATGAAGAACTCTTTAAGATCATGCTTTAAGTATTGTTTGCCTGGTAGTAGGCCATAACTTGGGTGGTTTATTGTCATATAGCTCAGTCCCACTGGGTAACTGAGGATAATTTAATAAAGGAACTACAGGCTGGGCATGGTGGCTCACACTTGTAATCCCAGCACTTTGGGAGGGCCCAGGCAGGAAGATTGTTTGAGCCCAGGAGTTTGAGATGGGCCCAGACAACAAAGTGAGATCCCATGTCTACAAAAAAAATTAGCTGGGCGGTGGTGGTATGCACCTGTGGTCCCAGCTACCAGAGAGGCTGAGGTGGGAGGATCACTTGAGCCTGGGAGGTAGAGGCTGCAGTGCACTGTGATCATGCCACTGCACTCCAGCCTGGGTGACAGAGCAAGACCGTTTGAAAATAAATAAATAAATAAATAAATAAATAAATAAATAAATAAACGAACGAACTACATACAGAGGTGTGGGTAGGGTTCAGGGAAACTGCAAAGGGACAGTACAGTAATTTGGGGCTACCAACAGGCATCACCATCTCTATGCCTGAAGGGACAAAGGGAGGGGAATGGTTATCAGAATTCAGAGAGGAAAGTTGGTGTGGAGAGAGCTATCTGATAGGAACTGTAGCCTTTGGTCAAAGGACACAAGATCTGGTAGGGAGGGGGAGCCAGGGCAATAAATATTCTGATCTCCTTTCAGTCTCTTGCTGCTGCACCCCCTCCCACCCTCAATTTGGCTGAAACTCAAATGGAAGCCAGAGCGCAAGAAAGCTCCTCGATGTAGTCCATGCAGGTCCTCCTCCTGTGATGCAACAGGGTAGAGAAGGATAGAAGATGGCTCTGCAGGGAAGAATGGGAAAGATCCACCATAGGTGCTCATTTAGCAATTTTGAAGTGCTTGAGCCTTTTACGTACATATAACCTGGCAGGGTATAACTATGAAAACCTTTTCATATGTGTTTAATATATAATTTAGACCTCATTTCTCCAGATTACATACCTATTTTATCTTTTCTCCTATAGGGAAAGGCAGCAAGTAGATAATGATTTTCCAATGGCTTAGTTAAAAATAGAAATTTCAGAATTGAGGGTTGAGAGGAGGATAAATTTTAGGTGATAAAGTAGGGATAGAGAGCCAGCACTGCTTGGATAAGACAATTTCCTGTGACTTGGTGTGGTGATGAAAGTGTGCTGATGAAAATTGACTCTGGAGTTGGGTGTCAATTTCAGGTAGCATAGTTGCTTATACTGTTTGGCTCTGTGTCTCCACCCAAATATTGTCTCGAATTACAATCCCCACGTGTTGTGGGAGGGACCTGGTGATTGGATCATGGGGGCGATTCCCCCCATACTGTTCTTGTGATAGTGTTGTTTGGCAGTTCCACCCTGGCTCGCCTCTCTCTTGCCACCATGTAAGATGTGACTTGCTTCCCCTTTGCCTTCCGCCATGATTGTAAATTTCCTGAGGCCTCTCCAGCCATGCGGAACTGTGAGTCAATTAAACCTTTCTTTATAAATTACCAAGTCTCAGGTAGTCCTTTATAGCATTGTAAACATGGGCTAATACAGTTGCTCTCTAGGCTTTATGAGCCCAGTTTCAGAGTCTTAAAAATAACTCAGGTATATACAGGTTATTGTGTTTTGTTCTTTGAAAAAGGTATATATTCCTGGGCTTTGTTCTCCAACTTTCTGTAGACCTGGAATATGGGAGTGAGTGCCACCTAGTGCCACCTTAATGGTTAGGTTTTTAGGTTCAGACTGAAATAGCTGTTATGGGGAATTGGATGTGAGATTTTTTTGCCACCTTTCTTGCAGTGTAGTTTCCCTAGGCCATTAACAGTTTTTGGGAAAACTTTTATATTTTATTAAACAAACTTTATTGTAAGAAACACTCATATGTACAGAAGTTGAGAGAATAGTATAGTAAACTCCCAGGTATCCATTACCCTGTTTCAACAGTTCATTGACATTTTTGCTAATCTTGTTTCTTGTATGTCCTAACTCTGTTTTGTCAGGAATGTATACACACACACACACACACACATATATATACACACACACACACATATATACACACACACACACGTATATATTCCTGACAAAGTGAATACAAGTGAAATAAATATGTGTATATATATATATGTGTGTGTGTGTATAGATCTATATATAGCTATTTTAGATAGATATAGATCTATATATAGATATTTTAGATACACAGATATATCTATATATATAGATCTATATCTATATATAGATATTTTTTTTTTCTGATACAGGGTCTCACTCTGCTGCCCAGGCTGAAGTGCAGTGGCATGATCACAGCTCACTGCAGCTTCGACCTTCTGGGCTTAAGCGATCCTCCCACCTCAGCCTCCTGAGTAGCTGGGACTACAGGCATGCATCACCATGCCTGGCTAATTTTTGAATTTTTTGTAGAGACAAGGTCTCATTGTGTTGCCCAGGCTGGTCTCGAACTCCTGGGCTCAGGCGATCCGCCTGCCTTGTTCTCCCAAGATGTTGAGATTACAGGCGTGAGCTTGTGCCCTGCTGTCAGGAATGTTTTTAAGTTAGCCTTGGACATCATACACTTTCACTTACATAGGTTGAGTATCTTTTATCTGAAATGCTTGGGACCATAAATGTTTTGGATTTCAGATTTATTTTTGGATTTTGGAATATTTGCATGGTACTTACCAGTTGAGCATCCTAATCTGAAAATATGAAATCTGAAATGTTCCAATGATATTTCCTTTGAGCTCAAACAGTTTTGATCTTGGAGGATTTCAGATTTTTGGATTAGGGATACTCAACCTGTAATACTCCTGTATACATCTTGTAATTGATAAGCAGATTTCTTTTAAATAATCACCATATTATACCTAACAAATTTAGCAGTTTTGTTACTATCATCTAATACCCAATCTGTATTCAGATGTTCTTGATCATCTCAGAAGTGTCTTTTTACAGTTGGTTTGTTTTAATAAGGATTCAAATGAAGTCCATGCATTGCCTTTGGCTTTTAGGTATCTCTTGTAATAATCCCCTATTTGTTATTTTCATTCTGTTGATTTGTTGAAGAAACAGGCATTTGAGCTGTAAGCTATTCTTTAGAAGAAATTGAACTCCTTTCTAACTGCTTTCTTCCCTTTGTGTGTGTGTGTGTGTGTGTGTGTGTGTGTATTTAAAACAATCTATCTTTACCCTTGGTGGTAGCCAATCTTTACAACTGAAATAAATAGTAAATAGTTTCTTGCCATCCGTTCACCCACATCACTGTTGTTTCATACCTCCTTTTCACAAATCCTAGCATAGGATCTCTCACCGGATAGGCATTATCTTGTTTATTGCATGAAGAAGGAAACAGATGCAAGGTGATTTGTCCATGTAAGTGGGATTTAGTTATATGGGAGTGTTTATGGAAGGCAAGCTATTACTTTGTTTCTCTTTAGTTTGGATCTTTTTTGTCTCATAGGGAGATGAAAGATACATGTGTATTTATCTTATTTCTGTCTACTAGAAAATAAGCTCCCAAAGGGTAGGGATCTTTCTGTTGCCTTTGCCCTCTGATGTTTCTCAAAGACCTAGAATAGTGCTTGGCACAGAGTAGGTGCCCAGTAAATGTGTTGAATTGGGTGATCCAACAAAAATATATGCCATAAAGAAAATGTCCCAGGCTGGGCATGGTGGCTTAGGCATGTAACCCTAGTGCTTTGGAAGGCCAAGGCAGGAGGATCACTTGAGCTTAGGAGTTTGAGACTCGCCTGGGCAACATAGTGAGACCTTGTCTCTACAAAAAAATTAAAAAAAAAAAAAATTATCCAGGGGTAGTGTACGCCTGTGGTCGCAGCTACTTGAGAGGCTGAGGCCAGAGGATTGCTTGAGCCTAGGAGTTCCAGGTTACAGTGAGCTATGATTGTACCACTGCACTCCAGCCTCGGCAACAGAGTGAGACTTTGTGTTGAAAAGAGAGAGAAAAAAATGTCCCAGCAACTGAGCATAGGGTATGACTTTAGGAATATATATTTTTGTTCAATATATATTTATTTAGTATACAGTCCGATCCCTGCTCTAAGGTTAGGATAGTTCTGAGTGGCTCCGGGATCCCACAGTTAGCAATCGTGCTTAGATACAATTAGCAATCTTGATGCTCTGAATTTGTGTGTGTGTGTGTGTGTGTGTGTGTGTGTGTGTGTGTGTGTGTTGGGGAATGTACAAAATAGATTTGGAACCCATAGTTTCCTTAGACGAGAGTAGGTCTTCTGAGCTCTGCTTAAAAATAGAATATGGATTTAAATCTGTTGTCCATCAGCTTCTAGGTAGAATTAAAAAAAAAATTGTACTGATGGTAAGTGGGGTGAGGAATTTTTTTTTTT
>NW_026652282.1:64291762-64292241 GCF_009828535.3 Hylobates moloch
AAATAAATGAGAGAGGGACTTTGTATGGATCAATGATAATAACTCAATCCTCTATTTGACAAAGAAGAAGGAGAAGGAAGAGGAAGAAAAAGAAAGTGGGATAAAGGATCAGAAAGGGAGGAAAATAGAAAAAATTAGAGTATGACTCCAGGGTAGACCTGTTTTGTTGTCACTGGGTTGGTTGGTTGGTTTGTCTGTTATATTTTTCATATGTTTCGCCATGTTGGCCAGACTGGTCTCGAACTCCTAGCCTGAAGTGATCAACCCGCCTCGGCCCCCTAGAGTGCCAGGACCACAGGCATGAGCCACCACGTCCAGCCCCCACATTGCTTCTGGCCTCCATGGTAGACCTCCCAGACGGGGCAGTCGGGCAGAGGCGCTCCCCACATCCCAGACAGGGCGGCCGGGCAGAGGTGCTCCTCACTTCTTCCCAGACGGGGCGGCTGGGCAGAGGTGCTCCTCACTTCTTCCCAGACGGG
>NW_026652282.1:64292341-64325783 GCF_009828535.3 Hylobates moloch
GCGCTCCTCACTTCTTCCCAGACGGGGCGGCCGGGCAGAGGCACTCCCCACTTCCCATACGATGGGTGGCCGGGCAGAGGCGCTCCTCACTTCCCAGACGATGGGTGGCCGGGCAGAGGCGCTCCTCACTTCCCAGACGATGGGTGGCCTGGCAGAGGCGCTCCTCACTTCCCAGACGGGGCGGCCGGGCAGAGGCGCTCCTCACTTCCCAGACGGGGCGGCCGGGCAGAAGCGCTCCTCACTTCCCAGACGGGGCAGCCGGGCAGAGGCGCTCCTCACTTCTTCCCGGATGGGGCGGCCGGGCAGAGGCGCTCCTCACTTCTTCCCAGACGGGGCGGCCGGGCAGAGGCGCTCCTGGGGTGAGGAATTTTTAAAAAGATATACTGATGTCTGGAGCCATACCTTAAAAGGATTTCTTAGAAATGGATTGAGTTTTTGGGTTGGAGAAACATAGGGCAAAGTTAGGCAGTACTTTTGTCACTTTGAGACTTTCTCTGTTCCTGTGCCTTGAAATAGAAACTCAGGTTCTATGTAATATCACTTCTCTAGTCCATTCTTCTTTAAGTGCTGATTCTTGCTTTCTCTTCTAGAGCTAAAGTTGCAGACAAGATCCAGCTCATCAATAATATGCTGGACAAAGTCAATGAGATGATTATTGGTGGTGGAATGGCTTTTACCTTCCTTAAGGTGCTCAACAACATGGAGGTAGGAAGCCAATGCCAAGTGGATGTGAAATAGCTCTCCATGATAATAGCAGGTTGTATAAATATAAAAAGAAAACAGTCTTTTGACATGAGCCCTGAAAATTCCCATTTTTATTTATTTTGGCAAGTCTTTCTTTTGTCTTTGCATTGTTCCTTTATATTGTATTGTGTCTGGTTCCTGTCTGCTTTGTGAGGCAGTCTTGTTCTTAGTATAGATGCTGACCTCCATCATTTTGGCTTCCCTATATAGATTGGCACTTCTCTGTTTGATGAAGAGGGAGCCAAGATTGTCAAAGACCTAATGTCCAAAGCTGAGAAGAATGGTGTGAAGATTACCTTGCCTGTTGACTTTGTCACTGCTGACAAGTTTGATGAGAATGCCAAGACTGGCCAAGCCACTGTGGCTTCTGGCATACCTGCTGGCTGGATGGTGAGTCACTTGAGTGGGTTGGTAGTGTGAGTGAACAGAAACTCTGTGGTATCATTTATTCACTGATTCAGCCAATCAACAAGCATTTTAAAACAATCTATATAGGAGATCTGTCAGAGAGGGCTCTGCGTGTTGCAGTGAGTCCCTCCTTATGGAAGAATCCATGGGAGAAAAGCAGTGCTGTTGGATTACTGGCCTTCAGTAATGCAGTAATGTGTTGCAAAACCTTTGTTGTTGCTGTTGTTGTTGTTGTTGTTGTTTTTTTTTGAGACAGAGTCTCACTGTGTCACCAGGCTGGAGTGCAGTGGCATTATCTTGGCTCACTGCAACCTCTGCCTCCCAGGTTTAAGTGATTCTTCTGCCTAACCCTCCCCAGTAGCTGGGACTACAGGTGTGCACCACCATGCCCAGCTAATTTTTGTATTTTTCATAGAGACGGGGTTTCACCATGTTGGTCAGGATGATCTCGATCTCTTAACCTCGTGATCCACCCACTTCGGCCTCCCAAAGTGCTGGGATTACAGGCGTGAGCCACTGTGCCTGGCCCATTTTTAGTTTTATCTGTTTTTTCGTCATCTGTTTAATGTGTATTAAGTACTTACTGCGTGCTGGAGATAGTGTCATGTACTTTCATGGTTTGGGTTGTTTTGGATTATGTTGCTATCTTGAAAGCTATATAAGAAAACTTTCTCATATGAAAAAATTAAGTACACTGATTACAAGCAGGGAGAAATGTAAGTGTATATTAAAGACTAATATAGTTGATTTTAGGGTACTCCAAATATCATTTTGATTGCTGTATAAAATTGTATCATGTTTTTACATGCTAGTTTGCTTATTTTTCTTTTCAGGCATTCACGTATTATTTAGTTCAGTGTTTCTCAGAGTGTGTTCCTAAGACCAGCAGTATCAGTATCATTTTTGGAACTTGTTAAAAATGCAAGTTCTTGGGCCCCACCCCAGACCTACTGAATCAGGAACTGGGGATGGGGCCAAACAGTCTGTGTTTGAATAAGCCCTCCTGGTGATTCTCATGCATGGCAAAGTTTGAGTACTACTGATCTAGTTCACTGTCATTCCCAACACTATTGACATCTGTTGTTTTGTGGGGGACTGTTGAATTGTAAGGTTGTTTAAAGCATCCTTGGCCACTAGATGCCAGTAGCACCCTCCCAAGTTGCAACAACAACAATATCTCTAGACATTGCCACATGCCTATCTATTGTGAAGGGGCAGCACTGACCCTGGTTGAGAACCATTGAGCTAGTTTTCACTAACATAAATAGTGTGGCTAAGAATGTCTTTATTAAATAACTTTTGAGGTTTTCCTTTAGACTTGTGATCTTCCATACAGTAGAATTTTTGAGTACAAAGGGCATGAACAGGTTTATAATTTTAAAGACTGAAGGGTACTATTTGGTTCTAGAAGAAACTTTGGTGTGCAGCCCTGAGTTCTGGTCTTGGTGGAGGTGGTGTTTAAGTAGCTTTTCTTGATAGCTTATCTTCTCTTTCACCTCTACCCCTCAGGGCTTGGACTGTGGTCCTGAAAGCAGCAAGAAGTATGCTGAGGCTGTCACTCGGGCTAAGCAGATTGTGTGGAATGGTCCTGTGGGGGTATTTGAATGGGAAGCTTTTGCCCGGGGAACCAAAGCTCTCATGGATGAGGTGGTGAAAGCCACTTCTAGGGGTTGCATCACCATCATAGGTAAGTGGTCCTGTACAAAGCTAATACCTATATAAGCTGACAGAATTCTGATCAGAGGAAGGTGGAATGGAGAACTTCTTCGGTGTCTGTTTATTCTGGGTAAATCTTAAGAGGTAAACAGGTAGATAATTTACAGAGGAGCCTCTTGGTAAGATAGAGTTGGGGGTTTATCAGCTACCTTTTGGGTTGGGGAGCACACTGCCTTACAGTTTTGGTGCCAATCTCTTTTTTTTTCTTTTCTCTCTTTTCCCTTTTTACCTGGCTTTCATTCAATAGGTGGTGGAGACACTGCCACTTGCTGTGCCAAATGGAACACGGAGGATAAAGTCAGCCATGTGAGCACTGGGGGTGGTGCCAGTTTGGAGCTCCTGGAAGGTGAGGGTCTTCTGTTTTTTGGCTTGTTTGGGAGAAGGGTGGGACTGTGCAGTGAGAGGTGGGTAGAATGGAGTGGAGAAAGTTAGTAGGTAGTGTTGTCATTAGCAGTCATTACTAGCTGGGCAGTACAGAGGAACTTCAGATAAAGCTCCTGGCATCCACTGAGGCGGGGAGGGACAGATAGAAACTTGTTCTGAGAGTTATGGTCTAGTAGACCTGGAATCCACAATGTAAAAGTTGGCCAACTCCTGGCCATATATCCTAAAAAAGAGCTGGCATGTTATTGGGAAGGTAAAGTGGGGGAAATCTGGCTTACTGGGCCCTATAGTAATGCTGTCTATGTATGTGTGCTCTCTCAAAAACAGGTAAAGTCCTTCCTGGGGTGGATGCTCTCAGCAATATTTAGTACTTTACTGCACTAGTTCCTGTGCACAGCCCCTAAGTCAACTTAGCATTTTCTGCATCTCCACTTGGCATTAGCTAAAACCTTCCATGTCAAGATTCAGCTAGTGGTCAAGAGATGCAGTGCCAGGAACCCTTAAACAGTTGCACAGCATCTCAGCTCATCTTTACTGCACCCTGGATTTGCCTACATTCTTCAAGATCCCATTTGAATTTCTTAGTGACTAAACTATTGTGCATTCTAGAGTGCATATATTTATATTTTGCCTGTTAAAAGGAAAGTGAGCTGTGTTAGCTTAGTTCTCTTTTGATGTAGGTTATTATGATTAGCTTTGTCACTGTTTCACTTCTCAGCATGGAAACAAGATGAAATTCCATTTGTAGGTAGGGAGACAAAATTGATGATCCATTAAGTAAACAATAAAAGTGTCCATTGAAACCGTGATTTTTTTTTTTCCTGTCATACTTTGTTAGGAAGGGTGAGAATAGAATCTTGAGGAACGGATCAGATGTCTACATTGCTGAATGCAAGAAGTGGGGCAGCAGCAGTGGAGAGATGGGACAATTAGATAAATGTCTATCAAGGGCCTACTTTATGGCAGACGTTGTGCTGTGCTTTTATTCTAACTTTTATCAATTACACATGATCGTAATTTAAAAAGTCAAGGCTTATAACAAAAAAGCCCCAGCCCATTCCTCCCGTTCAAGATTCCCACTCCCCCCGTTCAAGATTCCCACTCCCCAGAGGTGACCACTTTCAATTCTTGAGTTTTTCAGGTATATACATCCATGTTTCTAAGTAATATGCTTATATTATTCACTTCTTTTTTTATTATTTTTTAAAGAAAACTATTTCATACCATGGAGGAAGGCTGTTCCACATATATTTCCACTTCTTCATTCTCTCAGTATAGTTTTGTCACACTTATAGATTAGATGAAAAGTCTACATAACTAATACAGCTGAGCTATGTAGTATGCTGTGATTAAATTTACTTATGTAACTTTTATTGTCTTTGGCTTTAACAGTGTTTCAAAAAATTTTCTTTTTCTGTGTATACCCATCGGTGATTCATTCCCAAATCTTCTAGAAGCATAAGTGTCTCAATATATTAAAACATATTGAATAATCCTTGTTAGAGTTATCCCTGCAGGAGTCCTTGGTGCTCCTTTTCCAATTTGTACTTGATGCCCTCTAGGCAAGCTGTACAGCTAGCTGTTGCTCTGATATTTCCTATAACCTCCTTGGGGATTCCTTTTACCTCCTGTGTTAGACTCCTGTTTTCTGGATTCCCCCTTTTCCCTCTTTCTTGGTCTACTTTTTGTAGAACACAAGACTCTACTAGCTTCCTGAGAAAGGGTGCCCGGGAGGCAAAATCTCTAAGACTTTGTAAGTCTGAAAATGTCTTTATTCAACCCTTATACTTGATTCCTAGTTTGGCTATATATAGAATTTTAGCCTGAGTATCACTTTTTGAGACTCGAAGCCACTGTTTCATTGTCACTATTGAGAATCTAATGGCCATTCGGATTCTTTCATCGTCTTTATAATTTTACCTTCCTGTTTCTTTCCTGTCCTTTTAATGGAGTTTTGGGAGAGAGCAGAGGTAAACATGATTTGAAAAAGCCATGTCTAACCATAAATTCTGTGCTGGCAAGATATGTATTTCACCTTTAGGGACAAAGAAATAAACTTTTGGACAGGACCACAGAGCTAGTAAGTAACAGCAGGGATTCAAGTCCAGGTTTGTCTGGTTCCAGTGGCTGAAGCTTTTCCAATGTGACTCCGTCCCTGACATGATGCTTCTAGACTATAGATGCTTCTAGACTCTATCCCTGACATGATGCTTCTAGACTGTTCTGTTTAACCCTGGATAGAATAGCAAAAGAAGATTTTGGTGGTTGCTCTAAACAAAACAAATTTGAAAGCTCAAGTTTTTTCCTCATTTGTATTTTAGTTAATACTGTACCCATATTTGTAGTTAATTTTAAATTGTACCATGTTTCTGCATACCTCTATGGGTACTCGGGAATTCTAGTCCAATTTTTGTGACTTTTTCCTACTGATTACCTTTCCTCCAACATTCTAAAAATTATTTCAAATGGAACTGAAAGAAGCATAAACTCCCATAAACCCAGCACCTAGACTCTACAATTGCCAACATTATCTATCCAACAATCTCTGACTGTACCTTTTAAGTACTTTCTACTGGACTGTTTCCAGGATCACCCCCCCATTTATTTGGGTTGTTAACCTAAAGAATGAATGGGGAATCTCCAGTCGTAAACAACTTGTCAATTAGGCAAATATTTGAGTTCCTTCTATGTGCTTAAAGACATGATAGAGGGAATATAAGAGCATTTATGTTGTGAAGGAATTTTTAACCTAACCAAAGAAGATAGTAGATAACTTGTGTGCATATAAGCTAGAACAGTATAAGGGGCCGGGCATGGTGGCTTACGCCTGTAATCCCAGGACTTTGGGAGGCCGAGGCGGGCAGATCACCTGTCAGGAGTTTGGGACCAGCCTGGCCAACATGGTGAAACCCCGTTTCTACCAAAAATACAAAAATTAGCTGGGCGTGGTGGCAGGTGCCACTGTAGTCCCAGCTATTCAGAAGGCTGAGGCAGGAGAATCACTTGAACCCGGGAGGTGGAGGTTGCAGTGAGCCGAGATCACGCTACTGCACTCCTGCCTGGGCGACAGAGCGAGACTCTACCTCAAAACAAAAACCCCAAAAAACAGTATAAGGATGTGCTTTCTAATTTGGAATTATGAGTTATTGGTAAAATATTGCAAAGGTGTATGCTTTAAGTTGTAAATTCACCTTTAACCCTAGACTATATATGTGTGTTTATATGCAGAAAAAAATAATTCCCATGTCGTAAGTGAACAACTTGGTCCTTTAGCTCAGTGTTTTCTTCTTCATTTCCAAAATTTCCCTCTAGCACAGGGGTTTACACATGATCAAAAAGGAGTATACAATGAAGACACCTTCTTCAGTCCCCTACCAGTTTCCCTCCCCAGAAGCAACCTCTGGAAGACCAGTTTCTTTCAGTCTAAGGCTATTTAGTATACATAAAGAGGCCGGGCGCAGTGGCTCATGCCTGTAATCCCAACACTTTGGGAGGCCCAGGCGGGCAGGTCATGAGGTCAGGAGATCAAGACCATCCTGGCTAACACGGTGAAACCCCGTCTCTACTAAAAATACAAAAAATTAGCTGGGTGTGATGGTGGGCGCCTGTAGTCCCAGCTACTCGTGAGGCTGAGCTCGCAGTGAGCCGAAATCGCGCCACTGCACTCCAGCCTGGGCGACAGAGTGAGACTCTGCATAAAGAGCATACCCATGTGTGTATGTCTGTATATAAATATATTAAAATGTAAATGGTGGCATACCTGCTGTTCTGTAGTTGATTAGTGTTTTCTTTCCTGCCTCTTGAATATTCCCTGTCACCTTGGATCCCTTAGAACATAGTGTGCATCACATCTTCCATTCTCCCCCCACCCCATGCTGGCTATATTCCTGTATTCCTCAGATCATAGACACTTGTTTGTTTGCTACCCATAAAAGAACTGGAGATAACAGTGTCCTCACCGCATTTACCATCATCATCAGCACATATTTTTAAAAAAATCCACGTAGAAGCTGAAGAAGGACAACAGATTTAAACCCATATTCTTTTACTTATTTTCAATTTGCTTCACTATGATGGTGTTACATGCTGATTCCAGATAAAAGCAAGTGGTTCTCTGATATATAACCATTAAACAAATCTTAATGGCTTTTGGCCATCAGAATTAATTATTACTGGTCTTTGTTCATCTCCCTTGAATCCTAAAAAATGAAAGAACACTGATAAGTTCAAATTTTTATTAACCTTGGAACAAATACAATAATTCCTTATAGTCATAAGCATTTTACAATTTTGAAAGAATTTTCACATATACCAATTGAACCCTCACAACAGCCCTGTGAGGTAGGCAGGGTAGGTGTTACTTTCCTACTACTAGTGAGAACAAGGCTAAGAGGTGAAGTAAGGTCACACAGTTGGTAAATGGAGCTAAGACTAGAACCTAGGCCTTCTGACTTGCTGCCTCCCTGAGAACATTCAAGTAATAATATCCTATGCTATATAATATTTATCTCCTATGATGTTGATCAGGTCTGTTTATACATTTTACCTGTTGTTTTTATATTACCTTTCCCTAATACTGAAAAACACTAAAACTGATACGAGACATTTGAGACACTTCTTCTCTATCACTGGACTTTCTTAGATATATCAAGCACTATCCTAAGATGAAACTTCTGTTTTGAGGATCCTTGGCTATAAATTCTAAATTATGATATGAACATTTATTTTACAAAATTCTACAAAAGTATGTTGAACTTAAGAAAAACAAAACAGGTGTGTTTATATTCTCAAACGCTTTGCCATCTTTCCCAATATGACTTTAATATGTGTATAAATGGAAAACAGGGAAAGGTGTTCAGCAACATTACAGTATTATTGGGAAACCTATGCAGAGTGCACATAAATGCAAGTTACATCACATTAATTTATTTGTTGGCCTTATAGAGGATGGAGAACCATTAGTGTCTTACTTTCCAGGTTTGATCCTGTCTTATATGTGACATCCTCAGCAACAAGCTAAAAAAATGATCTGAATTATACCAATAGCGGGGCTCAAGTAGCAGTGATCAAAACGTAATATGTATGTGGTAAAAAGGAACACTTGTTCTTCAGTGGTTTTGCCTAGGTCCAGTGTAATTACTTATCAAAACATGTTTTAAGCTACATTATCTCTCTTAAATTTAGAAATGTGAAACATGGAAGAGTTATCAACTTGGAATACAATACTAAAACTGAATATAACTGACCCAAAACTACCTGTCAAAAGCACAGTAAAGCTTAACAGGCATAAAAACTAAGGGGTAAAACCCAACTGCTCTGACATGAGTGAAAAACAGCAAATGCAAACCATCAGGTTAAAGTGAATCACAAAACATTAGGCATGTAGAGCATGTTTTAAGAATAGGAAAACGACACTGAGCTGTATTACCAGGAATAATATTTTTAAAATTCCAGGTATGGCCTTTTACATTTAACAGCAATGGAGAGAAACAAGCATATGGGGCAGGTGCAGAAAATGAATGGGATCTAGAAAGGGAGTTGAGTTTGGGAGTTAAGGAAGGCAAAGAAACAAATACATTCAAAATGGATTTAGAATCTCTCCTCTAAATCCACCCTTTCCAAAAAATGTTTCCTATATTGAGAGATTTGGTAAAAATAAAAAAGCTAGTGACAGTAAGTATATTACTTATAAAATAAAGTAGTATTTAAATGTAGATCAGAAATTATGCTGTTAAATCTGCTGACTAGGCTATAGAACCTGAAAAGTGCCATCAGTGATAGAAGGCAGAAAAGTGTCTCAAAAACAGAATTGCCATACTAGGACTCAACATTAATGAAACTATTAAGAAACAAGTACTTAACTGTTTGTAATTGAAGCCTACTGAAAAACACGTTTGTATGTTTACTAAAGAGATCTAACAGTTTTAACTGACGAAAAATACTGCAGCTACATTTCAGTCTTTTAAGGTAAAACAAGATCTAGAATATTCTAGTTCAGTATACTGGGCTCAAAACCAACTTTCCTTTTGAAATGCATCTAGACTAGACTATATTCCTTACATAATATCATTGTCATCATCATCTTCATGTTTTCTCTTCAGTGGGTTTGCTTCATTGGCCGTGTTCTGTGACGAAACCATGTTGGTGGTAATAAGAATATTTTTGGGCCCAATCATTGAAGGATTAATCAGAACATTTTGAACTGCAGTTGTTGCAGGAACTGTAAACAGAGAAGCCCCCCCAAAACCAGGCTATGAATTACCCAGAATCCAAAACATATGATAAAAAGTATACAACAAAGCTGAATGTAATTCTAATACCAATTTCAATAGCATGAAGTGCAACTATATCACAGAAGAAACATAGGTACTTATACTGCAATGAGTTGAATTAAATTTTAAAAAATCTTTACTTTTAATTGGCAAATAATAATTGTGTATTTTTAAATTATTATTTTTTTGAGACAGTGTCTTGCTCTGTCGTCCAAGCTGGCATGATCTTGGCTCACTGCAACCTCCGCCTCCTGAGTTCAAGTGATTCTTGTGCCTCAGGTTCCCAAGTAGCTGGGATTATAGGCGTGTGCCACCATACCTGGCTAATTTTTGTATTTTCAGTAGAGACGGGGTTTCACCACGTTGGCCAGGCTGGTCTCGAACTCCTGGCCTCAAGTGATCCTCCCGCCTCGGTCTCCCAAAGTGCTGGGATTACAGGTGTGAGCCATTGCACCCTGCCGATAATTGTGTATATTTATGGGATATAATGTGATGTTCTGATCTATGTATAGATAAAGATTAAATCAAACATATCTAGTACAAGGTTGAAGAAGTTCTGTTGTATTTTAACAACCTAGAATTTCAATTTAGTCATGGGAAACTGCACTGGATTCATCATGCAACATACTAAACAAAGGCCTATGTTCAAGGTCAGGAATCACTTCCCTAATAGGCCAGTAAGTTGTTTATTGTGTTGTTATTGCTTATTATTGTGTTATTATTGCTTATTATTACGTAAGTTGCTTATTGTGTGGTTAGGTTTCAGAAGATACAAAATCTAGACATACACATTAGTAAACTGTGCTATGACAGAATTCTACTTATTCCAATCTGTGTGTGTGTGTATCCTATGAAGTAAAGGTACAATTTCACTTGAATTTACATTTATGTTCTGGATTGCATACACATATTCATCACTAAGTTTGGTCGCTTTCTTGAGCTTTTACCTTAACTACTTTTCCTTGAAGATGCCTTATATTTGTGGAACCTGTTTAGTTGACGGTGTTCTTTGAAAATCTGATGAACACACTGAATACTCTTTCCCTCCTCCCCAAAACGTTACATATATAGTAGTCCCCCCTTATCTGCAGTTTCAGCTACTTGCGGTCAACTGCGATCCAAAAATAGATGAGTACAGTACAGTTAAGATACTTTGAGAGATCACACTCACATATATTTTATTACAGTATGTTGTTGTAATTGTTTTTTAATTATTGTTAATTTCTTGCCGTGCCTAATTTATAAATTAAACCTTATAATTTAGAAAGTTTATAAATTTAAAGGTTGTAAATTTAACTGGGGGTCTTGGAATAATCCCTCAAGGATAAGGGGGGAGACTATGTTAAAATTTCACAGAATTTTAGAGGGCTCATAGGTCCCTCTGAAGAACCCTCATTTGCAGCATTACTGCCACCTTCCTGTTGGGTATTAAAACAATTTACCTCTTGCTATAGGAATACAAACGGTTCTACAATTTCAAATTATTCACAAATTCTGTCTCCCACCCCCAATCACATTACCTGGTTTGACAGGTGTGGACTGAGAAGGTGGAATCTGCACCGTAAATCTTTGGCTTGTCACTGACATTGGAGTTGCAACTTTATTTGGGACAGACACCGTTTGTGGGGTTGCTGTATTTACAATAAACAGACCATGTTTGTTAGGTGACTTATACAGATTTATATTCTACACTCAGCTTACTGCAAACTATTTTCAAAGCAAAGGAAACTAATAAAAGGTGAGGAAAAAGTCATTAGAAATAAGAGCAAAACAACCTTAAAAAAATTTACAAGCTTGTTTAGATGTTACAAAATTCAGTATACAATAGTGGTAAAGAATGTAGGCTCTGTAGCCTACCTGCTTGAGTTTGAATCCAGGCTCTCACCTACTAGCTGAGTGTCCTTGGGCAAGTTATTTAAATTTTTGTGCCTCAGTTTTCTCCTCTTTAAAATGGGGGATAATATCACCCATTTCATATAATTATTGTGAAAATTAAGTAAAAATAATCCCTGTAAAACTCTTCAAACAGCATCTGGTACATAGTAAGCACTGAGATTTAGCTGGATGAAGACATAAAGATGAGAGTTTAACCTACCAGAATAAAGACCCAGGTTTTTATTTATTATCTTAGTTGGCACTTTTAATCTTGGTCACTTGCTGAGAATCGGAAGATGTCATCTATGCCCATGAAACTGAAGCAGAGATCAAATACACCCCTTGAGGTCTCCAGGTGGGCCCAGAAAATTTATTCCCTTTCTGTGTTCAGATACTTTTTAGCAGAAAAATATCTTGGAGATAACCTAGTCTAAACCCCCAGTCATCTAAATTCTACCCATTATTCCAAGGTACAACTCAAATACTACCCCGTTTTATAAAACTTTCCTTAATTTTCTCAGTTAAACATCTTATATCCTGCCTCTGAGGTTCCCTTAACGTGATAGTCATTATTATTATTATCTTATCTCACTGACTAGATTACAAGCCTTGGCTAACATTTTTCATCCTTGTGAGCATATGGCTCTTTTACCTTGCTCCTAATAGGTACTCAACAAATGTTTGCTTAATAAATATATTTTGCAAGACTCAAAGACTTTATATACTGACATCATCACTCTCTCAAAAAATACATTTATGGAAGTGTATCCATTTCCCATTTTTCATTTGGGGATGCAGGCTTTCCAATACATCCCTTCCCCCCTGGAACCAGCAGTCTACCCAGAGATAGAGTTGCTGAGGACACTACAATTATCATCATTTCTAGAGACAAAGGTGAAGAAAGTCTAAGGGAATAAAGCCCAAAGGTACCAAGAAATCTGGGTTTTACTGCTTTCTCTCCCAAACACAGGAGGTGGAACTTCCTCTAAAATATCTCCATCCCTAGGTAAGTTTTCCCATGTATTAAGGATCAGTTCAAAGAATTTGGTGAAGCGTAATGAAGCAATGTAAGTATTTTATTTTATAAAGAAAAAAGAAAGCTCACAGTAGGTGGATGTTTTCTTGGCCTAAGGATTGTTAATACATTTAAGTAGGTATGGAGTTCAGGCTTCAAAACTGAACACATTAGACTGTAGATGGAGCCTCCCCCAACTGAACAGAGTAAATACTCAGGTCTTAAGTCTATATAAATCATTTTAATTTTTTTTTTGAGACAGAGTCTTACTCTGTCACCCAAGCTGGAGTGCAGTGGCATGATCTTGGCTCACTGTAACCTCCGCCTCTTGGGTTCAAGCGATTCTCGTGCCTCAGCCTCCCGAGTAGCTGGGATTACAGGCGTGAGCCAACGTGCCCTGGTCAACTTGCTTTAGGTTACGTTTAAAACCTGCACTTTAGGCCTCACGTGGTGGCTCACACCTGTAATCCTAGCACTTTGGGCGGGCGGGGCAGGCAGCACACCTGAGGCCTGGAGTTCACACCAGCCTGGCCAACATGGTGAAATCCCGCCTCTTTAAAAAACAAAAACCAAAATTAGCCTGGTGTGGTGACACACACCTGTAATCCCAGCTACTCGGGAGGCTGAGGCAGGAGAATTGCTTGAACCCAGGAGGCAGAGGTTGCAGTGAGCCAAGATTGTGCCATTGCACTCCAGCCTGGGTGACAGAGCGAGACTCTGTCTCCCAAAAAAAAAAAAAAAAAAACTTGCATCTTTAAAACTAATAGGCATTTTTTGGTAGTGCCCTGACTCTAGATTTTAACAATCTCTGAAGTATGTACAACAAATGTCTAGCTAGGAATAAAAATCACAACTGATAACTAAAATTGGTTAACCTGCCTAACACACGAAACTGATTACCAGCCTAGGGGTTTAAAAAAGCTGGTATTCATTTAAGTAATGTGAACCCACATACAAACAGTATATGATGAAAATTTACAAAGATTATAATGCAGATTTCTGTCCAAAATGGTCACAGGTAGGTAGTTAGACATGTACAACTAATACTATACCAAACTGGTTTTACAATGCTGAAATGCAAATTTACATCCTGAGAATATCAAGAGGGGGTTTACACACCTCAAAAATCAAATGCTGTTTATACCTGAGCTATATGACAGCTATAGGACTCAAGTTATAAGCAATAAGAGCCAATAAATAAATACTGGTGAAAAGGGACTTTTCTGAAAATACTTTGATTACTAGACTATGCAAGAAACCTAGCAAGAACATAGGGAAAAAAAAAGGAAATCTAAGTCCATTATTTGTTTTCCTTATTATCTAAACAACGATATTAAAAAGAAACAAATAATGGTTTCTAAATACCATTCTCCACTAAAAGGAACCAGAGCTCTTTGGACAAGTGGATGATTCTAGGACCTGGGCGGAAAAATATAAAGATGAGTTTGGAACATCTTGTTGCATCAGAAAGCAAGAAATGATCACAGAATGATGCAGATAATGTCAAAAGGACACAGGAAACAGCTTGAAGGGGCTCCCACTGACCAATCTAAAACAATCAGTACTATGTTTTAAAAAGGTTAGTATTAAAAACAATTTTCTTCTTTGAGATCCTTAAGATTTTTGTACACCTTAATCTTCTTTCTACTGTATTCTCTTATCAATTTATTTGGAAATTTAAATTTCTAATAAGTAGTCTACTGCCATAAGTGTGTGTGGCACCTTATAGAAGGCGTAAAGTACACAGCTAAGAGTAAACTCCTGTTTTTGGTATCAGAGTTTATACCAACAACAATGGGGGCAATGTCCAATTTTATATTTGAGATCAGACGTTCCTTGTGGCCTTCTCATTTTGAAATCCAGTAACATGTATGTTTATAGCTTTACTAGAGGCTGAGTAAAATTATTAATAGTAACACATACACAAGAATTTCTGATTCACTTTTTGACTTGCATTATAGTTCAAAACCAAGTGCTGAGGCACTGCTTTACCAGCCAGAAATGCCATTGTCTCCTCTCACTTACCTATAGTAGTAGTAGGTTTGCTACTAACAGCACCAACACTTAATCGTGGAACTAGTCTCCCTTGGTTAGGTCCCTAGGGGATTTAAAAAACAAATTTAATGTTAAGATGTGACACCTAAGTTTACCAGGAATGAAATTAGGATTGCTGATGTAAATGATTATGGATAATCCATGGCAAGAAAGTCCTGTTTTTGTTCTGTCAGTGTTCTAAATCCAACATTTAATCTGGGGTTTGCATAAACATATATACATGTCTTTATATAAAAATAGATATGAATACATATATAATCTTATGCAGTATTAAAGTTTAAGACAGCTGTTATCCCCATTCAAATAAGACTCTAACTACTTTGTGATTTTTAATCTTAACTGGTCAATTTCTTAACCCAGAAAAGAATAAAACTCTTAGAGTGGAACTTCAGAAAAGGCAGCCTATTATGGGGAGAACTTTTTCAGTGGTGGGAGAGCTTTATGTCATATTTTAGAAAGCTGGCCTAATTCCTGATGGTATAATTTCCTCTGTTATTAGGCCTCACTAAAAAACTATGATATAGTGGAAAGATTGGGAGTTATGAGGCTTGGAATCAGTCCTAGCTTTGCTACTAACTTCATAAATGAGTTCAGGCCCTGCTTCCTGATGTGAAAAGTGACTGTTGAGTTAGATGAACACTAAAGTTCCATCTAGCTCGAAAATTTTTTAAAATTAAAAAAATTCTAGTAAGTTATCTTAACCTTTAATCTACTATACTAGCTACAAGAATTTGCTTTTCACAAAGTCCCCTATCATATTCCATCTTTTAAAAAAAGAAAAGACTAAAATTTCTTACCTTTTTAATTAAGGACTTCAGCCTATAGTTTGGAGCTGTTAAGCAGTATCTGTCAGGTGGCAGTCTAGGTCCTGCATATGGCTTAATCAGTGGCAAAGGGGTTTGATTTTTCTGCCTTGCGATATCCAGTAAAAACTTAAAAAAAAATCCTTATTAGAACTACAGTTAAAAAAAAATGTAAGTAAAAATAACTTCAAATCAAAGTTTGCTCACATCTCTTGGGGGAGGAGAGGTAAAAGATTGGTCAGCACGACACTGGATTGCCAGTCTCACATCATCTGCATCAACATTAGGTTTCTTAGCATGGCTCGAATAAATTTTTGCATCATCCAGAATTGTAGTCACATAACCTTTAAGAACAAAACAATCTTTTCTTAAACATATGAAGACAGCTTAATATTTATGGCTACTTGTCTTAATAAAACTTTCCGCTAATTTGTAGACGGTTTATAAATTTTGTGGTTTTTTGTAGAGACAGGGTCTCACTATGTTGCCTAGGCATAACTCAAACTCCTGGCCTCCCCGCGTCAGCCTCCCGAAGTGCTGAGATTACAGGTGTAAGCTACTGTGCCCAGCTTAAATGCTGATTTTAATAAGTAATTGTCCTGTCTATATGATCAGTTTTAAACAGATATCACAGTGTGAATACTACTGTCCCCTAGCTTGAGCTCCTTTAGTTCTTTAGGCTGAATTCTATGACACTAACTGTTACATAATTTGGTTGAAGATGTTCTTACAAGGCTGGGCGCGGTAGCTCACGCCTGTAATCCTAGCACTTTGGGAAGCCGAGATGGGCGGATCACTTGAGTCAGTAGTTCGAGGCCAGCCTGGGCAATATGGCGAAACTCCCTTTCTACTAAAAATACAACACTTAGCCAGGCGTGGTGGCAAGTGCCTGTAGTCCCAGCTTGGGAGGCTGAGGCATGAGAATCGCTTGAACCCAGGAGGCGGAGGCTGCAGTGAGCCAAGATCGCGCCGCTGCCTTCTAGCCTGGGCAACAGCGAGTCCCTGTCTCAAAAAAGAAAATAAAAGAAAATGTTCTTACGATAAAAATATCTTTTCAAGTTCACAAGTTAGGCAAGTTTTTGGTGTTTCATTAACTTACGGAAAGCAAATTCCAACATTTGATTTATAACCCTTGGTTCATACTCTGTGATTCCCATATCCTTCAGGATCTGTGCCATCACCTGTGGATTCAAATAAAAACGCCAGATGCAGAATTTGGTACTGGAAATCAAGGCTGCACTGAAGGGTAGTATTTATATTTATGATACAAGGTTCCCCTTCTTTGGGCTCCAAAGTCCTACTCACCCTTGCCCTCCCAAGTGAGTCAGTGATCACACCAAATCGCATAGTACGCTTTTGCAGAAAACTTTTATTTTTATTTTTTGGCGGGGTTGGGGGCGGGGTGTGGGGCAAAGAGAAGACAGAAGTTGGCTTCCCCAGCAGAGGTAAGTAGCTCCAGCTGGTTGTCATTTTTGGTTGTGGCAGCGGGTTAAGCTAGCATCAGAACTCTGGACGCGGAGTCAGGGCTGGCAGATAGCTAGAGACGAGGGGGAGGCAGGGGCCCGAAGCCCAGGACACAAAGCTGGGCAGCCGTTCCGCAAGCTCCGCTGGACCGCGACCCTCTGGCAGGGCTTGGCCCAAGCGGCGAGATAGGGGCCCGGGGGCCAGGGCGCATCCCCATCACCCTCTCCTCCTGACAGCCCTGACTAGACAGAAACGAGCGTGCGAGCCCACCCTCAGGCCCTCGGCGTGGCCCTGCCTCGCAGGTCCCTGGCTGCACCTGGCTTCGCGCTCCGCTGCTCATCCTTCGCACTTACCAAGGCATCTCTCGGAGCGTTCTTGGGAGGCGCCATCTTGCCCGACTCCATGTTATCCAGCCCCTCGTCATCCGCGGAGAGAGAGGAGAGAGAAGAGCTCGCGGGCTCCTCGCTCAGGCTCCACCCCTGCGGGGAGCGGGAGGAGGGAAACGGAAGGCGGGGTTACGTGCCAGCCGCCGGGGGCCGGAGTTTCAGCAAGCCGCTCGCCAGGGGAAGAGACGCGCTCGGGCGCCCGAGCTCAGGATTGGAAGAGGCAGGTAACCATTCCCCGTGGAGCCTGCTGGGGGCTGAAAGAAGTAGAGGAGCCCAGAAGCTCGACTTCCCAGAGTTGTTTCTCGGCAAAGGGCACCAAGTGGGCCAACCTCACCTTTGCGGGGGTCCCTCCTCACACCTCCACGGCTACCACCTTTGCCCCTTTCGGCTTCCCGAAATTCCAGACCCAGTCAGTGTTAGGGCTGCTTGGTCCAACACAGTTGGACCCGTTACATTTGAATGTCACATCAACAAGGAATACACTTTTAGTATAAGTATATCCCAGATTTGCACAGGCCATACTTATGCTACGAAATAATTGTTCTGATATTCATATTTAACCGGGTGTACCGAATTTTTATTAGCTAAATCTGGCAATCCTACCCAATAGCTTGCTCTCCCCCACAGCAAGACTTTGGTCAGCCCTTGTCACACTCAAAGCCCTACCGTGGCTGCCCATTTCACACTGATGAAAAACTAAAGCCTTCACTCGGCCCGTTAGAGACCCTCTAGCCTCTCTTGGCCCCGGAGCAGCTTCCCGTCTCCCTGCTGAGGCCAACACAGGACCCTTCCTTGCCTCCCAGTTACACCCTTCCCAGCCCCTCCCCCACAGAACAGCCCGAATGACTTTTCGTGAGAACCTACCATCCAGCCCCAGTGACTTTCAAAAATGTGCGTCAGTTAACTATCTCTGGCTTAAAATGTCGCAGATAACTCATTCTTACCCTCCACATCCACCAACGCCCTAGGATTCTCCATCTCAGGAACAGGAACCGTGACTCACCCAGGCCAGAAACGGAGCAGGCAGCCATATTGGCGCTTTCCCTCACAATACACAATCTGGCAACAAGTCTTGTCCGGATGACCTCCCAAAGTTCTATCCATGTCTCCACATCTCCATCCAGTGCTACTATGCTAACGAGTCCAAGCCAACATCCTTACTCACCAAGATTACAGAAATATGCTCCTCAAATAGTGTCCCCCCACATTCCTTACACAGCTAGACGGACCTTTCAGTCATAAATCCAATCATTATTTTCCTTAAAACCCTCCAGTGGCTCTCCTCACAAACACATACACAAATACACACTAATTTCCCAGGCTTAGCGGGCCCTTCAGTTTTGTGGCGCAGCTCACCTCATCAGACTCATCAGAATCAGCCGTCCACCTGGCCGCCATCTTGAAGTTTGGGCAGGAACCCCCCCCCCTCCAAGAACCATGTGTTCTCAATACATTGTTTCCAGTGAGAGCACGTGCTCTCACGCTGAGCTAGTGCCTTTACCCACTCTTACTGTGGCCAACCTCTGTGTAAAACTAGTAACAGTCCCTTGCTTTTGAATATTTGTAAGGTACATTTAAAAATAGGTGGGGGCCAGGCACGGTGGCTCACGCCTGTAATCCCAGCACTTTGGGAGCCGAGGCGGGCGGATCACTTAACGTCAGGAGTTTGAGATCAGTTTGGCCAACGTGGTGAAACCCTGTCTCTACTAAAAATACAAAATTTAGCCAGGCATGGCAGCGCACGCCTGTAGTCCCAGCTACTTAGGAGGCTGAGGCAGGAGAATCGCTGGAACCCAGGAGGTGGAGGTTGCAGTGAGTCGAGATTGCGCCACTGCACTCCAGCCTGGGCGACAGAGCGAGACTCCATCTCCAAGAAATAAATAAAATAAAATAAAAATACGTGGTATATTTGCAGGGTACAACATTTAAGACTACTTTAAAATACCCTAGTAAAAGAAAGCCTCTCTCACCTGTTCCAGCCACTGATGTCACTTTCACAGAAGGCACCATTGTTTGTCAGTTTCTATTCTGTGCAATTTACAAATAGTATCTTGTTTATATATTTTTCCTCCCACTAGAATGGTACTATAGTCTTAGAGTGACCAACCTTCAGAGAGCCAACCCAGGACATAGATGTGCTAGATGAAGAAAACCCATAACATATTATAAATAATTGTCCATATGTATCATTAGTAAGTGTTCACTTGAAATCATATGTTTTTTATGTATTATTTTCTGTTACATAAGTGCTATTTAAACAAAACACTAGGACTAAACAGTGGTCATTAGTAGTAATTAATAGTAGGATAAGTTAAATAATATGTGTGAGAAAATCTAACAATATTTTTCATTATATTTCTGTCCTCTGTACAATTTAACTCTTGCACATTTAAGTTTTGTACGTCATATTGTGTATTCTTTATATACAGAAATATAAGACTTTTAAAAGGAATGTAAATATAAGACAAACAGCTATCTATATATATTTTTAATTTTTAATTTTTCTGTGTATATAGTAAGTGTATATATTTATGGGTACATGAAATGTTTTGATGCATGCATGCAATGTGAAATAATCACATCATGGAAAATAGGGTATCCATCTCTTCAAGCATTTATCCTTTGTGTTACAAGCAATCCAATTGCACTCTTAGTTATTTTAAAAATTACAATTAAGTTATTATTGACTATAGTCACCCTGTTGTGCTAGCAAATACCAGGTTTTATTCATTGTTTCTATTTTGTTTACACATAAACCTACCTGCGTCTCCACCCTCCCACTATCCTTTCCAGCCTCTGGTAACCATCTTTCTACTTTCTGTGTCCATGAGTTCAATTGTTTTGAGTTTTGGATCCCACAGATAAGTGAAAACATGTGATGTTTGTATTTCTGTCCTTGGCTTATTTCACTTACCATAATGACTTTCGGTTCCATCCATGTGGTTGCAAATAACAGGATCTCATCTTTTTTATGGCTGAATAGTACTCCATTGCGTATAAGTACCACATTAAAATTTTTTTAAATTTTATGTTCAGGGGTATATTTGCAGGTTTGTTATATAGGTAAACTTGTGTCACAGGGGTTTGTCATACAGATTTTGCCACCCTAGTACCGAATAGTTATTTTTCCTAATCCTCTCCCTCCTCTTACCCTCCAACCTTAGGTAGGCCCCAGTGTCTGTTGTTCTCCTCTTTGTGTCCATGAGTTCTCATCATTTACCTCCCACTTATGAGTGAGAACATGGGGTATTTGGTTTTCCATTCCTGCATTAGTTTGCCAAGGATAATGGCCTTCAGTTCCATCCATGTTCCCAGAAGATCTGATCTTGTTCATTTTTATGGCTGCATAGTATTCCATGGTGTATATGTACCACATTTTCTTTATCCAATCTGTCCATTGATGGGCATTTAGGTTGATTCCATGTCTTTACTATTGTGCATAGTGCTGCAATGAACATTCACATGCATGTATGTGTGTGTGTGTGTGTATATATATATATATATTTAGATGGAGTCTTGCTCTGTTGCCCAGGCTGGAGTGTAGTGATGTGATCTCGGTTCATTGTAACCTCTGCCTCCCAGGTTCAAGTGATTTCCGGCTAATTTACATATTTTTTTAGTAGAGGCAGGGTTTCATCATGTTGGCCAGGCTGGTCTTGAACTTCTGACCTCAAGTGATTCACCTGCCTCAGCCTCCCAAAGTGCTAGGATTACAGGCATCCACTGCACCTGGCCTGCATTTGTCTTTATGGTAGATAATTTATATTCCTTTGGGTATATACCCAGTTATGCGATTGCTGGGTAAAATGATAGTTCTGTTTTTAGGTCTTTGAGGAATCGCCACACTGCTTTCCAGAATGGTTGAACTAATTTATACTCCCTCCAACAGTATATAAGCGTTCCCTTTTCTCTGCAACCTTGCCAACACCTGTTATTTTTTGACTTCTTTTTATTTGAGACTGGGTCTCACTCTGTCACCCTGGATGGACTACAGAGGCACACTCACAGCTCAGTGCAGCTTCGACCTCCTGGGCTCAAGCGATCCTCCCACCTCAGCTTCCTTAGTAGCTGGGACTATAGGTGTGTGCCACCATGCCCAGCTAATTTTGGTACTTTTTGTAGAGGTGGGATTTTGCCGTGTTGCCCAGGCTCGTCTCTAACTCCTGGGCTCAAGCGATCTGCCCATTTCAGCCTCCCAAAGTGCTAGGATTACAGAAATAAGCCACTGTGCCTGGCCTGACTTTTTAATAATAGCCATTCTGACTGGTGTGAAATGGTATCTCATTGTGGCTTTGATTTGCAATTTTCTAATGATCAGTGATATTGAGCTTTTTTCATATACATGTTGGCCACATGTATGTCTTCTTTTGAAAAGTATCTGTTTATATCCTTTGCCCACCTATCGATGGGGTTTTTTTTTCTTGTAAATTTGTACGTTGCTTAGAGATGCTGGATATTAGACCTTTGTCAGATGCATAGTTTACAAATATTTTCTCCCATTTTGTAGGTTGTCTGTTTACTCTGTTGATAGTTTCTTTTGCAGTGCAGAAGCTCTCAAGTTTAATTAGATCTCATTTGTCAGTTTTTGCTTTTGTTGCAATTGCTTTTGGCATCTTTATTATAAATCTTTGCTCATTCCTATGTCCAGAATGGTATTGCCTGGGTTTTCCTCCAGGATTTTTATAGTTTCGAGTTTTACATTTAAGTCTTTAATCCATCTTGCATTGATTTTGTATATGGTATAAGAAAGGGGTCCGGTTTCAATCTTTTATCTATGGCTAGCCAGATATCCCAGCACCATTTATTGAATAGGGAGTCCTTTCCCCATTGCTTGGTTTTGTCAGCTTTGTTGAAGATCAGATGGTTGTAGGTGTATGACCTTACTTCTGGGTTCCCTATTTTGTTCCATTGGTCTATGTGTCTGTTTTTGTATCAGCACTGTGCTATTTTGATTACTGTAGTCCTGTAGTATAGTTTGAAGTCAGGTAACGTGATGCCTCCGGCTTTGTTCTCTTTGCTTAGGGTTGCCTGGGCTATTGGGGCTCTTTTTTTTTTTTTTTTTTTTTTTGGTTCCAGATGAATTTTAAAATAGTTTTTTTGGCCGGGCATGGTGGCTCATGCCTGTAATCCCAGCACTTTGGGAGGCTGAGGCGGGTGGATCACCTGAGGTCAGGAGTTCAAAACCAGCCTGGCCAACATGGCGAAACCCACTTTTAGTAGAGATTTTTAGTCTCTGCTAAAAATACAAAAATTAGCCAGGTGCAGTGGTGGGTGCCTGTAATCCCAGCTACTCGGGAGACTGAGGCAGGAGAATTGCTTGAACCTGGGAGGCGGAGGTTGCAGTGAGCCGAGATCACGCCATTGCACTCCAGACTGGGCAACAGAGTGAGACTCTGTCTCAAAAAAAAAAAAAGAAAAACATTTTTTTTTCTAGTTATGTGAAGAATGTCATTGGTGGTTTGATAGGAATAGCATTGAATCTGTTAATTACTTTGGGCAGTATGGCCATTTTAACAATATTGATTCTTCCTATCCATGAGCATGGAATGTTTTTCCATTTGTTTGTATCATCTCGGATTTCTTTAAGCAGTGTTTTGGAGTTCTCATTGTAGAGATCTTTCACCTCACTGGTTAGCTATATTTCTAGGTATTTTATTCTTTTTGTGGCAATTGTGATGGTATTGCATTCCTGATTTGGCTCTTGGCTTCACTGTTGTTGGTGTATAGAAATGCTAGTGATTTTTGTCCATTGATTTTTGTATCCTGAAACTTTGCTGAAGTTGTTTATTGGCTTTTGGCCTGAGACTATGGATTTTCTAGACACAAAATCATGTCATCTGCAAACAGGGACAGTTTGATGTCCTCTCTTCCTATTTGGATGCCCTTTGTTTCTTTTGCCTGATTGCTCTGGCCAGGAATCCAATACTATGTTGAATATGAGTGGTGAGAGAGGGCATCCTTATTTTGGTACCACATTTTCTTTATCCATTCATCTGTTGTTGGACACTTAGATTGCTTCCAAATGATGGCTATTGTGAAGAGTGCTGCAACAAACATGGGAGTGCAGACATCTCTTTGATATACGGATTTTCTTTCTTTTGGATATACCCAGCAGTCAGATTGCTGGATTACATGGTACTCTATTTTTAGTTTTTTGAGGAACCTCCAAACCTCTTCTTTATAGTGGTTGAGTATTAATAATTTACAATCCCACCAACAGTGTAGGGGGCTCTCTTTTTTCCACACCCTCGTCAGCATTTGTTATTGCCTGTGTTTTATATAAAAGCCATTTTAACTGGAATGAGATAATATCTCATTGTAGTTTTGATTTGTATTTCTCTGATGGTCAATGATGTCAAACACCTTTTCATATACATTTTCCATTTTTGTGTCTTCTTTTGATAATGTGTATTCAACTCTTTTGCCTATTTTTTTAAATCAGATTATTAGATTGTTCTCCTATAGAGTTGTTTGAGCTTCTTATGTTGTCTGGTTATTAATCCCTTGTTGGATGGGTAGTTTGCAAATATTTTCTCCTATTCTGTGGGTAGTCTCTTCACATTGTTGATTGTACCATTTGCTGTACAGGAGCTTTTTAACTTGATGTGATCTCATTTGCCTATTTTTGCTTTGGTTGCCTGTGCTTATGGGGTATTCCTCAATAAATCTTTGCCAAGATTGATGCGTTTTGGAATCTCTCCAGTGTTTTGTTTCAGTAGTTTCATAGTTTCAGGTCTTAGATTTAGGTATTTAATCCATTTTGATTTGATTTTTGTATATGGCAAGAGATATATGAGTCTAGTTTTATTCTTCTGCATATGGATATTCAGTTTTCCCAGCACCATTTATTGAAGAGAGTGTCTTTTTCCCAGTGTATGTTCTTGGCACCTTTGTCAACAATGAGTTCACTGTATTTGTGTGGATTTGTTTCTGGGTTTTATACTTTGTTCCATTGGTCTGTGTGTCTGTTTTAATGCCAGTACCATGTTGTTTTGGTAACTGTAGCTCTGTAATATAATTTGAGGTCAGGTAATGTGATTCCTCCAGTTTTGTTCTCATTGCTTAGGATAGCATTGGCTATTCTGGAGTTTTATTGGTTCTATAAACATTTTAGGATTGTTTTTTCTGTTTCTGTGAAGAATGTCATTGGTATACTGATGGAAATTTTATTGAATCTGTAGATTGCTTGTACCTTACAGATCTCCTGGCCTGTAAGGTTTTCTCTGAAAAGTTTGGTGCTTGATGTATTGTAGCTCCATCGTATGTTATTTGTTTCTTTTCTCTTGCTGCTTTTAGGATCCTTTGTTTGTCCTTGACCTTTGAGGTTCTGATTATTAAATGCCTTGACGTAGTCTTCTTTGGGTAGTGATATGGTTTGGCTGTGTCCCTAACCAAATCTCATCTTGAATTGTAACTCCCACATTTCCCACATGTCATGGGAGGAACCCGGTGGGAGGTGACTGAATTATGGGGGTGGGTCTTTCCTGCACTGTTCTTGTGAGAGTGAATGAGTCTCATGAGATATGAACGTTTTAGAAATCTAGGGTTTTTCTGCACAAGGTCTCTCTTTTTCCCTGCTGCCATCCATGTAAGATGTGACTTGCTCATCCTTGCCTTCTGCCATGATTGTGAGGTCTCCCCAGCCACGTCGAACTGAGTCCAATTAAACCTCTTTCTTTTGTAAATTGCCCAGTCTCAGGTATACCTTTATCAGCAGTGTGAAAATGGACTAATACAATAAATTGGTACCAGAAGTAGGGTGCTGCTGAAAAGATACCCAAAAATGTGGAAGTGACTCTGGAACTGGGTAACAAGCAGAGGTTGGAACAGTTTGGAGGGCTCAGAAGAAGACAGGAAAATGTGGGAAAGTTTGAAACTCCCTAAGGACTTGTTTAATGGCTTTGCCCAAAATGCTGATAGCAATATGGACAAGAAAGTCCAGGCTAAGGTGGTGTCAGATGGAAATGAGGAACTTGTTGGGAACTGGAGCAGAGGTGACTCTTGTTATATTTTAGCAAAGAGACTGGTGGAATTTTGCCCCTGCCTTAGAGATTTGTGGAACTTCGAACTTGAGAGAGATAATTTAGGGTATCTGGCAGAAGAAATTTATAAGCAGCAAAGCACTCAAGAGGTGACTTGGGTGCTGTTAAAGGCATTCAGTTTTATAAGGGAAGAAAAGCATAAAGGTTTGGAAAATTTGCAGCTTTACAATGCCATAGAAGAGAAAATCCCATTTTCTGAGGACAAATTTAAGCCCACTGAAGAAATTTGCATAAGTAACAAGGGGCTGAATGTTAATCCCCAAGACAATGGGGAAAATGTATCCAGGGCATGCCAGAGGTCTTCAGGGCAGGCCCTCCATCACAGGCCCAGAGGCCTAGGAGGAAAAAGTGGTTTTGTGGGCCAGGTCCAGGGTCCCTGTGCTGTGTTCAGCCTAGGGACTTGCTGCCCCACATCCCAGCCACTCCAGCCATGGGTGAAAGGAGTCAATGTAGAGCTTGGGCTGTGGCTTTAGAGGGTTCAAGCCTGAAGCCTTGGCAGCTTCCACATGGTATTGAGCCTGCAAGAGCACAGAAGTCAAGAACTGAGATTTGGGAACCTCTGCCTAGATCTCAGAGGATGTATGGAAATGCCTGGATCACCAGGCAGAAGTTTGCTGCAGGTGTGGAGCTGTCATGGGGAACCTCTGCTAGGGCAGTGTGGAAGGGAAATGTGGCATCAGAGCCCTCTCATGGAGAACCTCTGCTAGGGCAGTATGGGAAGGAAATGTGGGGTCAGAGTCCCCACAAAGAGTCCCTACTGGGGTACCACCTGATGGAGCTGTGAGAAGAGGGCCACTGTCCTCCAGACCCCAGAATGGTAGATCCACTGACAGCTTGTACTGTGTGTCTGGAAAAGCTGCACACTCACTGCCAGCCTGTGAAGGCAGCTGGGAGGGAGGCTATACCCTGCAAAGCCACAGGTCTAGAGCTACCCAAGACCATGGCAACCCACCTCTTGCATCAGCTTGACCTGGATGTGAGACATAGAGTCAAAGGAGATCATTTTGGACCTTTAATATTTGTCTGCCCTGCTGGATTTTGGATTTGCATGGGGCCTATGGCCCCTTTCTTTTGGCCAATTTCTCCCATTTGGAATGGCTGTATTTACCCAATGCCTGTACCTCCATTGTATCTAGGAAGTAAGTAGCTTGCTTTTGATTTTACAGGCTCATAGGCAGAAGGGTCTTGCCTTGTCTCAGATGAGACTTTGGACTGTGGACTTTTGAGTTAATGCTGAAATGAGTTAAGACTTTGGGGGACTGTTGCGAAGGCATGATTGGCTTTGACATGTGAGGATATGAGATTTGGAAGGGGCCAGGGTTAGAATGATATGGTTTGGCTGTGTCCCCACTCAAATCTCGTCTTGAATTGTAACTGCCACAATTCCCAGGTGTTGTGCGTGGGACCCAGTGGGAGGTAATTGAATCATGGGGGCGGGTCTTTTCCTTGCTGTTCTCACAATAGTGAATAAGTCTCAGGAGATCTGATGGTTTTATCAAGAGGAGTCCCCCTGCACAATCTCTGTCTTTGCTTGCTGCCATCCATGTAAGTCATGACTTGCTCCTTCTTGCCTTCCACCTTGATTGTGAGGCTTCTGCAGCCACGTGGAACCGTAAGTCCATTAAACCCCTTTCTTTTGTAAATTGCCCAGTCTTGGGTATATCTTTATCAGTGGTGTGAAAATGGACTAATAGACCTTCTTAAGTTAATTTTTAGGTATTTAAATTTATTTGTGGCAATTTTAAATAGGATTACTTTTTTTATTTCTTATTCACATTGTTTACTGTTGGTATATAGAAATGCTACTGATTTTTGTATGTTGATTTCATATTCTACAACTTTACTGAATTTGTCAGTTCTGATAGTTTTTTGAAGGAATCTTTAGATTTTTCCAAATACAGGATTATATCATCTGCAAACAAGGATAATTTGACTTCTTCCTTTTCAATTTGGATGCCCTGTGTTTCTTTCTCTTGTCTGATTGCTCTAGCAAGCACTTCCAGTACTATGGTGAATAACAGTAGTGAAAGTGGGCATCCTTGTCCTGTTCCATATCTTAGAGGAAAGGCTTTAAGTTATTCCCCATTTAGTATGATTCTAGCTATGGGTCTGTCATATATGGCTTTTATTATGTTGAGGTATGTTCCTTCTATACCCAGATTTCTGATGGTTTTTATCTTGAAGGGATGTTGAATTTTATCAAATGCTTTTTCACCATCAGTTGAAATAATCATATGGTTTTCATTCTTCATTTTGTTGCTAAGATCTATCATGTTGATTGATTTGTGTTTGTTGAACCATTTTTGCATCCCAGGGATAAATCCCACTTGATCATGATGAATGATCTTCTTAATGTTTTGTTCAACTTGGTTTGCTAGTATTTTGTTGAGGATTTATACATGAGTATTCATCAAAGATATTGGCCTGTAGTTTTCTTTTTTTGAAGTGTTTTGGTATTAGAGTAATACTGGCCTTGTAGAAAGAGTTTGATAGTATTCTATCCTCCTCTGTTTTTCAGAATAGTTTTAGTAGAATTGGTATTAGTTCTTTAAATATTTCACAGAATTAATCAGTAAAGCCATCAGGTCCTGGGCTTTTCTTTCGTGGGAGACTTTTTATTATGTCTTTGATCTCATTATTTGTTATCGATCTGTTCAGATTATGGATTTCTTTATGTTTCAGTCTTGGCAGGTTGACTGCGTCTAGGAATTTATCCACTTATTTTATACTTTCCAATTTATTGGGATACAGTTGCTCGTAGTAGCCACTAATGGTCCTTTGAATTTCTGCAGTATTAGTTGTAATGTTTCCTATTTCATCTGTGACTTTATTTATTTGGCTCTTTTCTCTTTTTTTCTTTGTCAGACTAAAGGTTTGTCAATTTTGTTTAACTTCTCAGAACACTAACTTTTTGTTTCATTAATCTTTTGTATTCTTAATTTCAGTTCCATTTAATTTTTATTTGTTTCAATCTTTATTATTTCTCTCTTTCCATTAATGTTGGGTTTGGTTTTGTCTTGTTTTCTAGTTCTTTTTAAGATGGATTGTTGTTGTTTATTTGAATTTTTTCCTCTTTTTTGATGTTGGTACATATAGGTATAAACTTTTTTTTTCCACTACTGCTTGTGTTTTATCCCATAGGTTTTGGTATGTTATGGTTTCATTATCATGTATTTTCAAAATTTTTCTTGTTATTGAGTTTCAGTTTTATTCTATTGTGGTCAGAGAAGAAACTTAATATTATTTCATTTTTTTTAATTTTAAGGTGTGTTTTGTGACCTAGCATATGGTACATCCTTGAGAATGATCCATGTGCTGAGGAGAAGAATATGTATTCTGCAGCTGATGAAATGTTCTGTAGATGAAATGTTCTGTAATATCTATTAGGTTCATTTGTCCTGTAGTACAGATTAGGTCCAATGTTTCTTTGCTGATATTGTGTCTGGAAGTCCTATCCAATGCTGAAAGTGGGATGTTGAAGTATCCAGCTATTGTTACATTGGACTTTATCTCTCTTTTTAGCTCTAATAATATTTGTTTTGGATATCTGGGTGCCCCAGTGTTGGGTGTATATATATTTTAATTTGTTATAAGCTCTTGCTGAATTGGCGCCTTTATCTTTATATAGTGACCTTCTTTGTAGTTTTTGTCTTGAACCCTATTTCTTTTAATGTAAGTTCAGCTAGTCCTGCTCTTCTTTGGTTTCCCTTGGCATGGAGTACCTTTTTCCATCTCTCTATTGTCAGTCTATGTGTGTCTTTCTAGGTGGAATGTGTTTCTTGTAGGCAACAGATTATTAGGTCTTGCTTTATTTTTTTATCTATTCAGCCACTCTATGTCTTTTATTTTTTATTTCCATAGGTTTTTGGGGAACATGTGGTATTTGGTTACATGAGTAAGTTCTTTAGTGGTGATTTGTGAGATTTTGGTGCACCCATCACCTGAACAGTATACTCTGAAGTTAATTTGTACACTTTTATCACTATCCCCTTTGGACCCTTTCCCCCTGAGTCCCCAGAGTCCATTGTATTATTCTTATGCCTTTGCATCCTTATAACTTAGCTCCCACTTATGAGTGAGAACATATGATGTTTGGTTTTCCATTCCTAAGTTACTTCACTCAGAATATTAGTCTTCAATCCCATCCAGGTTGCTGCAAATGCCATTAATTCATTCCTTTATGGCTGAGTAGTATTCAATCATATACATATATAGCACAGTTTCTTTAACCACTCGTTGATTGATGGGCATTTGTGCTGGTTCCATATTTTTGCAATTGTGAATTGTGCTGCTATAAACATACTGAAATTGAATGTATTCAGACCATTTCACAGGCTGATAGTTAACTCTAAAAATAGAGTACAGGATCAAACAAATGTATTCCTCAATGGAATAAGTGAGGTTGAAACTCGGTCTAATGTATGAGGAAACCATACTGGGTGAATGACCTAGTGGTTTAAAACAATTTTTTTTTCCATAGGTTATTGGGAAACAGGTAGTGTTTGGTTACATGAGTAAGTTCTTTAGTGGTGATTTGTGAGATTTTGTTTACCCATCACCAGAGCAGTATACACTGCACCCTATTTGTAGTTTATCCCTTTCCCCCGGAGTCCCCAAAGTCCATTGTGTCATTCTTATGCCTTTGCATCCTCATAGCTTAGCTTGCACTTATAAGTGAGAACATAAGATGTTTGGTTTTCCATTCCTCAGTTACTTTACTTAGTATAATAGTCTCTCATCTCATCCAGGCCTTGATACTGAGTTTTTTTTTGAGAAATATCCATACTGTTTTCCATAGTGGCTTTAATAATTTATGTTTCTACGAGCAGTGTATAGAGTTTACTTTTCTTTTTTTTTCACTTTTTTTTTTTAGTATACGTTAAGTTTTAGGGTACATGTGCACAACGTGCAGGTTAGTTACATATGTATACATGTGCCATGTTGGTATGCTGCACCCATTAACTCGTCATTGAACATTAGGTATATCTCCTAATGCTATCCCTCCCCCGTACCCCCACCCCACAACAGGCCCCTGTGTGTGATGTGCCCCTTCCTGTGTCCATGTGTTCTCACTGTTCAATTCCCACCTATGAGTGAGAACATGCAATGTTTGGTTTTTTGTCCTTGCAATGCTTTGCTGAGAAGGATGGTTTCCAGCTTCATCCATGTCACTACAAAGGACATGAACTCATCATTTTTTATGGCTGCATAGTGTTCCATGGTGTATATGTGCCACATTTTCTTAATCCAGTCTATCATTGTTGGACATTTGGCTTGGTTCCAAGTCTTTGCTATTGTGAATAGTGCCACAATAAACATACGTGTGCATGTGTCTTTATAGCAGCATGTTTTATAATCCTTTGGGTATATACCCAGTAATGGGATGGCTGGGTCAAATGGTATTTCTAGTTCTAGATCCCTGAGGAATCGCCACACTGACTTCCACAATGGTTGAACTAGTTTACAGTCCCACCAACAGTGCAAAAGTGTTCCTATTTCTCCACATCCTCTCCAGCACCTGTTGTTTCCTGACTTTTTAATGATTGCCATTTTAACTGGTGTGAGATGGTATCTCATTGTGGTTTTGATTTGCATTTCTCTGTGGCCAGTGATGATGAGCATTTTTTCATGTGTCTGTTGGCTGCATAAATGTCTTCTTTTGAGAAGTGTCTATTCATATCCTTCACCCACTTTTTGATGGGGTTGTTTGTTTTTTTCTTGTAAATTTATTTGAGTTCATTGTAGATTCTGGATATTAGTCCTTTGTCAGATGAGTAGGTTGCAAAAATTTTCTCCCATTCTGTAGGTTGCCTGTTCACTCTGATGGTAGTTTCTTTTGCTGTGAAGAAGCTCTTTAGTTTAATTAGATCCCATTTGTCAATTTTGGCTTTTGTTGCCATTGCTTTTGGTGTTTTAGACATGAAGTCCTTGCCCATGCCTATGTCCTGAATGGTATTGCCTAGGTTTTCTTCTAGGGTTTTTATGGTTTTAGGTCTAACATGTAAGTCTTTAATCCATCTTGAATTAATTTTTGCATAAGGTGTAAGGAAGGGATCCAGTTTCAGCTTTCTACATATGGCTAGCCAGTTTTCCCAGCACCATTTATTAAATAGGTAATCCTTTCCCCATTTCTTGTTTTTGTCAGGTTTGTCAAAGATAAGATAGTTGTAGATATGCAGCATTATTTCTGTGGGCTCTGTTCTGTACCATTGGTCTATATCTCTGTTTTGGTACCTATACCATGCTGTTTTGGTTATTGTAGCCTTGTAGTGTAATTTGAAGTCAGGTAGCATGATGCCTCCACCTTTGTTCTTTTGGCTTAGGATTGACTTGGCAATATGGTCTCTTTTTTGGTTGCATAGGAAATTTAAAGTATTTTTTTCCAATTCTGTGAAGAAAGTCATTGGTAGCTTGATGGGGATGGCATTGAATCTATAAATTACCTTGGGCAGTGTGGCCATTTTCACGATATTGATTCTTCCTGTCCATGAGCATGGAATGTTCTTCCATTTGTTTGTATCCTCTTTTATTTCATTGAGCAGTTGTTTGTAGTTCTTCTTGAAGAGGTCCTTCACATCCCTTGTAAGTTGGATTCCTAGGTATTTTATTCTCTTTGAAGCAATTGTGAATGGGAGTTCACTCATGATTTGGCTCTCTGTTTGTCTGTTATTTGTGTATAACAATGCTTGTGACTTTTGCACATTGATTTTGTATCCTGAGACTTTGCTGAAGTTGCCTATCAGCTTAAGGAGATTTTGGGCTGAGATGATGGGGTTTTCTAGATATACAATCATGTCATCTGCAAACAGGGTCAATTTGTCTTCCTCTTTTCCTATTTGAATACCCTTTATTTCCTTCTTCTGCCTGATTGCCCTGGCCAGAACTTCCAACACTATGTTGAATAGGAGTGGTGAGAGAGGGCATCCCTGTCTTGTGCCAGTTTTCAAAGGGAATGCTTCCAGTTTTTGCCCATTCAATATGATATTGGCTGTGGGTTTGTCATAGATAGCTCTTATTATTTTGAGATACGTCCCATCAATACCTAATTTATTGAGAGTTTTTAGCATGAAGGGTGTTGAGTTTTGTCAGAGGCCTTTTCTGCATCTATTGAGATAATCATATGGTTTTTTCCTTGGTTCTGTTTATATGCTGGATTACGTTTATTGATTTGCATATGTTGAACCAGCCTTGCATCCCAGGGATGAAGCCCACTTGATCATGGTGGATGAGCTTTTTGATGTGCTGCTGGATTTGGTTTGCCAGTATTTTATTGAGGATTTTTGCATTGATGTTCACCAAGGATATTGGTCTAAAATTCTCTTTTTTGGTTGTGTCTCTGCCAGGCTGTGGTATCAGGATGATGCTGGCCTCATAAAATGAGTTAGGGAGGATTCCCTCTTTTTCTACTGATTGGAATAGTTTCAGAAGGAATGGTACCAGCTCCTCCTTCTACCTCTGGTAGAATTCGGCTGTGAATCCATCTGGTCCTGGACTTTTTTTGGTTGGTAGGCTATTCATTGTTGTGTCAATTTCAGAGCCTGTTATTGGTCTATTCAGAGATTCAACTTCTTCCTGGTTTAGTCTTGGGAGGGTGTATGTGTCGAGGAATTTATCCATTTCTTCCAGATTTTCTAGTTTATTTGCGTAGAGGTGTTTATAGTATTCTCTGATGGTAGTTTGTATGTCTGTGGGATCAGTGGTGATATCTCCTTTATCATTTTTTATTGCATCTATTTGATTCTTCTCTCTTTTCTTCTTTATTAGTCTTGCTAGTGGTCTATCAATTTTGTTGGTCTTTTAAAAAAACCAGCTCCTGGATTCATTGATTTTTTGAAGGTTTTTTTTGTGTCTCTATTTCCTTCAGTTCTGTTCTGATCTTAGTTATTTCTTGCCTTCTGCTAGCTTTTGAATGTGTTTGCTCTTGCTTCTGTAGTTCTTTTAATTGTGATGTTAGGGTGTGAATTTTAAACGTTTCCTGATTTCTCTTGTGGGCATTTAGTGCTATAAATTTCCCTCTACACACTGCTTTGAATGTGTCCCAGAGATTCTGGTATGTTGTGTCTTTGTTCTCATTGGTTTCAAAGAACATCTTTATTTCTGCCTTGGTAAATTTTTCTTTATCCCCTTATTTTGAGCCTCTGTGTGTCTTTGCATGTAAGATAGGTCTCTTGAAGACACCATATTGATGGATCTGGACTCTGTATACAGCTTACCCTTCTGTGTCTTTTAATTGGGGCGTTTAGCCAATTTGCATTTAAGGTTAATATGTGTGAATTTG
>NW_026652282.1:64325793-64344245 GCF_009828535.3 Hylobates moloch
GAACTCCTGACCTCATGATCTGCCTGTCTTGGGCTCCCAAAATGGTGGAATTACAGGCGTAAGCCACCACGCCTGGCCAGGATATAATATTCTTAATATGTTCTTCCAACTAAAATAATAGGCTTTAGGTCATGGTTCATGTGTTTATATAATTAAAAAATATAAGCATGTAGTTTAATTAAACCTAGTTTTTAAAATAAATGTGTAAGTCATTTAAACATCATTAAAAAATAAACTTTAATTTTCTATATTTCTCTTTCTCTCTGTATTTGTATATCTTTTACTGTGGTAAGAGCACCTTACATGAAATATATCCTCTTAACAAACTTTTAAATATACAATATTGTATTGTTAACTATAGGCACAATGTTGAAAAACAGATCTGTAGAACCTATTTCTCTCCCACAGCTGAAGTTTTTTGCCTGAAAATGGTCCAGCAGGATATTATAGCAAATTAAGAACATGGATTGTGAAATCAGACTGCCTGGGTTTGAACCTTGGTTCTGGTGCTTACTAGCTGACTGACTGAGCAAGTTCCATGACCTCACCTCAGTTTTTAATTCAGCAAAGCAGGCATAATAATGGTACATACCTTGCAGGGCAGTTGTAAGCATAAAATGCATTGATATGGGTAAAGCACTTAAAATAGAATATAGTATATAGTTAGAATTTATTAAATGTTAGATACTACCACTTAAATACATAATTTTCAACCTTAAGGAATTTATAATTCCACAAAGTGATAATCCACTTTGGGAGACAATATTAACACGTGGAAAAATTGGTGAAAACATTAAGTAATATGCAGTGTGGTAGAGGCTATAAGTACCTAAGACATGAAAAAAAGCAAATTTATGATGGGCTTGCAAGTAATTGAAGGTTTTATGGTATGTTGCTGTATGGGAGGAAGTGGGACTATGAGTGGAAATGATAACATAGGCAAAAGCCTGGAAGAGATAAATAACCCACAAGATTCTTTGATGTGGAGTAGGATTTAACTATGGCTATTTTTGTTCAAATTCTTTCAAATCTGAGAATCCATGGTAGTAAATATGACTCAGTAATTTTAAGTAACAGAACTACCTCTAAATACTTAAACATTATATCTTGTTATATATTTTTAAAAACTTTAACATTCTTGATCTCATTTGAGTTTCACAAATGCCCTATAAAAAATGCAGGATAAGTATTATTATTACCATTTTACAAATAAGGAAGCTGAGGATTAGAGTTTATGTCATTTGCTTAAAGTTACATAACTAGTAAGCAATAGAGACCAGGTTAGCATCCAGGTCTTCTGGATTCCAATCTAGTGCTCTTCTACCATACTATGCTGCTTGCTGAATAGCAGAAGGCCCAGTAAATGAGAAATGAGGATTGAATTTTGTGATAAATATTATGTTTGATCTTTGTCTCCAGCAAGGGAAAAATAGTGTAGGGTAAGAGTATAGAGACAGCCAGGTCACAGATATATTAAAAATAAATGGGAACAGGCTATTACTATGCCTTAGAGGTCCTTTCTGTTTATGTTTTGTATTTTTTTCCCCAAGGGACTACAACATTAGAAATGAAATAGAAATAATATACACATGGCAGATTCAGATAGAAAATTTTCCCAAAGCTTTCTTTTTTCTTTATAGTTATCATTTATTTCCTCTGAGGTAATGTACCTTTTAAAAAACAAAGTTAAAGGACACACTACACTTCAGCAAAAGCTTGTCCACGAATATTATATTTCAGCCATAGATGAGTTGTTGTGGCTGTTTTAAGATCAAAGCGTCCACTGTAATATAAAAATCACTGTAAACATATCCATGATATTCCTGTCAACATACCAATAAAAAGTAATAATAATAAGACTTATAGTGAACTTTCACCCATAATGCATATCATACAGCAAAATCTCTTACATATAGTTGTATAATAGTTGTATACATATACATAAATGTATGCATTTCTTAAAAGAATTTGTAACATGAACATTCACAATTTTCTTCATAAATCCTTTGTAGTTTATTTTGATCCCAGCAACTGGCATATAGAAAAGTAGATTCCTTTTCCTTTTCTCTTCTTCAGATAAATTTTTAATTACTTCTGTTTATATATAGGAGTGCCAGTTGTCTGACTTCTTAAGGAAGAATTATATGTCATGGATGGAGAGAAATCTCTACAGGAACCTCACTGAGCAGCTAAAACTCCACTATTCAATTTTGGGAGCCTAAGGCAAAGGCAGAAGAAAATTGGAGACAAACTGGCTTTTGACCAGATTTCTCCTGTTTCCATATTGAACATTGTATGGTGCTTTTAGGACCCTTTAGCTGAATAGTAGTCTGTTCTAGCACTTTTACATTCTCTTTTGGATGAAATGGCCCTAATTTGCCTAGCGAATCAGTACTACAAAGAAGGGTGACAGTACGTTTTATGTAGCTCCTGAGTCATCGCCAGTTCTCATCTGATGGCATGCATGCAAAGGAATATGTTAGAATGATTCAGAACTATTTGCCAATTTTATATCTATTTTTATATTTTATAACTTTTAGCTTACATATATTTTATATTGACTAATTTTATATATTTTATCCTTTGTAAAGCTTTTATTTGAAGAGGAAAACTTTAATATAAGACATATTTTATAGTGCAAAGATACAAATATTCTCCAAATTCTGGTGAATGGTCAAAATTATTTGTAATTCAGTTCATAGTTATGGACCGAATTTTTAGCCCTTAAAATATCTATAAATATCTAATCATGTGGATGCATAAATGAGATAGATTTGTAGGCCCAAATAGTTAAATATTTGTAAAATATTAATTAGAAATTTTATTTTTTTGTAAATGATTTGACAAAATACTTATTTGGGAAACTATTTTCATTGGTTTGGACTGGAAATGGATTTAAACTATACTTGACATATTTCTTCTCCTTTTTCTGGCAAAGAGGCCTTCTTTCTGGATACATAAGTCATGCTGGACAAAGAATGCTTTCTAAATGTAGACAGCTTTTTCCTAAAGTTACCCCCAGAAAAGAAATATAGGAGAGGGTCAAAGCAACAATTTGATGCAGCCAGAGACAAGGTTATGACCACGGACTTCTGCATTCTAAGGACAGAATCACAGGGTTTAGTTTCATTGTGTAAAAAATGAAGGTGAATGGTACGTTGAATATGATATGGCATGAAACTGACTAAAAAGGCAGTGGTCACGACCATGATCATTCCTATAGCCTTTTTATGACTTGACAGATTTTTTTTCATTGATTTTTTTAGTAAGGTCAAAATGATCATTGTGTAACAGACAATTATAATAACAAAAGGGATGATAAAGCCAACAAACAATGACACATAATGCAAGACCAAAACATGATTTTTAGTTTGATTGTCTTGTGGGGGCTCAAAGCACTTGGTATTATTTTTCTCATCTTTTTGTGGTTTGGCCATTAGAAATGGAGAACTGGTCAAAATCACAAAAATCCAAATACCTACACACACAAATCTGGCTTTTTTCTGTGTAACCAAATTAATGTTCTGGACTGGAAAAACAATTGCAATGCACCGGAAAAAGCTCATGGCTGTCATAAAGAAGATGCTACAATAGAGGTTGACATACAAAGCGTAGGTGCTGAGGCGGCACAAGAAGTCACCAAAGAGCCAAATGCCTTTGTGAACATAATAGACCACACGGAGAGGCAGTGTGCACACACAAAGTAGATCTGCTACTGCTAAATTAATCATGTATACTTGGAAGGCTGACTTCTCATGATAGGTTTTTATGAGGACATAGAGCACGAAGCCATTGCCAAAGAAGCCTACAACAGAGATCATAGAGTACAAGGTGGAATACACTTGATTGCGGAAGTCATCAATAGTGTCATGGCATGTGGCAGAAGATACTGTCAGATTTCCTGTTTCATCCATATTTCTCTATGAATGTCTGCTTTGTGCCTACAATAAATAAAAAAAATTGTCAATTTTAACTAGACCATAAATTACAGGAAGTACTAATGTTTCATTTCATAGTGTCACTATGTATACTTTTTGACCACAGCAGCAAGCAAGAGTAGTGAGGCAATGAGGAGGGATTCAGCTGTACCTTGTCCTCTGGAGAAGAGTCTGTATCCTACAGGCATCCAGAAAACTTTTTTTGTCCTTTCGCACCCATGTTTTTCTGATGGACTTCCTCTAAATCTTCAAGACCTAGGTAAAACAGCCCTCCTGTATTTTAAATCATACTACTGTAGTATAATTCAGTAGGTTTTCCTTTCAAATGAACTTGTTTTTCTATTAGAGAAAAGCTTTAAGATAGCAGTTTCACATGTATGAATATATCTATATCTATACCTATCTATTTATTGGAAAATCTCTGAATTATTTTAGATAATAAAATCTGGATGAAAATGCTTGGCTCCCAAAAAGAGCCCACATTGCCAAATCAATCCTAAGGCAAAAGAACAAAGCTGGAGGCATCACGCTACCTGACTTCAAACTATACTACAAGGCTACAGTAACCAAAACAGCATGGTGCTGGTACCAAAACAGAGATATAAACCAATGGAACAGAACAAAGCCCTCAGAAATAATACCACACATCTACAACCATCTGATCTTTGACAAACCTGATGAAAACAAGAAATGGGGAAAGGATTCCCTATGTAATAAATGGTGCTGGGAAAACTGGCTAACCATATGTAGAAAGCTGAAACTGGATCCCTTCCTTACACCTTATACAAAAATTAATTCAAGATGGATTAAAGACTTACATGTTAGACCTAAAACCAAAAAAACCCTAGAAGAAAACCGAGGCAATACCATTCAGGACATAGGCATGGGCAAGGACTTCATGTCTAAAACATCAAAAGCAATGGCAACAAAAGCCAAAATTGACAAATGGGATCTAATTAAACTAAAGAGCTTCTTCACAGCAAAAGAAACTACCATCAGAGTGAACAGGCAACCTACAGAATGGGAGAAAATTTTTGCAATCTACTCATCTGACAAAGGACTAATATCCAGAATCTACAATGAACTCAAACAAGTTTACAAGAAAAAACCAACCCCATCAAAAAGTGGGCAAAGGATATGAACAGACACTTCTCAAAAGAAGACATTTATGCAGCCAACAGACACATGAAAAAATGCTCATCATCACTGGCCATCAGAGAAATGCAAATCAAAACCACAGTGAGATATCATCTCACACCAGTTAGAATGGCAATCATTAAAAAGTCAGGAAACAACAGGTGCTGGAGAGGATGTGGAGAAATAGGAACACTTTTACACTGTTGGTGGGACTGTAAACTAGTTCAACCATTGTGGAAGTCAGTATGGCGATTCCTCAGGGATCTAGAACTAGAAATACCATTTGACCCAGCAATCCCATTACTGGGTATATACCCAAAGGATTATAAATCATGCTGCTATAAAGACACATGCACACGTATGTTTATTGTGGCACTATTCACAATAGCAAAGACTTGGAACCAAGCCAAATGTCCAACAATGATAGACTGGATTAAGAAAATGTGGCACATATACACCATGGAATACTATGCAGCCATAAAAATGATGAGTTCATGTCCTTTGTAGTGACATGGATGAAGCTGGAAACCATCATTCTGAACAAACCATCGCAAGGACAGAAAACCAAACACTGCATGTTCTCACTCATAGGTGAGAATTGAACAATAACACTTGGACACAGGAAGGGGAACATCACACACCGGGGCCTGTCGTGGGGTGAGGGGAGGGGGGAGGGATAGCATTAGGAGATACACCTAATGTAAATGATGGGTTAATGGGTGCAGCACACCAACATGGCACATGTATACATACGTAACAAACCTGCACGTTGTGCACACGTACCCTAGGACATAAAGTATAATAATAATAATAATAAAAGAAAATGCTTGGTTCCCTCAAGAAGAGGGCTTTCTTGGTAGTATCTGTTGAGTGCCACCCATACCTGTGGAAAATAATCTAATTTGCTGTTAATGAAACTCCCTCCCCTGGGGGAGAGTATTAATCTAGAACATGGTTGACTCTACCTATAACTGCAGAACTCCATGGTAAGAGAAACCTTAGAAGCCATATAGTTATTTAATGATGAGAAAAATGTTTCAGAGTGATAAAATACATTTCTAAAATCTGCACCATTATTTAAGGCTCTGAAGAAAGATGTAGTACAAGTAGTTGGAATATACTTGTTTGGTGAGAAAAATGTAGCCGTTCATTCTTGTTCTCTTTCTTGACTTCCTAGACTTTACTGTTTAGCAATATACAGTTATTTCTCTTATAGGAAGGGTTTCTCTTATAGTTGATACTTGCTCTAGTCTATTTCAGCTCTGTCACTGAGGGCAGTCAATAAGTTCTGATCAGAGAAGGCTTGAGGTGAGATACTGTAGTGTAGAAGTAGTGATTTCTCTCATGTTTCTCTAGATTATCCTCTTTTATTCTTTACAAAGGTTGAAGGGACTCAATATGTAATATGTCAGATAATCTTTGATTGAAGTCTGATGTTGGCCTTTTACATAGCTCCTGCTCCCTTGTAAGAGAGGTGTTGGGGTTTGCAAGGTGGGAAGACTGCTTGAGTATGCAAAAACTGCCAGCCATGAAGGAGACTGATCTTTACTAGGGATACAGAAACAGATAGCTATGGCAGTTGTTGCAGGTAGGATGTAACTTCCTAGGTTTACTACCGCTAACAATTATATTTGCTATTGAGGATGTAGCATCTGTCCATCTAGCCATCCCAGCTAGTTGTTCAATTTTTTTCCCTTTCATTAAAAAAGTCATTATTATTATTATTATTATTATTACCAAGAACTTTTGGTATAAGATAAAAATTGGATAGATTATGTGAGCCAAGATGGCCAATTATGTGCAGTCAGAAGGAGCTTCTTCCACCAAAAGACCAGACTGTGAAGAAGATTGGCACACTCCAAATTGATCCTTGGAAAAAAGGCATTGAAAGTGGACAGATGGAGGATGGAGACCCTGGGCTGAAAGGGGAGGACGCTGAGAACACTGCACAGGGGTACCAAGTACTAGGACTCATTCCTGGCCCAGAGCAGCTCCTGGGGAAGAGATGAGTGAAATAGGCATGGAGTGCCCCAAGGATATTTGGGCCATGGACATTTGGAATCTTAGCTGCAGGAGACCCCATGATCTCCACGGACATTTGAGCTAGCAGGGAGAACTGCTCAGAGTTGGCAGAGACAAATCCAGCCTTCACAGAGCCCAGAGTATTTGGTACCAGAATGACTATAGTGGAGCATGGCCATGATTACACATACCCCAAGGATCGCCATACTCCTCTAAGTAGCTTCATCCTTTGTTGGCTGCCAGACCTGGACAGAGCAGGGCTGTGTTGCTCATAGGATAGGGGTAGTCTGATCTGAGGACCCCCTTGTCTGCTGGACTCTCCCAGGGTCCCTGCCTGGCCACACCTGCTTGCAGCACAGCCTCAGCTGCCAGCCAAAGAACTTGCTAGCAGCCACCACCATAGCTCTTTCACCAGATGACCCCGCATAACAGTCAGACAGCTTTTGTAGATAGACCGCCACTAGCATGCAGTTGCCTGCAGCCTCTCCCCACCACTTCACCAGTACATGTGCAAAGACCCCACTGCTAACCCCCCACCCCCCTGAAGTGCTTTTGCTGGCAGTCCCTATTGACGTGTTGTTGTCAGTAGACTGGGAACACCTTGGTTCCTCCAGCACAGCAGGTCCTTAATCTTGAGGGACCAGTGAAAAAATTGTGGGCGTGGTCCCAGCCCACCAAGGTTAAAACACACGGCTCAGGAGGAGTGGGCTGGACCTTGGACCCCTGAAAGTATCCAGAAACAAAGTCAATTGACTAAACTTAAGTTATACCACAGTCAAACCCTCAAGGGCATCAAATAATATAAAAGCAAAAAGCCATATGCAAAGAACAGCAACATCAAACCTTAAAGGGACATCAGCCCACACAAACAAGAAAGAACCAGTGGGAGGGCTCTGACAACTCTAAAATCGAGAGTATCTTCTTATCTCCAAATGACCACACTAGCTCCCCAGGAATGACTCTTAACCAGATTGAAATAGTTGAAATGACAGACATAGAATTAAAAAATCTGTATGGCAACAAAGCTCATTGAAATTCAGGAACAAGTTGAAACCCAATTCAAAGAAGCTCATGAATCCAATAAAATGATACAAGAGTTAAAGATAAAATAGCCCTTTTAAGAAAGAACCAAACATCTTCTAGAGCTGAAAAACTGTCTTCAAGAATTTCATAATACAAATGGAAATATTAACAGCAGAATAGACCAAGGTGAGGAAAGAATCTCAGAGCTCAAAGATCAGTTCTCAGAAATAACTCAGTCAGACAAAAATAAGGAAAAAAATAAAGAAATAAAGAAAGAACAAAACCTCTGAGAAATATGGGATTATGTAAATAGACTGAACCCATGACTCATTGGCATCCCAGAAAGACAGGGAGAGAGAGCAAGCAAAATGGAAAACATCAAGAACACAAGCCCATTCACAATAGCCACAAAAAGAGTAAAATTCTTAGGAATACGGCTAGCAAGGGAGGTGGAAGATCTCTACAATGAGAATTACAAAACACTGCCCACAGAAACCAGATATGACATAAACAAATAGAAATACATTTTATGCTCCTGGAGGGGAAGAATCAGTATTATTAAAATGGCCATACTTACCATTTACAGATTTAATGCTATTCCTATGAAACTAACATCACTTTTCACAGAACTAAGAAAATCACTTCTAAAATTCATATGGCACCAGAAAAAAGCCTGAACACCCAAAGCAAACTAAGCAAAAAGAGCAAAGCCGGAGGCATCACACTACTTTAAACTACAGTACAAAGCTAGAGTAACCAAACAGCATAATATGGGTACAAAAACAGACACATGGACCAATGACACAGAATAGGGATTCCAGAAATAAATCTGCACACCTACAACCATCGGATATTCAACAAAGTCAACAGTAATGAGCCATGGAGAAGGGACTTCCTATTCAAAAAAATGGTGCTGAGATAAGTGGCTAGCTCCATATGCAGAAGATTGAATCTGGACCCCATCCTTTCACCATCTACAAAAAGAAACTCAAGATGAATGAAAGACTTAAACATAAGACCTAAAAGTATAAAAACCCTACAAGAAAACTTAGGAAACACCATTCTCGACATAGTACCTAGCAAAGATTTCATGACGAAAACATCAAAAACAATTGCAGCAAAGCAAAAATTAACAATTGGGATCTAATTATACTAAAGAGCTTCCACATAGCAAAAGAAGCTATCAACAGAGTAAACAGACAACCTATAGAATGGGAGAAAATATTTGCAAACTATACATCCAACAAAGGTCTAATATCCAGAATCTATAAGAAACTTAAATCAACATGCAAAAAAAACAACCTGTTAAAAAAATGGGCAATGGACATGAACAGACACTTCTCAAAACAAGACATAGATGCAGCCAACAAACATATGAAAAAATGCTCAACATCACTAATCAGAGAAATGCAAGTCAAAACCACAGTGAGATACGATCTCACACCAGTGAAAATGGCTGTTATTCAAAAGTAACAAAAATAATAGATGTCAGCGAGGTTGCAAAAAGGGAACACTTATACCTTGCTGGTGGGAATGTGAGTTAGTTCAGCTACTATGGAAAGCAGTTTGGAGATTTCTGAAAAATCTTAAAACAGAACTACCATTTTACCCAAACAATCCCATTATGGGGTAAATGCCCACAGGTGTATAAATTGTTCTTCTATAAAGACACATATATGTTCATTGCAGCACAATTCACAATAGCAAAAACATGGAATCAACTCAGATGCTCGTCCATGGTGGACTGATAAAGAAAACATGGTATGTATACACTATTTGATACTAGGCAGCCATAAAAAAGCATTAAATAATGTCGTTGGCTGCAACATGTATGCAGTTGGAGGCCATTATCCTAAGAAAATTAATGCAGGACCAGAAAATCAAATACTGCATGTTCTCACTTGTAAATGGGAGCTAAACATTGGGTATATATGGACATAAAGATGGGAACAGTATACATTGGAGACTACCATAGAAGGTAGGGTGGAAGGGAGAGGATTGTGGGCTGAAAAACTACCTGTTGGGCACTATACTCACTACCTCAGTGATGGAACCATTTGTACCCTAATCTTCAGCATCACACAATATACCCACGTAACAAACCTGCACATGTAGCCCCTGAATCCTCCCCACCCCCCAAAATTGAAGAAGAATCATTCTGAGGCCATAGAGAAAAATGTAACTCCTATTCCAAACTCCTGCATTATTTCTCAGTTTGCTTTCTAGTTACCTGGCTCATTCATCATTGGTTGTGAACTCAGGTGCAGTTGTGGAAGAAAAAAAAACTGCCTAAAGTTAATCTTTTTCTTAGTTCTATGTCAAGTGTTTTTTCTAAACTGGGCAATATTATCTTGTAATGCACTAGATAGTGCTATTGAAAATTTTGGTAATAGCCCTTTCAGCTTTATTGAGATATAATTGACAAATAGAAATTGCGTATTCTAAGTTGTACAATGTGATGATTTCATGTAAGTATACAATGTGATGATTTCATGTAAGTATACACTGTGAAATCATTTCCCTAACAAAGTTAATCAACACATCCATTATCTCATGTACCATTTATGTGTGTGTGTGTTGGGGGAGGGGGGTAAGAATGCTTAAGATCTACTTTCTTTTTTTTTCACTTCTATTTTAGGTTCAGGGGTACATGGCCAGGTTTGTTATATAGGTAAACTTGTGTCATGTGTTTTTTTTTATCTATACAATCATTTGTTGTACAGATTATTTCATCACCTAGGTATTAAGCCTAGTACACATTACTTATTTTTTCTTATCCTCTCCTGCCTCACAGCCTCCACCCTCAGGGAGGTCCCAGTGTCTGTTGTTCTCTTGTGTCCATGTGTTCTCATCATTTAATTCCCACTTATAAGTGAGAACATGTGGTATTTGGTTTTCGGTTTCTGTGTTAGTTTGCTAAGGATAATGGCCTCCAGCTCCATCCATGTTCCTGCAAAGGACATAGTGTCATTCTTTTTTATGGCTGCATAGTATTTCATGGTGCATACGTACTACATTTTCTTTATCCAGTCTTCTATTCAGGGACATTTAGGTTGATTCCATGTCTTTGCTATTGTGACTAGTGCTGCAATGAACATATGCATGCACACGTCTTTACGGTAGAATGATTTTACATTCCTTTGGGTATATACCCAGTAATGGAATTGCTGGGGGGAATGATAGTTCTGTTTTTAGCTCTTTGAGGAATTGCCACACTGCTTTCTACAATGGCTGACCTAATTTACACTCCCACCAACAGTGTATAAGTGTTTTTTTTTTCTCCACAATCTCACCAGCACCTGCTATGTTTTATTATGTTTTAATTTTTTTTTTTTTGAGACAGGGTCTCACTCTGTCACCTGGGCTGGAGTGCAATGGCACAATCTCGGCTCACTGCAACCTCCGCCTCCCGGGTTCAAGCTATTCTCCCACCTCAGCCTCCCAAGTAACAGATTACAATTACAGGCGTGTGCCGTCACGCCCGTCTAATTTTTACATTTTTTTGGTGGAGACTGGATTTCACCATGTTGGCCAGGCTGGTCTTGAACTCCTGACGTCTGGTTATCTGCCTGCCTTGGCCTCCCAAAGTGCTGGGATTACAGGTGTGAGCCACCATGCCTGGCCTGCCTTATGTTTTGATTTTTAAATAATAGCCATTCGAACTTGTGTGAGATGGTATTTCATTGTGGTTTTGAAATAAGATCTTCCATATCAAATTTCAAGTAAATAATATAATAATTTCAAGTAAATAATATAATATTAACTACAGCCACCATACTGTACATTAACTCCTCAGAACTTGTTCATATTATAGATGAGCCACACTTGAAAGGTATTAGATAATTACCAGCAGGCCTTCCCACCACTATCAACTCTCAATCTATCTTGCTACAAACCCATTCCGGAATAATTTTTTACACATTGTAGTTTTCAATTATGACATGTCTTCCTTAAAATCTTCAGTGATTTAGAATGCATTCAGAATAACATCTAGACTTCTTGGCCTGATATTTAAGGCTCTCTACAGTCTGGGTGCAATTTACCTTTCCAAGTTTCTCTCTCACTTCTCTCTTTTGTACACTGTATAGTTAGAAGAAACAACTATTTTAGTATACCAGTGACATGTGCCATAAGCTTTCCCGCCTGGCTTTTTTCATTGTCTTTTTTTCTTCTTGAAATGGCCTTTCCTCCTTCCTGAAATGCCCTTTCCTCCTTCTTTGCATATGCAAAAACTACTTATCATTCAGCTCAAATTACACTTTCTTGACTAAGTCTTCCCTCAGCATCTATCTGAAGTAATTTCTATCTTTGATGAACTTCTAGAGAAACTTAAATCTATCTTGCAAATCAATGATTTGTATAAATATCTCCCAGACTATCTGGTTGATATATAAAAAAGCATCCCACACAGGGCCTAGCACATATGTATCTTGTTCATAAGTGCTCAGTAAGTGTTGAGTGAATACTAAATTAATGATAGGACAAGTTTAACATTTGAAGGTATTATTTGTCATTTAAAACTATTTGGAGTTATCATCTCATTCCAATATAAATTAAAATCTTTCCAATGTCAGAGTCTGAAGTTGCTGTGTAAGTAAAGTTGCTTCCTAATATATCAAGGAAAGTACTAAGTCATAAGCCTAACCATAATGTTAAAAAACACAGTTAATGTCAGTTGTGGTGGCACATGCCTGTAATCCTGGCTACTCAAGAGGCTGAGGCAGGAGGATTGCTTGAGCTCAGGAGTTTGAGACTAGCCTGGGCAAAACAGTGAGACCCTGTATCTAAAAAATAAAAAATCCCACCCATATCATTGATATAGACTAATCATTTGTCCATTACATGTTATAATTAAATTTGAAATTCTCACATCTTTGAAAGATGCTAAATAAAACTGATAAATAACTATAAAAATATAGAAACAGATGGTCTATAGTCTCATTAATAACTTCGCAGTCCTTGCAGACCAAAATAAACTTTTCTAAAATTTCAATATTTAGGTTCAGTTGTTTATTTATAATGAAGTCAACAATTTGTATTAAGCCATAAAAAGAAGATTGTAAAACTTTTAAACAAGTAGTGAATCCTAGAGTGGTAGAGATCATTTAGTACAAGCCACTCATTTCACAGATTATGGCTTTACTTGTATGAAACAGCATTTAATTTATTTTTTAGAATTTACTGTGATCCCCCAATAATGTTACCCTCCACTAGATGAATACAGAGAGTTTCTTTGGAAATATAAGATACTTAAGACCTCATCCCTGCCTTCAAGCAGCTCATTTTCTAGTGGAGGATAGGAATGATAGCTTAGAAGTGTGAAGAGGTTACAATACAGTATTGTAAAAGCCGTCTTAGCAGAAAACAAATGGGTTAATAAAAGCTAGCAACAAACATAAATAGAATTGATTTTATTTTCATGAGAATAATGAAGTAAGTTACTTTGTTAAGATAATTGCAAGTTGAAAAAGCAAAGTTCATTTGGAAAATTCAGGTATACCTCTTTCTGGCACTGGAGTACCTTCACAAATGTTCCTTCTTATGGTGATCAATACCTTTTACGGTGTAATATCAGAGGAAGCCCACGCTGAAATCATAAGATTGAAAAGGAAGTTAACAACTGTAGAAGCAGTCCAGAAGGGTCATGAGAACTTAGCAGCCTTATGTACAGATCCAGAGTGTGTAATGGGGCATCAAATCTTTACTGACAGATTTAGGGCAGTCACTGAATTCTGTATCTCCTTCTTTTTTCTCCATCTGTTTTTACATTCCCAGGGGGACACTTGGAATACAGGCAAGGGCTCATCACAGATGTTTGCTGCTGTGTGCGTGTAGCATCTGTATCTAAAAATGAACACACTATTATAAAATATTCCTCTCTCTATGAAACCAGGGTATTTCCTCTATCTTCTCTTCTAAACACTTGGTTATAAAGTTAAGAGGGGAAGTAATTTGGAACTTTACATCCAGGGATCTGGATTGCTAGGAATAGGCATTAGAACATTAAAAATATCAAGCATATTGTCTGGGATGGCTTAGAAATTGTTTTCCTTAAAGGACGAATGGCTTAAAGAACCTTGCACTCTTCTCCTTATAAGCTATAATAGCATATAATGTTTATATCGCTAATTTGGCATATATTATATACTTTTGGAGATTAACTGTTTGTAGTTAACTTTTCATAGGCATATATCTCTTCTCTTCAATTAAATTATGTTCAGTAATCTAACACAGTATAATAAATCTCCAAGAGATGAGCAGAGATGGGCTTTCTTGAAGGAGGAGCAACCTGAATGCTTTTCTTCTAAGTTTTTGTTGTCCTATGGCAACTTTAATTCCTGCCTGCAAGGCCTCCAGAGGCTAGCTACTATTCCTTTATCTGTGGTCCAAGCGCTAACAAAATAAACACTTTCCTTCAGTTTATTCTTTTTTTTTTTTTTTTAGACAGAGTCTCACTCTGCCCAGGCTGGAGTGGCTGGAGTGCAGTGGCGTGATCTCCGCTCACTCCGACCTCCGCCTCCCAGGTTCAAGCAATTCTCCTGCCTCAGCCTCCTGAGTAGCTGGGATTGCAGGCATACGCCACCACACCCAGCTAATTTTTGTATTTTTAGTAGAGATGGGGTTTCACCATGTTGGCCAGGCTGGTCTTGAACTCCCGACCTCAGGTGATCTGCTCGCTTCAGCCTCCCAAAGTGCTGGGACTACAGGCATGAGCCACTACACCTGGCCCCTTCAGTTTATTCTTAACCAGTAGAAACAGGCTGGAACTTTTTAAAAGAACTCTACTAAAAAAAAAAGAAAATCAAAAGGAAAATAAAAGAAATGCAAAAATAAAAAATATAGTCTAGTGTTAAAAGTAGAAACCTGAACCTACAGCTGCAATATTGCAGTTTGAACCCCCCTTGTACTCAGATAATCATTTCTTAGATCTTCTCTACTTTCTTCTCCCTCTCCAAATTGTTCCTTTTTCTCTAGGTAAGAAGTTGACATATGTAACCTACTACAGTCTGGGTAAAGTGTGTGTTGCCGGTGCAAAATTACTCAGAGTTGTCTTTTATATTTTGTCAATCAGGCAATAAACATTTTTTTTTAAGTTTGTTTAGCTTGTCCCGGGTCTTCGTACGTCAATAAAGTTCTAGTGACTGAATGTTGAATGTATAAAAATCCTTTCTGGCAGGGCGCGGTGGCTCACGGTTGTAATCCCAGCACTTTGGGAGGCCGAGGCGAGTGGATCACGAGGTCAGGAGATAGAAATCATGGTGAAACCCCGTCTCTACTGAAAATACAAAAAATTAGCCGGGCATGGTGGCAGGTGCCTTTAGTCCCAGCTACTCAGGGAGGCTGAGGCAGGAGAATGGCGTGAACCCGGGAGGCGGAGCTTGCAGTGAGCCGAGATTGCGCCACTGCACTCCAGCCTGGGCTAGAGGGAGAGAACTGGTGTCAAAAATACTCAGGGAGGAAAAAAAAATTCCTTTCTGATCCTGAAATTATATGATTCTACTCATCTGTGAAGGAAATTAACTTGGCTCTGTCCTGGTTTTGTGTTTAGACAAAGCTTATATTTTTCCCTAGTGTGGGACAAGAAAGAAAGTTTATGAATTTCTAAGACCCACCTAAGAGAAGTTTAATATTACAAGCTTAATGCACTATCTAGTTATCCATTTCCATGGTGGCTGTGCAATTACAATTTAGTCCAATCTTTACATACACAAGTGAGTAAATGTCACATTGTCTGGGCAACAATGTAGTATTTTTCAAGTTCGGGATTCTGAAGGGTCTTCTATGGTTCCTTTATGAATTAGACTTGCACATAGTAGGCACTCAATATTTTCACTGCTTGCTTCTCTTTCCTTTGCAGTTCCTTGAGGACTCTTGTCTCTGACAGGAGCTCTGCCAATACTGGGCTCTACCATTGTTATCTGGGTGATAGGGAGGGTAAAGGTGAGTTAATGAAGTCAAATGTGGTTGTATGATTTTGATTTTAATTGTTTAATTCATGAACTACTCAGATCTTTTATTCGGCTCATGTTAAGTCCAATTCAGTTCAGGTTAACAAATATTTAAGGAGCCCCTATTCTTATAAGGAAGAGGATACTTTTTCTGCATCAGCCCTTAGCATCTATTGAACCTATAACCTGGTCAAGCTCTAGTGTACAAGGTAAATAAGAGAGCCCAGAGGTTTTCTAAGAATATCAGGCCCCAGGTTAGTTGTGTAATCCCAGTGCTTCGGGAGGGTGAGATGGGAGGATTGCTTGAGGTCAGGAATTCGAGACAAGCATGAGCAGCACAGCAAGACCGCTCTACAAAAAATAAAAAATTGTTGCTGAATAGGATTTCATTATATAGATGTACAAATTGTTTATACATTTACTCATTGATGGACATATGAGTTGCTTTCAAGTTGACTATTACAGATAAAGCTGCCACAAACATTTATGTACAAGTCTCTATATGGGCATGTTTTCACTTTTTTTGGGTAGCTGGATTACAAGGTAGGTGTATGTTAAACTTTAAAAAAAACTGACAAACTGCTTTTTAAGGTGAGTAATGTGGGTATACTACTTGGTATCCCCTCCGTATCTCCATATGCTAACACTTGGTATGGTCAGTCTTTTAAATTATATCCGTCTAATATGTGTGTTGTGATATCTCATTTTGATTTTGATTTGCATTTTTCTAATGATGAATGATACTGAGCACCTTTTCATGTGCTTATTTGCCATACATATATTTCCCTTGGTGAAATGCTTATCCAAATATTTCACACATTTTTCATTAGGTTGTTTATTTTCTTATTATTGTGTATGAAAGTTCTTTATATGTTCTGGACACAATACCTACATCAAATATATGCTTTGCAAATATTTGCTACTATTTTATTGGTTGCGTTTTTATTCTCCTAACAGTGTCTTGCAAACAACAGAAGTTTTCACTATGATAACATCCACTTTATCAACTTTTCTTTTATAGATTGTGATTTTGGTGCCATATCTAAGACATTTTTGCTTTACACAAAGTCGCGAGGAAGTACTGATACATGCTACAACATGGATCACTCAAGAACATTTGCTAAATGGAAAAGCTATATGCAAAAGACCACGTTTTGCTTATTCCATTTATCTGAAATATCCCCAAAAGACAGACTATAGAGACAGGTGATAGTTGCCTGAATCCACATGTGGGAGCAGGGAGTAATTGCAACTGGACACAAAGGATCTTCTGGGGGTGGTGAAAGTGTTCTAAAATTGCATTGTGTTGATGACTGCACAGTTCTGGAAATTTACTATAAATAATTGAATTGTACACTTACAATGGGCAAATTTTATGATGTATAAATTATACCTTTAAAACACTGGAGTTTTCACTAAAAATGAAGAAATTATTGATACAGTCAACAATGTGGATGAATCTCAAAACAATTATACTGAGTGAAAGAAGCCAGACAAAAAAGAATCTATACTGTGTAATTCCATTTATATAAAATTCTAGATAAACTAGTGCATAGTGATGAAGAGCAAATCAGCAGATCTCTGGGAATAGGAACAGGATAGGAAGGGGAGAGCCCATAACTAGAGACAGGAGGGAGAAATTACAAAGGGGATACTTTGGAGTGATGGATATATTCACTATCTTGATTATGATGATGGTTTCATAAGTATATACATGTGTGAAAACTCATCAAATTGTGCACTTTAAATGTGTACAGATTACTGCATGTCAATTCTACCTCAGTACAGCTGTTTTTAAGGGACATGAATGGTAAGATAATTACAAAAAAAAAATAGTTCTCTCAGAAAAAAACAAAGAACAAAAAAAAATGGTAAAATAATTAGCCAGGTATGGCAGCATAGTGCCTATAGTCCTAGCTACTCAGAAGGCTCAGGGGGGAGAATTACTTGAGCCCGTGAGGTCAAGGCTGCAGTGAGCCATAATTGTACCAGTTCACTCCAGCCTGGTGACAGACCTTGAAAAAAAAAAATAAGGTGCCAACACATATACCATACAACTATATTGTTGCTGCAATAGAATTGTATGAACAAGAATCAATTATATACTATTGTGCTAAGTGAGGTCCAGGAACAGCTAGTGATCCAAAAGTGTCCCCAGGTAGTCCCCAGACTGGTATCTTCTACTAAATGAAATTGTAATAATACTTCTTTTTTGTTTCTAGTGAAATAATAAGCCATTCTTGATCCTTTTAACCCAATTTAAATTTCTCTTCTTTGAAATGCTACAGTATTTTGTCTGTACCTTTCTTGATAATTTCCATTTGTTGCTTTGTCATTAGTGTTCTCTGTGGTCATTCGATTTATGTTTTTAAATTTTTTTATT
>NW_026652282.1:64344255-64382403 GCF_009828535.3 Hylobates moloch
ATGGTTTTAGGTCTAACATATAAGTCTTTAATCCATCTTGAATTAATTTTTGTATAAGGTGTAAGGAAGGGATCCAGTTTCAGCTTTCTATATATGGCTAGCCAGTTTTCCCAGCACCATTTATTAAATAGGGAATCCTTTCCCCATTTCTTGTTTTTGTCAGGTTTGTCAAAGATCAGACAGTTGTAGCTATGCGGCGTCATTTCTGAGGGCTCTGTTCTGTTCCATTGATCTATGTCTCTGTTGTGGTACCAGTACCATGCTGTTTTGGTTACTGTAGCCTTGTAGTATAGTTTGAAGTCAGGTAGCGTGATGCCTCCAGCTTTGTTCTTTTGGCTTAGGATTGACTTGGCGATGCGGGCTCTTTTTTGGTTCCATATGAACTTTAAAGTAGTTTTTTCCAATTCTGTGAAGAAAGTCATTGGTAGCTTGATGGGGATGGCATTGAATCTATAAATGACCTTGGGCAGTATGGCCATTTTCACGATATTGATTCTTCCAACCCATGAGCATGGAATGTTCTTCCATTTGTTTGTATCCTCTTTTATTTCATTGAGCAGTGGTTTGTAGTTCTCCTTGAAGAGGTCCTTCACATCCCTTGTAAGTTGGATTCCTAGGTATTTTATTCTCTTTGAAGCAATTGTGAATGGGAGTTCACTCATGATTTGGCTCTCTGTTTGTCTGTTATTGGTGTACAAGAATGCTTGTGATTTTTGTACATTAATTTTGTATCCTGAGACTTTGCTGAAGTTGCTAATCAGCTTAAGGAGATTTCGGGCTGAGACAATGGGGTTTTCTAGATATACAATCATGTCATCTGCAAACAGGGACAATTTGACTTCCTCTTTTCCTAATTGAATACCCTTTATTTCCTTCTCCTGCCTGATTGCTCTGGCCAGAACTTCCAGCACTATGTTGAATAGGAGTGGTGAGAGAGGGCATCCCTGTCTTGTGCCAGTTTTCAGAGGGAATGCTTCCAGTTTTTGCCCATTCAGTATGATATTGGCTGTGGGTTTGTCATAGATAGCTCTTATTATTTTGAGATACGTCCCATCAATACCTAATTTATTGAGAGTTTTTAGCATGAAGAGATGTTGAATTTTGTCAAAGGCCTTTTCTGCATCTATTGAGATAATCATGTGGTTTTTGTCTTTGGTTCTGTTTATATGCTGGATTACATTTATTGATTTGCGTATGTTGAACCAGCCTTGCATCCCAGGGATGAAGCCCACTTGATCATGGTGGATAAGCTTTTTGATGTGCTGCTGGATTCGGTTTGCCAGTATTTTATTGAGGATTTTTGCATCAATGTTCATCAAGGATATTGGTCTGAAATTCTCTTTTTTGGTTATGTCTCTGCCAGGTTTTGGTATCAGGATGATGCTGGCTTCATAAAATGTGTTAGGGAGGATTCCCTCTTTTTCTATTGATTGGAATACTTTCAGAAGGAATGGTACCAGTTCCTCCTTGTACCTCTGGTAGAATTCAGCTGTGAATCCATCAGGTCCTGGACTCTTTTTGGTTGGTAAGCTATTGATTATTGCCACAATTTCAGAAGCTGTTATTGGTCTATTCAGAGATTCAACTTCTCCCTGGTTTAGTCTTGGGAGGGTGTATTTGTCGAGGAATTTATCCATTTCTTCTAGATTTTCTAGCTTATTTGCATAGAGGTGTTTGTAGTATTCTCTGATGGTAGATTGTATTTCTGTGGGATCGGTGGTGATATCCCCTTTTTCGTTTTTTATTGCATCTATTTGATTCTTCTCTCTTTTCTTCTTTATTAGTCTTGCTAGCGGTCCATCAATTTTGTTGATCTTTTCAAAAAACCAGCTCCTGGATTCATTAATTTTTTGAAGGGTTTTTTGTGTCTCTATTTCCTTCAGTTCTGCTCTGATTTTAGTTATTTCTAGCCTTCTGCTAGCTTTTGAATGTGTTTGCTCTTGCTTTTCTAGTTCTTTTAATTGTGATGTTAGGGTGTCAATTTTGGATCTTTCCTGCTTTCTCTTGTGGGCATTTAGTGCTATAAATTTCCCTCTACACACTGCTTTGAATGTGTCCCAGAGATTCTGGTATGTTGTATCTTTGTTCTCGTTGGTTTCAAAGAACATCTTTATTTCTGCCTTCATTTCATTATGTACCCAATAGTCATTCAGGAGCAGGTTGTTCAGTTTCCATGTAGTTGAGCGGTTTTGAGTGAATTTCTTAATCCTGAGTTCTAGTTTGATTGCACTGTGGTCTGAGAGACAGTTTGTTATAATTTCTGTTCTTTTACATTTGCTGAGGAGAGCTTTACTTCCAACTATGTGGTCAATTTTGGAATAGGTGTGGTGTGGTGCTGAAAAAAATGTATATTCTGTTGACTTGGGGTGGAGAGTTCTGTAGATGTCTATTAGGTCTGCTTGGTGCAGAGCTGAGTTCAATTCCTGGATATCCTTGTTAACTTTCTGTCTCGTTGATCTGTCTAATGTTGACAGTGGGGTGTTAAAATCTCCCATTATTATTGTGTGGGAGTTTAAGTCCCTTTGTAGGTCACTGAGGACTTGCTTTATGAATCTGGGTGCTCCTGTGTTGGGTGCATATATATTTAGGATAGTTAGCTCTTCTTGTTGAATTGATCCCTTTACCATTATGTAATGGCCTTCTTTGTCTCTTTTGATCTTTGTTGGTTTAAAGTCTATTTTATCAGAGACTAGGATTGCAACCCCTGCCTTTTTTTGTTTTCCAGTTGCTTGATAGATCTTCCTCCATCCCTTTATTTTGAGTCTATGTGTGTCTCTGCACATGAGATGGGTTTCCTGAATACAGCACACTGATGGGTCCTGACTCCTTATCCAGTTTGCCAGTCTGTGTCTTTTGATTGGAGCATTTAGCCCATTGACATTTAACGTTAATATTGTTATGTGTGAATCTGATCCTGTCATTATGATGTTAGTTGGTTATTTTGCTCGTTAGTTGCTATTGTTTCTTCCTAGCCTCGATGGTCTTTACAATTTGGCATGTTTTTGCAGTGGCTGGTACCGGTTGTTCCTTTCCATGTTTAGTGCTTCCTTCAGGAGCTCTTTTAGGGCAGGCCTGGTGGTGACAAAATCACTCAGCGTTTGCTTGTCTGTAAAGTATTTTATTTCTCCTTCACTTATGAAGCTTAGTTTGGCGGGATAGCAAATTCTGGGTTGAAAATTATTTTCTTTAAGAATGTTGAATATCGGCCCCCACTCTCTTCTGGCTTGTAGAGTTTCTGCTGAGAGATCAGCTGTTAGTCTGATGGGCTTCCCTTTGTGGGTAACCCGACCTTTCTCTCTGGCTGCCCTTAACATTTTTTCCTTCATTTCAACTTTGGTGAATCTGACAATTATGTGTCTTGGAGTTGCCCTTCTCGAGGAGTATCTTTGTGGCGTTCTCTGTATTTCCTGAATCTGAATGCTGGCCTGCCTTGCTAGATTGGGGAAGTTCTCCTGGATAATATCTTGCAGAGTGTTTTCCAACTTGGTTCCATTCTCCCCATCATTTTCAGGTACACCAATCAGATGTAGGTTTGGTCTTTTCACATAGTCCCAAATTTCTCGGAGGCTTTGTTCATTTCTTTTTATTCTTTTTTCTCTAAACTTCCCTTCTCTCTTCATTTCATTCATTTCATCTTCCATCAGGGATACCCTTTCTTCCAGTTGATCGCATCTGCTACTGAGGCTTCTGCAATCTTCGCGTAGTTCTCGAAACTTGGCTTTCAGCTCCATCAGCTCCTTTAAGCCCTTCTCTCCATTGGTTATTCTAGTTATCCATTCTTCTAATATTTTTTCAAAGTTTTTAACTTCTTTGCTATTGTTTTGAATTTCCTCTCGTAGCTCAGAGTAGTTTGATCGTCTGAAGCCTTCTTCTCTCAACTCATCAAAGTCATCCTCCATCCAGCTTTGTTCCGTTGCTGGTGAGGAACTGCGTTCCTTTGGGGGAGGAGAGGTGCTCTGTTTTTTAGAGTTTCCAGTTTTTTTGTTCTGTTTTTTCCCCATCTTTGTGGTTTTATCTACTTTTTGTCTTTGGTGATGGTGATGTACAGATGGGTTTTTGGTGTGGATGTCCTTTCTGTTTGTTAGTTTTCCTTCTACCAGACAGGACCCTCAGCTGCAGGTCTGTTGGAGTTTACTAGAGGTCCACTCCAGACCCTGTTTGGCTGGGTGTCAGCAGCGGTGGCTGCAGAACAGCAGATTTTCGTGAAACCACAAATTCAGCTGTCTGATAGTTCGTCTGAAAGTTTTGTTTCAGAGGAGTACCCGGTTGAATGAGGTGTCAGTCTGTCCCTACTGGGGGGGTGCCTCCCAGTTAGGCTGCTCAGGGGTGAGGGACCCACTTTAGGAGGCAGTCTGTCCGTTCTCAGATCTCCAGCTGTGTGCTGGGAGAACCACTACTCTCTTCAAAGCTGTCAGTCAGACAGGGACCTTTAAGTCTGTGGAGGTTCTTGCTGAGTTTTTGTTTGTCTGTGCCCTGCCCCCAGAGGTGGAGCCTATAGAGGCAGGCAGGCCTCCTTGAGCTGTGGTGGGCTCCACCCAGTTCGTGCTTCCTGGCTGCTTTGTTTACCTAAGCAAGCCTGGGCAATGGCGGGCGCCCCTCCCCCAGCCTCGCTGTTGCCTTGCAGCTTGATCTCAGACTGCTGTGCTAGCAATCAGCGAGACTCCGTGGGCACAGGACCTCCGAGCCAGGTGCGGGACACAATCTCCTAGTGTGCCGTTTTCCAGGCCCGTTGGAAAAGCGCAGTATTGGGGTGGGACTGAGCCGATATTCCAGGTGCCGTCTGTTTCCCCTTTCTTTGACTAGGAAAGGGAACTCCCTGACCCCTTGCGCTTCCCGAGTGAGGTAATGCCTCGCCCTGCTTCGGCTCGCGCACAGTGCGCTTCACCGACTGTCCTGCACCCACTGTTAGGTACTCCCTAGTGAGATGAAACCGGTACCTCAAGCAGAAATGCAGAAATCATCCGTCTTCTGTGTCGCTGGGGCTGGGAGCTGGAGACCGGAGCTGTTCCTATTCGGCCATCTTGGCTCCACCAGTTGAGCAGTTTTGAGTGAGTTTCTTAATCCTGAGTTCTAATTTGATTGCACTGTGGTCTGAGAGACAACTTGTGATTTCTGTTCTTTTACATTTGCTAAGGAGTGCTTTACTTCCAATTATGCAGTCAATTTTAGAATAAGTGCGATGTGGTGCTGGGAAGAATGTATATTCTGTGGATTTGGGTGGAGAGTTCCATAGATGTCTATTAGGTTCGCTTGGTGCAGAGCTGAGTTCAAGTCCTGGATATCCTTGTTAACATTCTGTCTCATTGATCTGTCTAATATTGACAGAGGGGTGTTAAAGACTCCCATTATTATTGCGTAGGAGTCTAAGTCTCTTGTAGGTCTCTAAGGACTTGCTTTATGAATCTGGCTGCTCTTGTATTGGAGGCATATATATTTAGGATAGTTAGCGCTTCTTGTTGAATTGATCCCTTTACCATTATGTAATGGCCTTCTTTGTCTCTTTTGATCTTTGTTGGTTTAAAGTCTGTTTTATCAGAAACTAGGATTGCAACCCCTGCTTTTTTTTTTTTTTTTTTTGCTTTCTCTTTGCTTGGTAAGTATTCCTTCATCCCTTTATTTTGAGCCTATGTGTGTCTTTGCACGTGAGATGGGTCTCCTGAATACAGCATACCGATGGGTCTTGACTGTTTATCCAATTTGCCAGTCTGTGTCTTTTTATTGAGGGCATTTAGCCCATTTACATTTAAGGTTAATATTGTTATGTGTGAATTTGATCCTGTCATTATGATGTTAGCTGGTTATTTTGGCCATTACTTGATGCAGTTTCTTTAGAGCATCAATGGTCTTTACAATTCGGCATGTTTTTGCAGTGGCTGGTACTGGTTGTTCCTTTCCATGTTTAGTGCTTCCTTCAGGAGCTCTTTTAGGGCAGGCGTGGTGGTTACAAGATCTCTCAGCATTTGCCTGTCTGTAAAGTATTTTATTTCTGCTTTACTTATGAAGCCTAGTTTGGCTGGATGTGAAATTCTGGGTTGAAAATTATTTTCTTTAAGAATGTTGAATATTGGCCCCCACTCTCTTCTGGCTTGTAGAGTTTCTGTTGAGAGATCTGCTGCTAGTCTCATGGGCTTCTCTTTTTGGGTAACCCGACCTTTCTCTCTGGCTGCCCTTTACATTTTTTCCTTCATTTCAACTTTGGTGAATCTGACAATTATGTATCTTGGAGTTGCTCTTCTTGAGGAGTATCTTTGTGGCGTTCTCTGTATTTTCTGAATTTGAATGTTGGCCTGCCTTGCTAGGTTGGGGAAGTTCTCCTGAATAATACCCCAAAGAGTGTTTTCCAACTTGGTTCCATTCTCCCCGTCACTTTCAGGTACACCAATCAGACATAGATTTGGCCTTTTCACATAGTCCCTTATTTCTTGGAGGCTTTATTCATTTCTTTTTACTCTTTTTTCTCTAAACTTCTCTTCTTGCTTCATTTCATTCATTTGATCTTCAATCACTGACACCCTTTCTTCCAGTTGATCGAATCAGCTACTGATGCTTGTGCATGCATCACGTAGTTCATGTGCCATGGTTTTCAGCTCCATCAGGTCATTTAAGGTCTTCTCTATGCTGTTTATTCTAGTTAGCCATTTGTCCAATCTTTTTTCAAGGTTTGTAGCTTCTTTGTGATTGGTTCAAACATCCTCCTTTAGCTCAGAGAAGTTTGTTATTATCAATCTTCTGAAGCCTTCTTCTCTCAACTCATCAAAGTCATTCTCCGCCCAGCTTTGTTTCATTGCTGGCGAGGAGCTGCGCTCCTTTGGAGGAGAGGGGGCGCTCTGATTTTTAGAATTTTGAGCTTTTCTGCCCTGGTTTCTCCCCATCTTTGTGGTTTTATCTGCCTTTGGTCTTTGATGATGGTGACTTACAGATGTGGTTTTGGTGTGGATGTCCTTTCTGTTTTTTAGTTTTCCTTCTAACAGTCAGGAGTCTCAGCTGCAGGTCTGTTGGAGTTTGCTCGAGGTCCACTCCAGACCCTGTTTGCATGGGTATCACCAGTGGAGGCTGCAGAACAGTAAATATTGCAGAACAGCAAGTATTGCTGCCTGATCCTTCCTCTGAAAGCTTCATCCCAGGGGGGCACCCACCTGTATGAGGTGTCTGTCAGCCCCTACTGGGAGGTGACTCCCAGTTAGTCTACCCAGGGTTCAGAGACCCACTTGAGGAGGCAGTCTGTCCATTCTCAGAGCTCAAACACCATGCTGGGAGAACCCCTGCTTTCTTTGGAGCTGTCAGACAGGGACATTTATGTCTGCAGAAGTTGTCTGCTGACTTTTGTTCAGCTATGCCCTGCCCACTGAGGTGGAGTCTATAGAGGCAATAGGCCTTGCTGAGCTGCAGTGGGATCTGCCCAGTTCAAGCTTCCCAGCTGCTTTATTTACCTACTCATGCCTCAGCAGTGGTGGATGCCCCTCCACCCACCAGGCTGAAGCCTCACAGGTTGATCTCAGGCTGCTGTGCTGGTAGTGTGCGTGTGTGCATGTGACCTGCCGAGCCAGGCACGTGAGAGAATCTCCTGGTCTTCCAGTTGCTAAGACCATGGGAAAAGCACAGTATTTGGGCGGGAGTGTACTGATTTTCCAGTACTTCAGTTGGAAATGCTGAAATCACCCATCTGCTTCGTTGATCATGCTGGGATCTGCAGACCAGAGCTGTTCCTATTTGGCCATCTTGGAATGGAACCAATGTTTATCTTTTTGTGCCTGGCTTATTTCACTTAAATAATGATCTTCTGTTCCATCCATGTTGTTGCAAATGACAGTATTAAAGTCATTATTTTATGGCTGAATAGTACTCCATTTTGTATATGTACCGTCTTTTTCTTTATCCATTCATCTGTTGATGGACCTTTAGGTTGTTCCCAGATATTGGCTATTGTGATAGTGCTGCCACAAACAGAAATGCGGATATCTCTTAGATATATTGATTTCCTTTTTTTTTTGCCCGGGTGGGGGTATATATCCAGCAGTGGGAGTGCTGGATCATATGGGAGTTCTATTTTTGGTTTTTCGAGGAACCTCCAAACCGTTCTCCATAGTGGTTGTACTAATTTACATTCTCATCAACAGTGTATAAGACATTCCTTTTCTTCACATTCTCACCAGCATTTGTTACTGCCTGTCTTTTGTATATAAACAATTTTAACTTGGGTGAGATGATATCTCATTGCAGTTTCGATTTGTATTTCTCCGATGATAAATGATGTTGAACGCCTTTTCATATGCCTATTTAACATTTGTATGTCTTCTTTCGAGAAATGTCTTTTCAAATCTTTTGCCTATTTTTTGATTAAATTATTAGATTTCTTTTCCTAGACAATTGCTTGAACTCCTTATATATTATGGTTATAAATCTCTTGTCAGATGGGTAGTTTGCAAATATTTTCTCTCAATCTGTGGGTTTTCTGTTCACTTTGTTGATTATTTCCTTTGCCATGTAGAAGATTTTTAACTTGATAGTATCCCATTTGTCCATTTTTTTGCTCTGGTTGCCTGTGCTTGTAGGGTATTACTCAATATTTTTTTTTGCCCAGAACAATGCCCTGGAGCATTTCCCCAATGTTTTCTTGTAGTAGCTTCAAGCTTGAGGTCTTAGATTTAAGTCTTTAATCCATTTTGATTTGATTTTTGTATATGGTAAGAGATGGGGGTCACATTTTATTCTTCTGCCTATGGATATTTATTTTTACCAGCACCATTTGTTGAAGAGTGTGTCTTTTCCCCAGGGTATGTTCTTGGCAACTTTATTGAAAATGAGTTCACTATAGGTGAGTGGTTGTGTTTCTGGGTTCTCTATTCTGTTCCATTGGTCTACCTGTCTGTTTTTATGCCAGTACCATGCTGTTTTGGTTACTATGGTCTAATAGTATAATTTCAAGCTAGGTAATATGATTCCTCCAGTTTTCTTATTTTGCTTAGGACAGCTTTGGCTATTCTGGGTCTGTTGTGTTTCCATATAAATTTTAGCATTGTTTTTTCTATTTCTGTGAAGAATGTCATCAATATTTTGATAGAAATTGCATTGAATCTATAGACCGCTTTGGATAGTATTCCAAAACATGAAAATGAAATATCTTTCTATTTTTTGGTATCCTCTTCAATTTCTTTCACCAGTATCTTATAGTTTTCTTATAGAAATCTTTCACTTCTTTGGTTAATTCCTAGGTATTTAATTTTATTTGTGGCTCTTGTAATAGGATTACTTTTAAAATTTCTTTTTCACATTGTTCACTGTCGGCTTATAGAAATGCTACTGATTTTTGTATGTTGATTTTGTATCCTGCAACTTTATGGAATTTATTTTTCAGTTCTAATGATTTTTTGGTGGAATCTTTAGGTTTTTCCAAATATAAGATTATATCATCTGCAAACAAGGATAAGTTGACTTATTCCTTTTTAACTTGGATGCTTTTTATTTCTTTTTCTTTTCTGATTGCTCTAGCTAGGATTTCCAGTACTTTATTTCTTTTTCTTTTCTGATTGCTCTAGCTAGGATTTCCAGTACTGTGTTGAATAATTGTGGTGGAAGTGGGCATCCTTGTTGTGTTCCAGATCTTAGAGGAAAGACTTTTAGTTTTTCCTCATTCAATAAAATTCTAGCTGTGAGTCTGTTGTAATAGGGCTTTTATTACTTGAGGCATGCTTCTTTTATACGTAGTTTTTTGAGAGTTTTGATCATGAAGGGATGTTGAATTCTACCAAAAAATTTTTCAGCATAAAATTAAAATGATTGTATGTTTTCTGTCTTTTATTCTCTTTATATGATGTAGCACATTGATTGATTTGTACATGTTGAACCATGAATTCCAGGGATAAATCCCACTTGGTCAAGATGAATGATCTTTGTAATGTATTGTCAAATTTGGTTTGCTAGTATTTTATTGATAATTTTTGCATCAATATTCATCAGAGATATTGGCTTGTGTTTTCTTTTTTGGTGTGTGTTTGTTTGGTTTTGGTATCAAGGTAATACTGGCCCCTTAAGATAAATTTGGAAGTGTTCCCTCTTCCTCTATTTTTTGGAATAGTGTGAAGAAGATTGGTATGAGTTCTTCTTTAAATGTTTGGTAGAATTCATCAGTAATGCCATCAGGTCTCAGGCTTTTCTTTACTGGTAAACTTTTTATTATAACTTCAAACTTATTATTTGTTATTAATCTTTTCAGGTTTTGGGTTTCTTTCTGGTTCAATCTTGGTAGGTTGCGTGTGTCTAGCAATTTGTCCATTACTTCTGGATTTTCCAATTTCATGGCATATACTTGCTCATAGTAGCCACTAATAATCCTTTGAATTTCAGCAGTATCAGTTGTAGTGTCTCCTTTTTCATTTGTGATTTTATTTATTTGGATCTCTCTCTTTTCTTAGTCTAGCTCAAGGATTGTTAATTTTGTTTAACTTTTCAAAAAACTTATTTTTTGTTTCATTGATCTTTCATACTGTTTTTTCACTTCAATTTCATTTATTTCTTATCTGATCTTTATTATTATTTTTCTTCCACTAATTTGGGTTTGCTTTGCTCTTGCTTTTCTAGTTGTTTAAGATGCATTGTTAGATTGCTCATTTGAAGTTTTCCCTTTTTTATAATGTAGGCACTGGTAGCTATAAACCTCCCTCTTAGTGTCACTTTCGCTGTATCCCGTAGGTTTTGGTATGTTGTGTTTCCATTATCGTTTGTTTCAAAAATTTTTTCAATTTCCTTCTTAATTGTTTCCTTCACAAACTGGTCACTCTGGAGCATATTGTTTAATTTCCATGTAATTGTATAGTTTCCAAAATTCCTCCTGTTATTAATGTCCAGTTTTATTCCATTGTGGACAGAGAAGATTCTTGATATTATTTCAATTTTTTGAATGTTTTAAGACTTGTTTTGTGACCTAACATATGGTTTGTCCTTGAGAATAATCTACATACTGAGGAAAAGAATGTGTATTCTGCAGCTCTTGGATGAAATATTCTGTGAGTATCTGTTAGATTCTTTTAGTGTGTAGTGCAGATTAAGTCTGATTTTCTTTGTTGATCTTCTGTTTGGAACATCTGTCCAATGCTGAAAGTGGGGTGTTGAAGTCTCCAACAATTATTGTACTGGGGCCTATGTCTCTCTTTATCTCTGATGATATTTCCTTTATATATCTGGATGCTCCCTTGTTGGATGCATATATATACTTAAAATTGTTATGTCCTCTTGCTGAATTGACCCCTTTAAGATAATATAGTGACTTTGTTTGTCTTTTATATTTTCGGGTTGAAATCTATTTTGTCTGTTGTTAGTGACTCCTGCTCTTTTTTTTTTTTTTTATTGGCATGGAATGTCTTTTTTCCATTCTTTTATTTTCTGTCTATGTGTGCCTTTATAAGTGAAGTGCATTTCTTGTAAGCATCAGGTCAATGGATCTTGTTTTTTCATCCATTCAGCCAGTCTGTGTCTTTGGATTGGAGAGTTTGGTTCATATATATTCAATGTCATTATTAATAAATAAGGAGATAATCCTGCCATCTTGTTATTTGTTTTCTGGTTGTTTTATATTCTTCTCTTCCTTCTTTTTTTCTTCTTGTTTTCAGTGCAGGTGATTTTTGCTGGTGATATGATTGTTTTGTGCTTTTTATTTTTTGTGTATCCATTGTATGTTGTTTGGTTTGAGGTTACCATGAGGCCTGTAAATACTATCTTATAATTTATTATTTCAGCCTGATAAAAACTTAACACTATTTGCATAAACAAATGAAAAAGCAAGAAGAATACTTATAAAAGTTCTATGCCTTAACTTTATCCCCCAACTTTTTAACATTTTGTTGTTTGTATTCATATCTTATTGTACCAACTATGTCTTGAAAAGTTGTTGTAGTTATTATTTTTGATTTGTTCATTGTTTAATCTTTATACTTAGTATATGAGTAGTTCACACACTGAGTTACAATGTTATAATATTATGTGTTTTTCTGTGTACTTACTATTACCAGTAAGTTTTGTACATTCAAGTGATTATTGTTCATTAATGTCCTCTTTTCATAATTGAAGTAATCCCTTTAACACTTCTTATAGGACAGGTCTGATAATAATAAAATTTCTCAGCTTTTTTTTTTTTTGTCTGGGAAAGTCTTTATTTCTCCTTCATGTTTGAAGGATATTTTCACCAGGTACACTATTTTATGGTAGAATTTTTCTCCTTCAGCACTTTAAATATGTAATGCCACTCTCTCCTGCCCTGTAAGATTTTCACTGAAAAGTATGCTGCCAGAGGTATTGGAGCTTCATTGTATGTTATTTCTTACTTTTCTCTTATTGTTTTTCATATCCTTTCTCTATCTTTGACCTTTGAAAATTTTGATTATTAAATGCCATTAGGTAGTCTTATTTGGGTTAAATCTGCTTGGTGTTCTGTAACTTTCTTGCACTTGGATATTGATATTTTTCTCTAGATATAGTAAGTTCTCTGATACTATCCCTTTGAACACGGTTTCTACCCCTATTTCTTTCTCTACCTCCTCTTTAAAGCTAATCACTCTTAGATTTGCCCTTTTGAGGTTATTTTTTAGATCCTGTAGGCATGCTTCATTGTTTTTTATTATTTTTTCTTTTGTCTCCTCTGGTTATGTATTTCAAATGGCCTGTCTTGAAGTTACTAATCCTTTCTTTGGATCAATTCTGCTATTAAAAGACTCTGATGCATTCTTCAACATGTCTATTTCATTTTTCAGCTCCAGGATTTCTACTTGATTCTTTTAAATTATTTTAATCTTTGTTAAATTTACTTAATAGAATTCTGAATTTCTTCTCTGTGTTATCTTGAATTTCTTAGAGTTTCCTCAACAAAGCTATTTTGAATTCTCTGTGTGAATGGTCACATATCTCTGTTGCTCCAATATTGGTCCTTGGAAACTTATTTAGTTCATTTGGCAAGGTCATGATCTCCTGGATGGTATTGATACCTGTAGATGTTCATCTGTGTCAGGGCATTGAAAAATTAGGTATTTATTTCAGCATTTGCAGTTTGGGCTTGTTTTTACCTGCCCTTCTTGGGAAGGCTTTCCAGATACTTGAGAGCACTTGGGTGTTGAAATCTAAACTGTATCTGCTTTAGGGGGCACCCCAAGCCCAGCAATGTTTTGGTTCTTTCAGATACATAGAGGTTCCTTGTGCAAGATCCAGGAGAATTCTCTAGATTACCAGACAGAGACTTGTTCTCTTCCTTTACTTTCTTTGAAACAAACAGTGATATAGTTTGGCTGTGTCGCCACCCAAATCTCATCTTGAATTGTAGCTCCCATAATTCCCATGTGTCATGAAGGGGACCTGGTGAGAGGTAATTGAATCATGGGGGCAGGTCTATCCCATGCTGTTCTCATGATAGTGAATAAGTCTTATGAAATCTGATGTTTTTCTAAATTGGAGTTCCCCTGTACGAGCTGTCTCTACCAGAGGTTCTTCATGAGGGCCCTGCCCCTGTAGCAAATTTCTGCCTGTACATCCAGGCATTTCCATACATCCTCTGAAATCTAGCTGGAGGTTTCCAAACCTTAATTCTTGACTTCTGTCCACCCACAGGCTCAACACCACATGGAAGCTGCCAAGGCTTGGGGCTTGCACCCTGTGAAGCCACAGCCTAAGCTGTACCTTGGCTCCTTTTAGCCATGGCTAGAGTGGCTGGAATGCAGGGCACCAAGTCTCTAGGCTTCACAAAGCAGGGGGGTCCTGGGCCTGGCCCATGAAACCATTTTTTTCCTCCTAGGCCTCTGGGCCTGTGATGGGAGGGGCTGCTGCAAAGGTCTCTGACATGCTCTAGAGACATTTTCCCCATTGTCTTGGTGATTAATATTTGGCTTCTCATTACTTATTCAAATTTCTGCAGCCAACTTGAATTTCTTCTCAGAAAATAGGTTTTTCTTTTCTATTGCATCATCAGGCTGCAAATTTTCTGACCCTTTATGCTCTGTTTCCCTTTTAAAACTGAATGCTTTTAACAGCACCCAAGTAACTTCTTGAATGCTTTGCTGCTTAGAAATTTCTTCTGTCAGATACCCTAAATTATCTCCCTGAAGTTCAGAGTTCCACAAATCTCTAGGGCAGGGGCAAAATGCCACGAGTCTTTTTGCTAAAACATAGCAAGAGTCACCTTTATTCTGGTTCTCAACAAGTTTCTCATCTCCATCTGAGACCACCTCAGCTTGGATTTGATTGTCCATATTATTATCAGCATTTTGGTCAAAGCCATTCAACAAGTCTCTAGGAAGTTCTAATTTCCACATCTTCCTTTCTTCTTCTGAGCCCTCCAAATTGTTTCAACCTCTGCCTGTTACCCAGTTCCAAAGTTGCTTCCACATTTTTGGGTATCTTTACAGCAGCAACCCACTCTTCCAGTACCAAGTTACTGTATTAGTCTGTTTTCATGCTGCTGATAAAGGCATACCTGAGACTGGGTAATCTATAATGAAAAAGAGGTTTAATTGACTCATAGTTCCAAGTGGCTGGGGAGGCCTCACAATTATGGCAGAAGGCAAAAGCCACACCTTACATGGTGGCAGGCAAGAGAGAAAGCTTGTGCAGGGGAACTCCTCTTTATATAACCATCAGATCTCATGAGACTTATTTACTATCACAAGAACAGCACTGGAAAGACCCAACCCCATGATTCAGTTACCTCCCACCAGGTTCCTCCCACAACACATGGGAATTGTGGGAGTTTCAAATCAAGATGAGATTTGGGTGGGGACACAGCCAAACCACATCATCTCCCCTTTTCAAAGGCAGAGGAGCCTCACCCCATGGTCACTGCCACCTCAAGCCCAAAGGGTGTACTCCCAGACTACTGTCAATGTTCCCTTAGGGCCTAAAGGCTCTCTACCAGCTTGTGGTGAATGCTGCCTAGCCGTGGACTCACCCTGCATGGCAGTGGGCTCCCCTCTGGCCCAGGGAAGGTCCAGAAATGCTATCCAAGAGCCAAGTTTTGTAATCAGGGAACCTTAAATACCACATTGGGGCCCTACATTTTTTTCTGGCTGAGCTGGTACCTGAGGTACAAGACAAGGTCATTTTTACTTCTCCCTCTGCTTTTCTCAAGCAGATGGAGTCTTGCCTCATAGCCACCACAGCTGATAATGTGCTGAGTTTCATCTTAAGATAGCAAGTCTCAGAGTGTCACCAAAGGCCCTTGACATAGTAGCTGTGTATTACTGCTGGTTATTCAGGACCTAAGGGCTCTTTAGGTATTAGGTGGTACATACTGATAGGATTGGGTCCTTCTATTCAAGGCAACAGACTTCCTTCTGGCCCAGGGTGTATCTAGAAATGTCCAGGAACTAGGATCTGGAAAAGGGCCTCACGACTCTGACTGGTGCCCTATCCTCTGTGGCTGAGATGGTATTCAGGATGCAAGACAAAGTCCTCCCAACTCTTCTCTCTCCTCTATTCAAGTGGAAGTAAGGGGTCTCTTTTGGAGCCATGAGCTGTGTAGCCATGGGTTAGGGGAGGAATGATGCCAGCATTCTCTTAGCCACCCCAGCTGTTGTCTCAGTAGGTCATGAGAGCGCCCCCCAAGTCCACTGTTTCTGGTCACAGTTCAGCATTAGGACTCTCCTAGGAGTTGCAGTCCTTGTGGCCTGGAGTGTCTTTCAAAATTACTTTAAGCCCCAGAACACTGTAGCCCACAGCATCAAGACTTGTGGGAACTCAAGTTCTGACTGCTGCAGTCTGTAATTCCCCTCTGCCTAGGGCTGGTTTAAATGCCCCCTCCATGGGTGGCCATCAGCTGAGTTTGATCCAGTTTTCCCTTCTGCTCTAACAGGACAGCACTGAGTTCAATGCCTCATAATTGCTGCTCTCTCTCTTCCCGAGCACAAAGAAATACTCTCTGCACCTTGCTGCCACTGCTAGGAGATGTGGGAGGGATGCGTTGGCAATTCAAGACTGTTTTTTCTACCTCTTCAGTGCCTCTTTCGTATTACAAAGTTAAAATCAGGTACTGTGAGTGCTCACCTGATTTTTGGTTCTTACGAAGGTGGTTTCTTTTTATGTAGATAGTTGTTAAATTGGTGTCCTTGTGAGGTGTGTGTGGGGGCAATCAGTGGAGCCTTCTATTTTACCATCTTGCTCCACCTTGAGTCCCTGGTCATTCAATTTAAACTTCTCCATTAATCCTACCCCAGTCCCACTAGACTGTCAAGGCAATGAATAAGTCATTCTTTTGGTATATCCTGCTGTATGTAGTACAGTGCCCTTTAAATATTAATTTATTTGAGTTAATCCATTTTCTGTATGATTCAATTGATGTCTTGTAAAAATCAGTGAGAATCCTTGCATGGAGAAAGACAATAAACATAGTGGAAAATTCATAGAACTGTTAGGCCAAAGATTTGGATTATACCTCAGGCTTCGGTGGATGATTAATTGAGTGATCTTGGGCAAATCACTTCTTTTTTTATGATCTCTTCTCTTATCTGTTATAAAATAGGCCTTGAATTATATGAACTCTGAAGTCTCTTCTAGCCTACCATACTATAAATCTGTGAATCAGGGTATTTCTGTTTTTTGAGAGCTGTAGGATAACAGATTTATAGCTTAAATGAAAAGAAACATAGACATAAGTTGTTTGTGATCTTGACTTAAGACTACCAGATGTTCCCTGAACTACTTCTAGGTGATATCTGAGGGAAAGACTTAATTCTTCTTTGAGTGTATTAGCTGTGCTCACAATACAGGCTTGGTCAGGCACTCTAAAGGCAGCACAGTTCTAGATTTGAAAGTGATTTCTAAGCACAGTGCTAAATTTATGATTTAAAGTTGTCTCACTTGTCAAAGCCCACAGGTCTTTCTCCCTGGACTTATCCTTTTTGTTTTACAAGTTATGCCATCTCTAGGTCTGACTATAGCACTGCCATTCTTCAGGCCTTCTAAGAGAGAAACTCCTGAAATCATATTTGATAGCTCATTTTTATCATTTGCTGTATGAGAAGCCCATCCTGCCTGATCGTGTTGTGGCATGCCAGGTTTCACTAACGCAGGCCTCCGTAATAACTGTTTCAATACTGACTGAGTGGTTAAGTTAAACATTAAAAGCCAGTGCCCTTATGTGAAGGCTGTAATTTAACAAAGAGTCCACCAAGAGTTTTGCCTAGGCTTTTCCTGGGCCTTAAAGCATGACAAAATAATGAAGGAATTCTTAACAGGACCCATTTAGGATTAAACAAACTTTATTGGGGGTCTGAAGAAACTCCCCAGGCCTCCACAAGGAAGTTTATTGGGGTCTAAAGGAACTCCCCAAACCTCCATGATTTAGCAGGAGACAAGATAAGGGTAATCACCCCAGCACCTAGACCCATTTAGATTAAGTAAATTTACTGAGGCTCCAGGGGAAGATCTTCAAAACTCAGACCTTAGTTATAGATTCAAATAAGTTAATCGCTATGTCTTTAGATGAATGCACACTTACACATAGACATATAGCTTAGAAGGTATATAAACTCTGGAAAACTTTGTAATTTTGAGTCGGTCTGGTGATAATTTCTAGGCCTTCTCCCTGTAATCGGTTACAGAAATAAAAGCTCTCTTCCTCCCCAGTGCATCTACATCTTGTTATTGGGCCACAAGAAATATCAGCCCGACCCTCAGTTTGGTCTGGGAACAGTATGGCTTCAGGATTCCAAATCCAGTGATCCATTTGTTCATATCTTAGCTGATGCCTGAAATCTACTCTATAGAGTTTCTAACAGGCTTTGATTTCTAGGAAAGTATATCTCTTCCTTACTGTGGACCATTTTGGTTCTTGGGCCCTTAATAACCTTAAACGAATGAGTCCTCTTTGCCCCAAGTAAAAATGTTTGTAATTTGTTTTGCTCCAACAAAGTGCAATAAATAAAGCCTTTGACTTTAGTAAGACAGCTGCTCTTTTTTGTATATTTTTGGAAATTTTCTCACAGTCTTGTGGGAACCAAATTCCAGAATTAAGGCAATCTCTTGAGATTGTTTTAGAGTCCAAATGCCTAAAAGCAAACAAACTTCCACCCTTACCCTGCTGATCAAAGTTGTCCCTGACAGCTCCCCTGATTAGGGTTGTTGGAGACATCAGATATACTTGAGTACCTTCCAAGATATTACTTATAAGGAAAAAAAGTTATTTTTTTCTAGATTGGATAAATAGCAACATCAAAATGGGTATTTCATTGCTTAGAAGATGATCCTAAGATTTATTCATCTTGCTTCACTGAAATTTTATGCCCATTCCTCACCTTCCCAGCAGCCCCTGGCAAGTACCATTCTAGTTTCTGATTCTATAAATTTGACTATTTTAGGTATTTCATTTAAGTGGAATAAGTGCAGTATTTATCTTTCTGTGATTGGGTTATTTTGCTTAGCATAATGCCCTCAAGGCTCATCCATGCAGTTGCATATTACAGAATTTCCTTCCTTTTTTTAAGGCTGGATTATATTCAATTTTATGCATATACCACCTTTTCTTTGCCCATTCATCTGCCAATGGGCATTTGGCAGAACTATTTACAATAGCTCAGATTTGGAAGCAACCTAAGTGTTCATCAACAGATGAAAGGATAAAGGAAATGTGGTACATATACACAGTGGAATACTATTTGGCCATAAAATTAGATCCAGCAATTTGCAACAACATATATAGAACTAGAGATCATTATGTTAAGTGAAAAGTGAAATAAGTCAGGAACAGAAAGACAAACATCACATGTTCTCACTTATTTGTGGGATCTAAAAATCAAAACATTAGAACTTATGGTCGTTGAGGGTTTTTCTTTTTCTTTTCTTTCCTTTTTTTTTTTTTTTGAGAGGAAGTCTCACTCTGTCACCCAGGCTGGAGTGTAATGGCATGATCTTGGCTCACTGCAATCTCCGTCTCCCAGGTTTAAGCAATTGTTCTGCCTCAGCCTCCCGAATAGCTCGGATTACAGGTGCCCGCCACCATGCCCAGCTAATTTTTGTATTTTTAGTAGAGACCGTGTTTCACCATGTTGGCCAGGTTGGTCTCAATCTCCTGACCTCAGGTGATCTGCCTGCCTCAGATTCCCAAAGTGCTGGGATTACAGGCATGAGCCACTGCGCACAGCCTCCACTGAGGGTTTTTAGTTTTATTCTATACCATCTCTTATTTATAGTAAGTGCCCTGTTTTATAAATAAAGACTTCTTTTTAGTTATACTAAATCACTTCTCCTTTAAGAAAGGAGAAAAATTAGCTTAATTTTCTAATGAAGCAAAGACAATATGGGTAAAGTGGCAATAACACAATAGTCTTTGTCCAAGATTGGTCTGAGTTTGAATCATTGTTTCTTCACTTAGCTGTGTGACCTTGGACAAGTTACTTAACTTCTCTGATACTGTTTCCTCATCTGTAAAATGAAGATAATAAAGGAGAAAAGACAGCAAAAGGGTATCAGAGAGGAAAAAAATGAAAAATGTGTAGTATTGTAGAATCCAAAGGAGTGGTTTTTAAGAAAGAATGTGGTCATTGGTTTGAAATGTTCTGAAAGACCAAAGAGAATTAAGTTTGTAAAATGACAATTGGACTTGGTAATTAGGAGGCCAGTGGTGATCTGGGAGAAAATATTTTCAATGAAGTAATAAATTTTTAACTAAATCACAAGGATTAAAACTTTTAACGTGACTTTTCGACCTCTGTTTGGATTGTCATTGTGAATATAAAAAGAATGAAAGAAGGTGTGAAGGTGTGTTAGTTTTCTATAGTGTAACAAATTACCACCAACTAAAAACAACATCCAATTATTTTCTCATGGTTTCTGTGGGTTGGGAGTTTAGTTAAATGTTAACTGGGTCTTCTGCTTAGCATCTCACAACACTGCAATCAAATTGTCAGCCAGAACTAGTATCTCCTCCAAGGCTTAAGGTCCTTTTCCAAGATGATTTGTCATTAGCAGAATTCTTCCCTTGCAGTTGTGTGACTGAGGTCCCATTTTATTGCTATCTGTTGACCAGGGATGACTCTCATCTCCTAAAGGCTACCCTCAGACCCTTGACACATGGTCTTATTATCTTACAACGTTGCTGTTTGTTTTCTTCCAGGCCATCAGGAGAGATATCTCTCCTCCAAATCTTTCTGATACTTTCTCTGATGTCTAGACCTCCTATTAAAGGGCTCATCTGAATAGTAGGCCCAGGATAATCCACTATTTGATTAACTGAAAACCAATGAATTAGTAACCTAATCAAGAAATGAAATCCCATTATATCCACAGGTCCCACTCAGACTCAAGGGGAGGAAATTACACAGGACTTGTACATCAGGGGACAAGAATATTTGCAGTCATCTTTGAATTTTGCCTACCAAAGAGTGAATGTCTAGGAGTGATTTTCTAAGGAGGAAAATGTGTTCTAAAGCCAAGCTATAAAAATCCTTAAGAGTGGCAGCAGCAGATGCGTGGACTTGTAAATAAAAATGTTTGAGTGATTAGTCAAGGTGCTTCAGGTGAATATTTACTTATCTCAGACATATTTCTGGCCAGGTGGGAGTGAAACAGTGTAGAGTCTGCATATAAATGCTCCAAACAGAAAGAGTTTATCAGGGATCTTTGGCCTGAGTCCAGGTGAGGTTTCTATGCCAAAGTATAGCGAAATCTGGGGATGCAGTTGAGGTTTCCAAGGTAAAGGCAGGTTTTTGTAGTGCTGAAAGAAGCTCTTGAAAAAAAAAAGCACATGGTACCATTAAGGAAGGACTCAATGGGGAAACAAAATTGTCCAGTTGCCTGATTGGTGTGGAGGAGCAGACTGTACCTTATTTCCCCAAGTGTTGCAGAAAACAGTAATGTAGTTACATTCCTCTTAGAAATACATAGCCATGTATCCATTCTTAGTGAGTAGAATGAAATGGAAGTGGCCTTATAGCTGTGTATGTAAATGGTACGTGAAAAGTTATTAATTGAATTAAATTGGATTGAATTAAACTGATTTTGACTGTATGATTAATGGTTTATGGTTTTGTCATAAATAAAATGAAATGTCTGCTGAATCTTGTTTACCTAAGCCTTAATTACCTCAAACCATTAATTTAATTAATTCAGCTAAATTTACTGAGGTTCAAGTGAAAGTTTAAATAATAGGGCTGGACATGGGGCCTCTAAGTTTAATTTTTATATCTAGAAAGATTTTGGTAAAGATACTGACAAGATCAGCTTATATTAAATACTAAGATGTACTAAGAAGAAATCAAACTGGAATTGTAAAGAGCCCACCAGCCTGATTTGAAACTTTAAATTTTATAAAATGTGGTCTAACCATAGAACTTACTACTTTCTGCCTAGTATTATATTATATGCATTCATTCAAAAATATTTTTCTAAGCCTCTATTATGTCCATTTATGTACTTGGCTTAGCACTTCTTAACTGAAACTCCTTAGGACAGGGAGCAGGTTTCACTCATCTTTGTGCTCTCTTAGAGCTTAACTCAGGGCTTGGGACATGGTAAGCCCTCACTAGGTGTTACTGCTTGGCATTGAATTGGTGGCAGGGATTATGTGTGAGGATGACACCTGATCTGTGTTTCCCTGGGAGAGATATAGCTATATTTCACAGGATTGGCCTTTGTCCACCACTGCGTTATTAATATCCTCAATTATAGGCAAGGAAAGAGAGTCATTATTTCATGCAGATGTTGTCAACTGGTGGATGGGAGTTAAAAATCTGAATAACTTTGAAAAATTAAATGAGATAGGAGGTATGACTAAGGTGAATGCCAAGTAAATTTGTGTAGTTTGTCAAATACCAGTCAAGAAATGTACTGTTTAGTTGCAAGTAGAGCTAGAGAGAGAAGGCGGGAGAGAGAGAAGAAAAATTGGTATAAGTGTGAAAAGTGTATCAGCAATGAAGAGGTAGTCCTGATTAAACACCACAGTGATCACACCTTCTCCCTTTTTAGAAGTCCCTTATTGTTTACAGGAAAAGGTATAATTCCTGTCCCATTAGATGGTACTGAATGACTTCTCAGGACCCCTCCTGTTACTATAAACCTATTAGCATAATATGAAATTTGATTCTCTAAGGTGTATTCAATTCTTTGAAAAATTCTTCCAGTAATTCCTGGGCACCCTTTAGAATAAGAAATGGCATGACAAAGAGTAACTTATCAGTGTCCTGGTGTTCAGGCTTTCACAAGGATTTGTAGACCAACTATGATCACAAAGTGAATAATATGAAAAGAGATGACAGCTATGTTCCCACACAACTGTGAGGTGAACCAAGTCACTTTGAACAAGTAATAAAAAGGAGTATGTGTCAGGTTACTGAAAACAATTATCAAGCAGAGTTACTCAGTGAAAGGAAGCTACCAGAAGAGGCTATAAAAATCTCTTTTTGGGGCTGGGCGCGGTGGCTCACACTTGTAATCCCAGCACTTTGGGAGGCCAAGGTGGGCGGATCACGAGGTCAGGAGATCGAGACCACGGTGAAACCCCGTCTCTACTAAAAAATACAAAAAATTAGCCGGGCGTGGTGGCGGGCGCCTGTAGTCCCAGCTACTCGGAGAGGCTGAGGCAGGAGAATGGCGTGAACCCGGGAGGCGGAGCTTGCAGTGAGCTGAGATCGTGCCACTGCACTCCAGCCTGGGCGACAGAGCAAGACTCCGTCTCAAAAAAAAAAAAAAAAAAAAAAAAAAAATCTCTTTTTGGGATTGAATGACTTAGTTTTATAGAATGTTAGAGATGGAAGAGCACTTGGAGAACATCTAATACACTCCCCTCATGACCCGGAAAGTTAAAATGACTGCTGAAAGTAACAGACAGAATTAGTGGCAGAGTAAAGACACCTCACTCACAGTCCAGTGCTATTTTCACTAAACCATATAATTAAGTTTCAGATTCCACAAAGCCTTTCAATAGACACTGGCACAAGACAAATTCATATACTGCTACAAATCATGACAGTTAAATAAACTGTTGTACAAAGGACTGCACAAAAGGCAAGGATTGATCCATTATTTTTTCTCTTTGTTTACAATGTGGGAATACTGTTTGCTGAATTTAAAATTTACAAATTTCTTTTTAATTTTCTTATCTTCTGTTCAATCTGTCCTTATCACTTATGCTGAATTATTCTTAAAGCACAGTTCTAATCATATCCTTTCCCTCTCAAAGGTCTCCAGTGGCCTATTAATTAAGCTCAAAGAACTATTCAAGACTACAATAATATTCCCTCCTAACTGCACAGAGTTACTTTCCTGTTGTTTACCATATGTGTATCATACAAATGATGCTATGAATAGCTCCATCTCTCGTTTTGTCTCTTTTTCTTTGCTCAGGGCATTTTAAGGATGGCAAAATGCCGTTTTGCCATTTATAAAATGCCCTTTGTCCTCATCACTATTATATGTAATTCTAACCATCGTTAAGGCAATCTCTTACATCACCTCTTCCCTAAAAACTTTCTAGATGCTCTGTATTACTTTGAAATACTAGTTATATTAAAGGGGATGGATTAGCCACTTAATATGTATCAATTCTCTGCTAGATATTTGGAAAACAAGACACAGTCCTTGCCCACTAAGGGCTTACAGTCTACTAGAAGAAGACACAGGTATGTTAACAAATAAATGCACTGCATTATTACAGCTTCTGTGATAGAAGTTGTTACAGGACACAGAGCATAAAAGTAGTAAATGGGTGCATGTATTTGTAGAAAAGGCTTTATGAAAGAGAGAAGGGTGGGGCATATGGGCAAGAGTATCCTAGGTAGGAGGAGAAAGTAGAATGAGCAAGGAATGGAGGTGTGAAGTAGCCTGGCATATTTAAGGAACATCTAACATTTTGATATGGCTAAAATATAAGATGAAAGTAGTATGTGTGTGCATGTGTGTGTGTTTGGGTGTGTGTGTGTCTGTGTGTGATTGGACTATGGGGATTAAAAGTGAGAAATTAGGTAGAAAAGAAATGCAGAAAGTAGATCCTGAAGGGTGTTATATACCATTCTAGATAATTTGAGTTTATCTTCTAGGGAATTGAAAGCTACTACAGCATGCAGAGTGAGAAAAGAATACTGACATATAAGGGAAAGAGGAAGTAGAGCTGTAAATATAGAGGTTGCCCATCCCTGAGAGGTTTAATTTTCTTGATAAAATAAGAGACAATATTATCTGCTGAGAAAAAGAAATGGGCTGCAGTAGGGTTCAGCTCATTGAAAGATTGGTGGAGGTTGGAATAATTGGCTCTGGAGAATAGGAGAGAAATATGACCAAGAAGGGACTGACGGCCCAATTGAGGTTTGAGAATGTGAATTTTTAACAGCCCCAGTCTGCATGATTGTGTGATTTATTCCAGTAGTGCTCAGCAAGCACCCTGGGTGTAGGAGAGAAAATATACAAATGTTTCAATTGATTTAAAACTGGGGGCCACGGAGCAAATGTTATGAAAGGACAATGGAGTAAGGAAGAATGCTACCAAAGAAGTCCTAGCCAAAGCAATTAGGCAAGGCAAAGCAATAAAAGGCATTCAAATAGGAAAAGAAGAAGTCAAACTATCTCTCTGTTGCTGCCGATTATATACATAGAAAACCTTAAAGACACTGCAAAAAAAAAAAATCCCAGAACTAATAAACAAATTCAGTAAAGTTTCAGAATATAAAATCAGTGTACAAAAATCAGTCACATTTGTATACACCAAAAACATTTTAGCTAAGAACCAAATCAAGAACACAATTCCATTTACAATAGCCACAAAAAGTGAAATGGCTAGAAATTTATCTAATCAAGAAGATTGAAGATCTCTACAAAGAGAATAACAAAACACTGCTAAAAGAAATCAGAGATGACACAAATAAATGGAAAAATATTCTATGCTCGTAGAGTGGAAGAATCAATATTGTTAAAATGGCCATACTGCCCAATGCCATTTATGGATTTAATGTTATCCCTATCAAAATACCAATGTCATTTTTCACAGTTAGAAAAATGAATTCTAAAAATTCATATGAAACCAAAGAAAGCCTGATTTACCAAAGCAATCGTAAGCAAAAGGAACAAAGCTCGAGTCATCACATTACTCAATGTCAAACCATACTATAAGGCTACAGTAACCAAAATAGCATGATACTGGTACAAAAACAGACACATACACTAATGGAACACAATATAGAACCCAGAAATAACCTGCACACCTACAACCATCTGATCTTTGACAAAACTGACAAAAATAAGCAATGGGGAAAGGACTCCCTATTCAACAAATGGTGCTGGGATAACTGGCTAGCTATATGCAAAAGAATGGACCCTATACCTCTCACTATATACAAAAATTAAATGAAGATGAATTAAAGTTTTAAATGGAAAACCTCGAACTTTAAAAATACTAGAAGGAAACCTAGGAAACATCCTTCTCAACATTGACTTTGGCAAATAATTTATGGCTAAGTCCCCAAAATCAATTCCAACAAAAACAAAAATAAACAAGTAGAACCTAATTTAACTAAAGAATTTCTGCAAAGCAAAAGAAATTACCAACAAAGTAAATGTACAGCTTACAGAATGGGAGAAAATATTTGCAAACTGTACACCTGACAAAGGTCTAATATCCAGAATCTATAAGGAACATAAATCAACAAGCACAAAATAATACAATTTAAAAATGGGGAAAGAACAGGAACAGACCCTTCTCAAAAGAAGATGTACAAGCGACCAACAAACATAAAAAATACTCAACATCACTAATCACCAGAGAAATGCAAATTAAAACCACAGTAAAATACCATCTCACAACAGTCAAAATGGCAATTAGTAAAAAGTTAAAAAATAACAGATTCTGGTGAGGCTGTGGAGAAAAGGGAGTGCTTATACACTGTTAGTGGGAATGCAAACTAGTTCAGTCACTATGGAAAGCAGTTTGGAGATTTGTTGAAAAACTTTAAATGGAACTCTGTTTGACCCAGCAACCCCACTAGTGGCTATATAGCCAAGGGAAAATAATTGTCTGTCAAAAAACACACCCATGCACCTGTTCATCAAACTGCTATTCACAATGGCAAAGACATGGAATCAACCTAAATGGCCATCAATGATAGACTGGTTAAAGAAAATGTGGTACATATATACCATGAAATACTATGCAGCTATATAAAAAAACAAAATCATGTCCTTTGCAGCAACATGGACGGAGCTGGAGGCAATTATCCTAAGCAAATTAACATAGGAACAGAAAACCAAACACCACATTTCCTTGCTTACATATGGGAGCTAAATATTGAATACATATAGACATAAAGATGGGAACAATGGACACTGGGGAATACCTGATGGGGGAGAAAGGGAAGTGGGCATGGGCTGAAAAACTACCTATTGGGTACTGTGTTCCCTACCTGGGTGTTGAGATCATTTGTACCCCAAACCTCAGCATTATGCAGTATACTCATGTAACAAACTGCACAATGTACCCCTTAATCTAAATAAAAGTTGAAACCAGAAAAAATAAAATTAGCAACAATAGAATGCAACCAAAATAATAGTTAAAAGTAAAATTATGAATAAATTTAATAGATTGGCAGAAAAGGGAGGGCACAAAAGACTTGAAGACTCACTGAGATGTATGAACTGGTGTAGTGGTAAAAGGGGTGTAAGAGATCTGAAAGTCTATGGGCTTTAGTCAGAGTGTTGTACATTGGAGTTCCAAATTTCAGTTCTGTGGTGATAAATAAGGCCCTGGGCATGGGCATGGAATGAGTAATCAAGATGGAATGTGAATGGACATTGTTTCAGATAAGGTGGTAAGAAAAATTGAAGTCAGTTTGTTGGGTTGGTTGTTCACATGGAAGATGAAGTTACCAAAGTGATCATAGAATTTAGGGGGTAGAAAGGAGAACTGTCTAAGAGGTTGACAGACGATGTGAATAAGAAAGATTAGAGGGTGACATAGATGAATGTCTTTTTGCATTATGGCAGAAAAGTAATGATTTAGAGTAGCATCAGCGAGCCAAGAGACAGCTAATAGACTCTGGCTCACAGTATATGGGATGTAGAAAAATAAGCAGCATACTTTTGATGAGAGAGACCAAGGTTAGCTTAAGGCAAGGACATGGTGAGAGAATTCTTTGAAGAGGTTTAGGACATAGGAGAATTTACTCATAATGGAAAGGGTGTTTCAGAAGGCACAGTAAATAAAGGGTTAGAAAGGTCAGATGTGGAAGAATTAGGAGGAAGGAAGTACAGTGTATTCTCAGAATGTTAGAACCTTGGAGAACAGTTGACTAGCGAGTTGATGGTTCAACTACAGAATTCAAATTTCTGTTTTCACTTAATTTGTCTCTAGCTCTTCTTTGTACTTTTTAAAAATAGTAATTGTATCAGAGGATGGAGCAAGAAGGCAGAATGGAAGGCCCCACCAATTGTCTTCCCCGCAGGGATGTCACTTTAACAACTAGCTAAAAAAAAAAAATCACCTTCATAAGAACCAAAAATTAGGTGAGTACTCATAGTACCTGGTTTTAATTTCATATTGCAGAAAGAGGCACTAAAAAGGTAGAAAAAACAGCTTTGAATTACCAATGCCACTACTCTCCTATTCCCTAGCAGTGACAGTGTGGTGGGAAGAGTGTTTCTGTGTGCCAGAGAGGGAGAGTGCAGCAATTGTGAGGCATTGAACTCAGTGCTGTCCTATTAGAGCAGAAAGAAAAACTGGACGAAACTCAACTGACACCTGCCCACAGAGAGAGCATTTAAACCAGCCTTAGTCAGGGGAGAATTACTCACTCCAACAGTCAGAATTTGAGTTCCTGCATGCCTTGCCACCAGGGGTAAACTGCCCTGGGGCTCTAAATAATCTTGAAAGGCAGCCTAGGCTGCAAGGACTGCAAGTCCTAGGAAAGTCCTAGTGCTAAACTGTGCCCAGATACAGTGGACTAGGGGAGCATGTGACCTACAGAGACACCAACCAGGCCAAGAGAGGGCTCATATCATCCTTCTTCTTATCCCAGGCTGCACAGCTTGCAAGTCCAAAATAGATGCCTTCCTTCTGCTTGAAGAGACAAAAGAGAAAAGTGGGGAGGACTTTATCTTGCATCTTGGATACCACATCATCCATAGCAGGATAGGGCACCTGTTAGAGCTATGAGGCCCCCTTTCCAGGCCCTAGCTCCTGAATGACATTTCTAGACATACTCTGAAGGGAACCTGCTGCCTTGAAGGGAAGGACCTAGTCCTGGCAACATTCATCACCGGCCAACTGAAGAGCCTTTGGGCCTTGAATAAACAGGAATGATATCCAGGTACATTGCTGATGGTCTTTGGTGACACGGAGCTGCTGGCTTCAGGTGAAACTCAGCATATTCCAAGCTCTGGTAGCTGAGGCAAGATTCCTTCTGCTTCCAAAGGGAGAGAAGAAAGTGAAGGGGATTTGGTCTTACACCTTATATACCAGCTTGGCCACAGGGAGGTAGACCACCAAATGACCTTTTGGGGTCCTCAAATCAAGAATATGGCTCTCATATGGCATTTCTGTATGTTTCTTGGGCTGGAAGGGAGCCTACTGTTCTGTAGGGTGAGTCCCAGGCTGGACAGCATTGACTACAAGCTGACTGAAGAGAACTTGGCCCTTAAGGGAACATTGGTGGTAGTCTGGCAGTAGTCTCCATGGGTCTATAGTTATGGTGGCCATGAGGTGAGGCTTCTCTGCTTTGGAATGGGGAGGTTAGAGTGGGAAGGACTGCATTTTGTAATTTGAGTTCCAACTCAGGTGCAGTGCAATAGCACACCAGGTAGACATCTAAGGATTTTGATTCTAGTCCCTGACTCCTGAACGGCACCACAGGACCCACCCAAAGAATGGGGAAACTTGCTACTATTAAGAGAGGGACACAAGCCTGGCTGGGTTTACCACCTGCTGATTATAGATCCCCAGGGCCTTGAGTAAACATAGACAGTAGCTAGAGAGTAGTTACAGCAGGCCTGGGGTGATACCCAGTGCTGTGCTGACCCAGCACAGTCATAGTGGTGGTAGCCACAGGGATGCTTGTGTCACTCCACCCTCAGCTTTAGGTGGTTCACAATGGAGAGACAGAGAGACTACATTTGTTTGGAAGAAAGTAAGGGAAGAGAACAAGAATCTCTGCCTGGAAATCCGAAGAATTTTCCCACATCTTATCCAAGACCATGAAGGTAAAAGTAGCAGTGGGAAGAGCCTTATAGGCACTCCCATTATCCAGCTTGAGCCCAGTGAAGCCATCCCTGACTGTATGTCACAGGGGCCTTTGGGGAAGGCACCCAGTGGAATTAGGGAGGGGTCACAGGGTGTAAGAAGTTTCCAACTAGATTTTGCAACAATTTCAACTGGGCACTAACTTTCTTGATCAGAAACCAGGGAGCAAATGGGAACTGCTGCAGATATGAATGCAGGAGCCACAGCTGACATTGTGGGCAGATAGGAAGGGGTGAGACCTGAAAGCCAAGTTTGCTTGCTCAGTGGGGAAGCTTATGGCCTGGGACAAGTTCTGAGTTCTGCACAAGCAAGCTGCCTGGATCTAAACTTGGCACCATTAGTGGAGCACTATGGGAGCGAGGCTGGCCTTGCCAACTGTGTGGGAGGTGGGTGAGGCCTTTCACTACCAGCTATCCCCCACTTCTCTTGTGAACTATATGGCACAATAGAAGCAGCTATAATCCCCTCTGGGACATAATCCTATTGGCCTGAGAACCATATCCCCATTCCTCATGGTGGCTTTGGCAAGCCCTGCCTGAGGACAGTCTGAGCTCACACCCACCTAACCCTAACCCCAGCTGATGGTATTTCTCTACCTGCCCTGGTAGATGAACACAAAAGACAGACACCCTTGGGAGCTTTATGGACTTGCCCATCACCTGAGTAATGAGAATACTTCCTGTGGCCAACATAGGGCAAGCTTATATCCCACTGCTAATACCACAGCTGGTGCTGTCTTGCAAGCACCACCTCCTGGCTGGAGGCCAACCAATTCAGGCCATTACAGGAACACATGGCAGAATAACCCTGCTCCTAGGAAGATGGAAACAACAGAAAATACCACCACCTGCAATTTCCTGACTAACCAGAGGTGTTGAGTCTGTCCACTGTACAACTTCACTGCTAGCATAACCAGCAGTTGAGAAAGCCAGCACACTAATCATATCTACACCAAGGACTCTCACAGAGTCTAATTCACTCCCCTGCCACCTCAACCACAGCAGGTGCTGGTATCCATGGTTGGGAGACCTAAAGACAGATAACCTCACAGGACTCTTTGCAGACATTTCCCGACACCACCCCAGAGCTTGGTATCCCCTCTGGGTGGATAGACCCAGAAGAGCAGTAACAATCTCTGCAGTTTGGCTCTCACAAAGCCCCATCCCTAGGGGAAGGGAGAGAACACCACATCAAGGGATCACCTTTTGGTGCAGGATCTGAACAGCAGGTGCAGAATCTGAACAGCAGGAGTTCAGATCTTTCCACTGGTGGGTAGTTTCTCACAGCAGAGGCACAATTGCAGTGCTGGGTGCAGTAGGGGAAGTCTGCACTTATACCCCAACAGGCCGGTAGTCTCTGTGATCATGAAGGGACTTGGAGAAGGGGTTCTTGTTCCCCTCTGGCACTCCACTGCAGATACAGCTGGGGCTTCCCCCACAGGAATGCAGTGTGGAGGCACCTACAGACAGCCTTTCTGGAAAAATCCAGGGTGGGCACAGCCCCACAGAAGGAGCACACTCCAGATTCAGGCCTGCACAAGAGGCAGTCACAATTCCTTCCTACTTGAAATATCAAAATTTCTACAGATGAAAGGAGATACCTGTCTGATCTGAATAGCTGAAACACTAGAACAGGATTGAGGCTGTGAGGTGAATAGCTTTCCTGAAGACCTAGCAGAAGAGGTAAGGTAGCTCCCATTCTTCACCATGAGAAAACCTTAGCACATCTAATTGAGAGCTCCCCCATACACCCTCATCAAGGCTGAGACTTTGGCCCACTGTTGGATATTACATCTACCTGCTTGCCTTAGCCACAACTGGTGCCTACCAAGGGTTACCTCCCTGACACCTGAAGCCCGAATCATTAACTCAGTAAATAAAACACATGGAAAAAATTAAATGAATAAATAAAGTGTACACCGTGAGAGAATGTGATAAGCTTTGAGAAATCCCTGCCATTTCAACTCCATAGGAGACAGTAAATTTGACCACACGCCAAGAATCTAACTACTACAACCAGCATCGGGAAAAGCCAATGCACAAAGACACTATCATTAAGGATCTCATACAGAGTAAGCATCAAGAATCAAATTAGGCTAAAATAAACATTGAAGTCAGATCCTTAAGAGGGACAAAACCCCAAAAATCCAAAAAACCACAGTTCAATAAAAAATAAATTCAATAAGAATTTTAAGAAACAGTCTACCCCGATGAGAATAAATCAGAAAAGTAATTCTGGTAATATGAAAAAACAGAGTTCTATAATATCCCCAAAAGTTCACACCAGCTCTGCAGCAATAGATCCAAACCAAGAAGATATCTCTGAATTGCCAGATAAAGAATTCAGAAGATTGATTATTAAGCTATGCAAGGAGATACCAGAGAAAGGTGAAAATCAACTTAAATTAAAAAAAAAAAACAAGATATGAATAACAAATTCTCCAGAGAAATAGATACCTTAAAGAAAATACAATCACAACTTTTGGAAATGAAAGACACATTTAGAGAAATACAAAATGCAGTGGAAAGTTTCAACAATATGCTAGAACAAGTAGAAGAAACAACTTCAGAGCTTGAAGACACAGCTTTTGAATTAATGAATCAGACTAAGACAAAGAAAAAAGAATAAAAAAATGAACAAAGCCTCCAAGAAATTTGAGGTTATGTTAAATTCGTGTTCCTGAGGAAGAAGAGAAATCTAAAAGTTTGGAAATCTTATTCGAGGAAATAATTGAGGAAAATTTCCCTGGTCTTGCTAGAGAACTAGACATGCAAATACAAGGAGCTCAAATAACTCCTGGGAAATTAATTGCAAAAAGATCATCATATTAGGTAACCTATGAAGGAAAACCTATCAGATTAACAGCAGATATCTCAGCATAAACCTTATAGCCACAAAGGATTGGGGTCCTATCTTTAGCCTCCTTGAAAAAAATTATTTTCAGCCATAAATTATGTATCCAGCAAACCTAAACTTCATAAATGAAGGAGATATAAAGTGTTTTTCAGACAAATGCTGAGAGAACTCTCCACTACCAAGCACTACAAGAAATGCTAAAAGAAGTTCTAAATGTTAAAACAAAACCTCAAAATACCTCAAAACAGAACCTCCTTAAAGCATAAATTTCAGAGGGCCTGTAAAACACTAACAAAATGAAAACAAAACAAAACAAGGTATTTAGGCAACAGGTTAGCATGATGAATGGAACAGTACCTCACATCTCCACGTTAATATTGAATGTAAAATGCATAAATGCCCCACTTAAAAGATACAGAATGGCAGAATGGATAAAAGTCCACCAACCAAGTGTATGCTGTCTCCAGGATACTCATATAACACATAAATATTAATACTTACATAAACTTAAGGTAGAGAAGTGGAAAAATATTCCATGCAAATGGAAACCAAAAGCCAGCAGGAGTAGCTATGCTTATATTAGACAAATCAGATTTTAAATCAATAACAGTAAAGAAAGACAAAGAGGGACCTTATATAATGATAAAATAGCACAACAGAAAAATATCACAATCGTAAATATATATGCTCCTAACACTGGAGCTCCCAACCTCATAAAACAATTACTAGTAGACCTAAGAAATGAGATGGATGGCAACATAATAATAGTGGGGGACTTCAATACTCCACTGACAGCACTAGACATATCATTAAGACAGAAAGTCAACACAGAAACAATGGACTTCAACTATACACTAGAACAAATGGACTTAAGAAATATTTACAGAACATTATACTCAACAACTGCAGAATATACATTCTTATCAACAGTACATGAAACTTTCTCCAAGATAGACCATATTATGTGCCACAAGTCTCAATAAATTTAAGAAAATCAAAACATATCAAGTATCCTCTCAGACCACAATAGAATAAAACTGAAAATTAACTCCAAGAGGAACCTTCCAAACTATACAAATACATGGAAATTCAATAATCTACTGTTGAAGAATCTTTGGGTCAACAGTGAAATCAAGATGGAAATTAAACAATTCTTTGAACCAAATGATAGTGACATAACTTATCAAAGCTTCACAGATACAGAAAAAGCAGTGCTAAGAGGAAAACTTATAGCATTAAATGCCTACATCAAAATATCTGAAAGAGCATGAAGAGGCAATCTAAGATCACACCTCAAGGAACTAGAGAAACAAGAACAAACCAAACCCAAACCCAGCAGAAGAAAAGAAATAACAAAGATCAGAGCAGAACTTAATAAAATTGAAACAAAAAACCCCCCAAAGATCAATTAAATAAAAAGCTGGTTCTTCACAAAGATAAACAAAATTAATAGACCATTAGCAAGATTAACCAAGAAAAGTAGAGAGAAGATCCAAATAAACTCAACTAAAAATGAAATGGGAGATATTACAACCAATACCACAGAAATTCAAAAAACCATTCAAGGCTACTGTGAACACATTTATACACACAAACTAGAAAATCTAGAGGATATAGATAAATTCCTGGAAATATGCAACCCTCCTAGATTACATAAGGAAGAAATAGAAACTCTGAACAGACCAATAACAAGTAGGGAGATTGAAACAGTAATAAAAAAATTGCTAACAAAAATTGTCCAGAACCAGGCAGATTCACAGATGAATTCTACCAGACATTTAAAGGAGAATTGGTACCAATCCTGCTGAAACTATTCTAAAAGATAGAGAAAGAGAAAATCCTCCCTAAATCATTCTATGAAGCCAGTATCATCCTAATACCAAAACCGGGAAAGGACATAACAAGAAAAGAAAACTACAGACCAATATCCCTGATGAACATACATGCAAAAATCCTCAAGAAAATACTAGCTAACTGAATCCCACAGCATATCAAAAAGAAAATCCACCATGATCAAGTGTTTCATATCAGGGGTGCAGGGATGGTTTAACATACACAAATCAATAAATGTGATATATTATATAAACAGAATTAAAAACAAAAATCATATAATTATCTCAACAGATGCAGAAAAAGCATTTGACAAAATCCAGCATTCATTTAGGAATGAAAACCCTTAGCAAAATTGACATAGAAGGAATATACATTAAGATAATAAAAGCTATCCATGACAAACCCACAGCCAACATTATGCTGAATGGGAAAATTTGAAAGCATTCCCCCTGAGAACTGGAACAAGAAAAGGACGCCCACTTTCACCACTTCTATTCAACAGAGTACTAGAAGTCCTAGACAGAGCAATCAGACAAGAGAAAGAAATAAAAGACATCTAAATTAGTAAAGAAGAAGTCAAAGTGTCGCTGTTAACTGATGGTATGATTGTATACCTAGAAAACCCTAAAGACTCATCCAAAAAGTTCCTAGATCTGATAAACGAATTCAGTAAAGTTTCAGGATACAAAATCAATGTACACAAATCAGTAGCGCTGCTATACACCAACAATGACCAACCTGAGAATCAAATCAATAACTGAATCCCTTTTGCAACAGCTGCAAAAAATAAATACTTAGAAATCTAACTAACCAAGGAGGTGAAAGATCTCTACAAGGAAAACTACAAAACACTGCTGAGAGAAATCCTAGATGACACAAACAAGTGGAAATATGTCCCATGCTTATGGATGGCTAGAATCAATATTGTGAAAATGACCACAGTGCTAAAAGCAATCTACAGATATAACACAATTCCTGTCAAAGTACCATAATCATTATTCACAGAACTAGAAAAAAAATCCAAAAATTTATATGTAACCAAAAAAGAGCCTGCATAGCCAAAGCAAGACTAAACAGGAGAAATCTGAAAGCATTACATTGCCCAAATTCAAACAATACTATAAGACTATAGTTACCAAAACAGCATGGTACTGGTATAAAAATAGACATGTAGACCAATGGAACAGAATAGAGAACCCCAAAACAAAGCCAAATACTTACAGTCAACTGATCTTAAACAAAGCAAACAAAAACATAAACTGGGAAAGGACATCCTATTCAGCAAATGTTGCTGAAATAATTGGCAAGCCACACGTAGCAGAATGAAACTGGGGGTGGAGCCAAGACGGCCGAATAGGAACAGCTCCAGTCTCCAGCTCCCAGCGTGAGCGACGCAGAAGATGGGTGATTTCTGCATTTCCATCTGAGGTACCAGGTTCATCTCACCAGGGAGTGCCAAACAGTGGGTGCAGGACAGTTGGTTTAGCGCACCATGTGCACCAGCTGAGCCAAAGCAGGGCGAGGCATTGTCTCACTTGGGAAGTGCAAGGGGTCAGGGAGTTCCCTTCCCTAGTGAAAGAAAGGGGTGACAGATGGCACCTGGAAAATCGTGTCACTCCCACCCTAATACTGCACTTTTCCAATGGGCTTGGAAAACGGCAAACCAGGAGATTGTGTCCCGCACCTGGCTCAGAGGGTCCTACGCCCACGGATCTCGCTGATTGCTAGCACAGCAGTCTGAGATCAAACTGCAAGGCGGCAGTGAGGCTGGGGGAGGGGCGCCAGCCATTGCCCAGGCTTGCTTAGGTAAACAAAACAGCCAGGAAGCTCGAACTGGGTGGAGCCCACCATAGCTCAAGGAGGCCTGCCTGCCTCTGTAGGCTTCACCTCTAGGGGCAGGGCACAGACAAACAAAAAGTCAGCAGTAACCTCTGCAGACTTAAATGACCCTGTCTGACAGCTTTGAAGAGAGTAGTCGTTCTCCCAGCACGCAGCTGGAGATCTCAATGGGCAGACTGCCTCCTAAAGTGGGTCCCTGACCCCCGAGCAGCCTAACTGGGAAGCACCCCCCAGTAGGGACAGACTGAAACCTCACTCGGCCTGGTACTCTTCTGAGACAAAACTTCCAGAGGAATGATCAGACAGCTGAATTTGCGGTTCACAAAAATCTGCTGTTCTGCAGCCACCACTGCTGACACCCAGCCAAACGGTCTGGAGTGGACCTCTAGAAAACTCCAACAGACCTGCAGCTGAGGGTCCTGTCTGTTAGAAGGAAAACTAACAAACAGAAAGGATACCCACACAAAAACCCATCTGTACATCACCATCATCAAAGACCAAAAGTAGAAAAAACTACAAAGATGGGGAGAAAACAGCAGAAGAACTGGAAACTCTAAAAAGCAGAGCACCTCTCCTCCTCCAAAGGAACGCAGTTCCTTACCAGCAACGGAACAAAGCTGGACAGAGAATGACTTTGACGAGTTGAGAGAAGAAGGCTTCAGACGATCAAACTACTCCGAGCTACAGGAGGAAATTCAAACCAATGGCAAAGAAGTTAAAAACTTTGAAAAAAAATTAGATGACTGTTTAACCAAAATAACCAATGCAGAGAAATGCCTAAAGGAGCTGATGGAGCTGAAAGCCAAGTTTCGAGAGCTACGTGAAGACTGCAGAAGCCTCAGTAGCCGATGCGATCAACTGGAAGAAAGGGTATCAATGATGGAAGATGAAATGAATGAAATGAAGTGAGAAGGGAAGTTTAGAGGAAAAAGAATAAAAAGAAACAAACAAAGCCTCCAAGAAATATGGGACTATGTGAAAAGACCAAACCTATGTCTGATTGGTGTACCTGAAAGTGATGGGGAGAATGGAACCAAGTTGGAAAACACTCTGCAAGATATTATCCAGGAGAACTACCCCAATCTAGCAAGGCAGGCCAACATTCAGATTCAGGAAATACAGAGAATGCCACAAAGATACCTCTTGAGAAGAGCAACTTGAAGACACATAATTGTCAGATTCACCAAAGTTGAAATGAAGGAAAAAATGTTAAGGGCAGCCAGAGAGAAAGGTCGGGTTACTCACAAAGGGAAGCCCATCAGACTAACAGCTGATCTCTCAGCAGAAACTCTACAAGCCAGAAGAGAGTGGGGGCCAATATTCAACATTCTTAAATAAAAGAATTTTCAACCCAGAATTTCATATCCAGCCAAACTAAGCTTCATAAGTAAAGGAGAAATAAAATCCTTTACAGACAAGCAAATGCTGAGAGATTATGTCACCACCAGGCCTGCCCTAAAAGAGCTCCTGAAGGAAGCACTAAACATGGAAAGGAACGTCCAGTACCAGCCACTGCAAAAACATGCCAAATTGTAAAGACCATCGAGGCTAGGAAGAAACTGCATCAACTAATGAGCAAAATAACCAGCTGACATCATAATGACAGGATCAAATTCACACATAACAATATTAACTTTAAATGTAAATGGGCTAAATGCTCCAATTAAAAGACACAGACTGGCAAATTGGAAAAGGAGTCAAGACCCATCAGTGTGCTGTATTCAGGAAACCCATCTCACGTGCAGAGACACACATAGACTCAAAATAAAGGGATGGAGGAAGATCTACCAAGCAAATGGAAAACAAAAGACGGCAGGGGTTGCAATCCTAGTCTCTGATAAAACAGACTTTAAACCAACAAAGATCAAAAGAGACAAAGAAGGCCATTACATAATGGTAAAAGGATCAATTCAACAAAAAGAGCGAACTATCCTAAATATATATGCACCTAATACAGTAGCACCCAGATACTGAAAGCAAGTCCTGAGTGACCTACAAAGAGACTTAGACTCCCACACAATAATAATGGGAGATTTTAACACGCCACCGTCAACATTAGACAGATCAACGAGACAGAATGTTAACAAGGATACCCAAGAATTGAACTCATCTCTGCACCAAGCAGACCTAATAGACATCTACAGAACTCTCCACCCCAAATCAACAGAATATACATTTTTTTCAGCACCACACCACACCTATTCCAAAATTGACCACATAGTTGGAAGTAAAGCTCTCTTCAGCAAATGTAAAAGAACAGAAATTATAACAAACTGTCCCTCAGACCACAGTGCAATCAAACTAGAACTCAGGATTAAGAAACCCACAGAAAACCACTCAACTACATGGAAACTGCACAACCTGCTCCTGAATGACTATTGGGTACATAATGAAATGAAGGCAGAAATAAAGATGTTCTTTGAAACCAATGAGAA
>NW_026652282.1:64382413-64453521 GCF_009828535.3 Hylobates moloch
ATTCTACTCATGAGGAAACTTATGATGCAAATTAGTTGTAGTGTTGCTTTGTTTGATTTGTTGAATAAATAAATCTAGCCCCACCCTTTCATATTATAGATGAGGAAACTGAATCCAGAGAGGATCCCTCAAAAACCTTGAGGCTCCCTCAAGATGATTTTTTTTTTCCATCCTTGGATAGATTATTCCATCATTCTGAGTCTTAGTGTTCTTATTAGAAAAAATAATCACAATAATCTCGGCTCTGTTTATTTCACAGAATTTAAAAATCAAATAATATGAAAGACATGAAAGGGCTTTATAAACTGTAAGGCATTATGCAGATAAAATTATTTTATTGCCTATGTCTTCATCCTCCTCTCCTACCCAATGCCTTCTCTCACCCAAAATACTGCATGCCTTCTTACAAATATTTTCTTGGAGAGACATATTTGGGCAACTTTGAGATAACTTGGGGTCTTGAAGGGTGTTATCCTTCTAGGGCAGGGAATTATTGCCATTGAGTATCTAGTTGCAAAGGACCACTTTTACATATGGAGCTATGTTTACCACAACGGCAGCATCTGCCAGGTGTTATTTGTATGTATTTCCTGTTTGTTTTTGTGTGTTAGGGAGTGGTGTAAGAACAAGGCTTAGGGACAATTGAAGTACTATTTGTAAAACTGCCTTAGCTGTTGGAGTTCTCTGAAGGTAAATGGAAAACATTCACTTGGCTTGAAATTGGAATCCCAAGACCTAGGTTTATTTTGGCTCCATCACTTTTGGGATGACCTGGGTCACAGCAAGTCACTTACATCTTATGAGTCTCAGTTTTCTCATTCGTAATTAATAAGATTAAAGGGATAATGCTATTCACCCTGTACTGCACTGGGAACAGTGAGCTAATGCACATGAAAGTGCTTGTGAACTGTAAATAGCTGTAAAAACAACCTCTCGGTTGTTTCCTAGTAACAGGGGAAATTCCCCAGAGACATGCTCTGAAGTTGTCTTTGGCATATTTCCTTTACCTCAGCAGGGACCAGCTAACCCTCTAGCCAAGGGAAATTGATTTAAATATTTGATTTTAGGGCCCAGCCCTTAACCTAGCTTCACCTCTCTTGATGAAACATCCTGGCTTTCAAAAAATACCAACAGTACTAGCTTGAGCAAAATTTTTGAAGCAAATCAAATATATTTTCACCTACTCCTTCTTTTTCTTTTTTCATTTCAGCATCCCCTCCCCTAGAGGAGGTAGAGTGCTGCAGAAGAAACAGCATTCTGAGAGGTTGTATGCCCTAGTTGTTAATAGCTTATGCTTTGGAGGTAAATGGATTTGGGCAGAATCTTTGTTTCACCATTTACTGGTTGTGATTTTGGACAAATTATCCAACCTCCAGCTCTTGGTTCCCCAGATTCCTTGTCTGTAAAACGGGGCCAATAATTTGACTACCTTATGGGGTGGTTAAAAGCCTTAAATGTAACAGTGCCTGGCACAAATTATGTTTCCAGTAAATGTAGCTTTATTTTTATTTACACTATGGTTTTGCTCTCTCAGAGTTATATTTTAAAGTTGCCAGACTGGAATTAGACACTGTCTGAAAGAATGATTTCTGGTTTGGAGCATTAAGAACTTTCCTACATCTTAACTCTGCTGACTTGGTAGTTTGTACAGGTGAGTCTTCAGGGAACATTGGTTACAAATTTGAATACAAAACATAATCTTGATGTTTTTTGGGGGGATAATATTTCCACAGGCCTTTCATTTTATCCTTGTTTGGTGATTTTTCTTTTGGTTTTGCTTACAGATGATCAGAAGTGCTTTTCCTGATGTTGATTATTTCCTAATAAATATGTGCATCCCTGTTCTGTTCAGGGGTTCCTCACAACTGGCCAGTTGGAGTCTGTATTGCCTGGTCAAGGCTTTGACCTTGACTAAAACAAACAAAAATGAAGATATTTTTTCCTGGACTTCAGAGAACACATAAAAAATGTGTGTCTCATGGGGCTGAGCTGGATCCCTAGAAGTATAATAGCTATGGTTACAGAACAAGGGCTCAGCTTGTTTAGTTTCATCATTTTTGATTTGGGTCATGCATCTGTGGATCAACCTCAAATTCATTTTGTCAGTTTATAGATTGCCTTTTGTTCCATGAAGTTGTGCCTAACAATTTATTTCTCACCCATACAGAAAAACTGTGGGCCAAATTTTGTGTTGTGTGCTGGGTTGTGGGGCAAATATGTGGTTACTGGTTGGTTGAACATTTTCCTTCATAGAAATAATAGAACCAGGAGAATAGGAAAACACAATAGGATGAGGAGTGAAGGATTATGGTGTTCGGGCACTCAAACTGATAACTTTTGTCACATCTCTTAACATAGAGCCACAACTATTGCTTTTATGTTTCTCACTATTGATCAAATGAGGTCTGTGAAAGCACTTTGAAAATGGGAATGCATTGTAAAATTCTAAGATTATTATTTATCAGCTTAGTCTCAGTTATAGAATGCTCTTGTTAGGTAACATTGAACTTTTTTTTTGCAGAAAGATATTATTGGCATCCTTTCTCCTCTGAAATGGTTCTAATGCTCACTTTGATTTCTAAATGAAGCACATTCTTGAATCTGACAATTATTCAATCTCCAGGCTGTCTTGAGTCCAATATAATTTAAACAAACTAACAAACAAGCTGCAGTCATGAGTAGTCAAAATGGTAGCTGTAAGAGTCTGTCTTTTTGTTCCTGAGATTAAAAGGCCTCATTTTACTCATTTTGGGTTTATAACTCAGTTCTTCTCTTCCTTCCTGTTTTAAGCAGGAAGTGCTGATAGCATTCTATGTAAATAAGTACTCCATGTTGCATAACGGTTGTCTCCTTTCAGACTTTGAAGGGTGCCTCAGGTAGTCTTGTTGCACGTAATAGGTTCTCACAAGAGCCAGTCAGAAGGTTTTTGTAAATGAAGAAAAAGGGCTAGAAATATCTCCTCCACCCTGTGTATGTCTTCTTGAAAGTATGGTTTGTCTGCTAAATGTGTGACATTAACTCTAAACTTGTCAGTCCAACAGGGTCCACCCTGAAGAAAATTAGAAACTAATTGAAATGAGTTCTTCCTGACTTATCTTTTATTAATAGCTCTTTTTTCTCCCTTTTATATCTTCTGCTGCCCAGGCATCCAGTGCTTCTACTCATTTTCTATTTGTCTTTTTGTATTAGGGTTCTCTAAAGGAACAGAACTAATAGGCTAGATGTGTATATGAAAGGGAGTTTATTAAGGAGTATTGACTCACAGGATCATATGGTGAAGTCCTGCAACAGGCATCGGCAAGCTGAGGAGCAGGGAAGCCAGTCTGAGTCCCCAAACCTCAAAAGTAGAGAAGCGGACAGTGCAGTCTTCAGTCTGTGGCCAAAGGCCCAAGAGCCCCTGGCAAACCATTGGTGTAAGTCCAAGAGTCCAAACGCTGCAGAACTAGGGGTCTGATGTTAGAGGGCAGGGAGCATCCTGCATGGGAGAATGATTAAGGCCGGAACATTCAGCAAGTGAAGTCCTTCCACATTCTTCTGCCTGCTTTATTCTAGGCACGCTGGCAGCTGACTAGATGGTGCCCACCCAAATTGAGGATGGGTTTGCCTCTCCCAGTCCACTGACTTAAATGTTAACTTCCTTTGGCAACACCCTCACAGACACACCTAAGAACACTACTTTGCATCTTTCAATCAAATCGACACTCAATATTAACCATCACACTCTTTCAGCATGAGATATTTATTACAACATCACTTTTAGTGCTTGCTTTACACATACTGAGGTAAAAAATATTTTTCCAATAATTTTAATTGATTAATCACATTATACTTCATTCACATGTATTTTCTACTTTTTAATTGGAAACTTATTTTGGTATACCAACAAAAATACATTCATTAACTTCAATCTGTGAAATTTATTTTCTTTAGAAAATTAATACTGTATCTTATCTCTATGATGATTATTTAAATGTTCATTACAGTTAATGTTTCTAGAATCTATACTACATCAATTTCTTTAAAATATAATCTTACATACAGCTGCATATGAAGTACTCAAAATACCATCTAGAATTACTGGTCACCTGGTGGCTTTACATCCTCCAAATGCAAATCAAAAAGAACGTGAGGCAATCATGTAAAGATTATTTTAGTTAAAAGAAAATGTCCAGTCTACAAATGGAAAAGTACAGTTGTTTACTTAATTATGTTTACTATACTTGCACCTGAGAATAATTCTGCCTTATAGTCGTTATTTTAGATTTCATGTCATACTCTTTAAATTATAACTAAAAATATACCCTAAATAAAGTATGCTTTGCTTTAACCACTTAAAATATCATCATTGTAAACATTTTTTATGAAATACAATAAAATGAAACTAAGAAAAAAGTTTAAGTCCATTTTCCTTTTTTGATTTAAGTTATTGTGCTATTTCTATCCATACTATGTTTCTAAAATAACAGGTCACTATAATTTTTCAAAACCTGGACCAACATTGCTTTTATTTTGTTCTGTGCATGATATGCTTCATAACTGCCATATGTTTAATTTCCAAAAGATGGACTTTATACCTTTCAACAAACTTGTCCTATTTTTATAACCAGTGCTTCTATTCTTATGCTGACTGAGATTCAAACTGAAGGAAGTGGATTTGAGAAGTCACTAATGATTCAGTGTAAATAAATTAAATTTTTTTCTAAAATGACTTTATTTTAGTTATATGAAATTACAAAATATCATTAAGTGAAAATAAAATCAATAAAAATTATCCATGATAACCACCCATTCTTAACGTTTATGTGTATAGCCTTTTATGCTTTATTTCTTCACATATATACATAAAATATTCATAAAAATGAGTTTATTTTATATATATTGTTTTGCAACCTTTTTTTTTTTTTTTGAGATGGAGATTCACTCTTGTTGCCCAGGCTGGGGTGCAGTGATTTTGGCTCACCGCAATCTCCGACTCACGGGTTCAAGCAGTTCTCCTGCCTCAGACTCACGAGTAGCTGGGATTACAGGCATGCACCACCACGCGTGGCTAATTTTGTATTTTTAGTAGAGATGGGGTTTCTCCATGTTGGCCAGGCTGGTCTCGAACTCCCGAGCGCAGGTGATACACCCACCTTGGCCTCCCAAAGTGCTGGGATTACAGGCATGAGCCACCATGGCCAGCCTGCAACCTATTTTTATTTAACAATACATTATAAATTTATTTCTATAAGATTAAATATATTTTCTCTGTCTCAGTTTCTTTTCACTAAAATTTTTAAAATTAAAATGTTATGTTGAGATAATCGAAGATTCTCATGCAGTTTTAAGAAATAATACAGACATGCTGTGTGCACTTTACCAAGTTTCCCTTAATGATAACATCTGGTAAAACTAGAGCACAATAAGACAACCAGGATATTCACATTGATGCAATCAGATACAGAAGATTTTCATCACTACACAGATCTGTGTTGCCCTTGTAAAGCCATATCCACTTGTGTCTCACCCTATCCCTCCTTAATTCCAGGCAACCATTAATCTCTTCTCTGCTTTGATAATTTTATCATTTCAAGAATGTTATATAAATGGAATAATACAGTATATAGCCTTTTGGGATTGTCTTTTTTTTCCCACTCAGCATAATTCCCTGGAACGTCATTCAAGTCATGTGGATCAACAGTTTAAATCTTTTTATTTATGAGTACTACTCCATGATACTGATATGCCACAGTTTGTTTAATTATTCAGACATTGAAAGACATTTTGGTTGTCACTAAGTTGGGGTTATTATAAACAAGTCTGTATGAACACTTGTGTACAGATTTTTGTGTGGACATAAGTTTTCATTTCTCTGAGATAAATGCCCAAGAGTCTAGTTGTTTGGTTGTAAACCAGTTGCATGTTTAGATTTGTAAGAAATTGTCAAAGCGCTTTCCAGAGTGGTTATATCATTTTACACTACCACCAGCAATATTTCTGTGCATCCTCACCAGCATTTGGTGTTGTCACTATTTTTATGTTAGCTATTCTGACAGGTGTTTAGTGACATTTTATTGTTTAAATTTGCATTTTCCTAAAGGCTAATAAAGTTGAACATTTTATGTGCTTATTTGTCATCTGTATGTCTTCTTTAGTGCAATGTCTGTTCAACTCCTTTGCTCATTTTCTTTTTTCTTTTTTTCTTTTAAAGTATTTAATTGACAAAGATTGTATATATTCAATGTATACATGATCATTTAACTTAAATTGTGTATATGCATTACACAATGCATATATATTGTGTAATGATTATTGTAATCAAATTAATTAACACAGCCATCATCATTCATGCAGTACATTAGGTCCCCAGAACTTGTTCTTCTTATAACTGAAAGTTTGTATCATTTGATTAACATTTCCCTATTTCCCTCACCCTCCCAGCCCCTGGCAACCACTCTTCTACTCTCTACGAGTTCTACTGTTTTAGATGGCAAATACAAGTGAGATCATACATTATACGCCTTTCTCTGTCTGGATTATTTCAGTAGCATGATGTCCTCCAGGTTCATCCATGTTATTGCAAATGACAGGATATCCTTCTTTTTATGGCTGAATAGTATCCCATTGTGTGTGTGTGTGTACACTGTATACTATGTAGTATATATAGTATATTATATAGCATATACTACGTAGTATATGGTATATATACACTATATATATGGATAAATATATCGTATATACACATATTGCATTTTCTTTATCCACTGTGGATAATATTTAGGTTGTTTCCATATTTTGGCTATTGTGAATAGTGCTGCAATGAAAATGGGGGCAGGCAGGTATCTCTTTGAGATACTGATTTTATTTCCTTTGGATATATCCCCAGAAGTAGAATTGCTGGATTGCATAATAGTTCTATTTTTAATGTTTTGAGGAACACCCATAATGTTTTACATAATGGCTGTACCAATTTACATTCCCAGCAACAGTGTACAAGGGTTTGCTTATTTCTGCATCCTCACCAACACTTATTATCTCTTGTCTTTTCAATAAATAGCCATCCTAATAGCTGTGACATGATATTTCATTATGGTTTTGATTTGTACTTCTCTAATGATTAGTGATGTTGAGTACATTTTCATATACCTGGAGGCCATTTATGTCTTAGGAAAAATGTTTATTTAGGCTCTCTGCCCATATTTTAGTCAAGTTATTTGGTTTTTTGCTATTGAGTTGTATGACTTCATTTTATAATTTTTTATTAATTTTTTATAATTGAAAATTAATATTGTGAAAATATTCATAATACCCAAGTGATCTACAGATTCAGTGCAATCCCTATCAAAATCTCAATGGTATATTCACAAAAATATTTTTAAAATTCTAAAATTTGTATGGAACCACAAAAGACCCCTAATAGCCACATCCTGAGAAAGAAGAGAGAAAATATGTGCAAACCATATATCCAGTAAGGGATTAATCTCCCTTCCAGTGCAGAAATGTTCATTTGGTGTAGTTTCACTCATTTATTTTTGCTTTTGGTGTCATATTTAAAAAATAATTCATAAGACCAATGTTTTCTTCTAGGATTTTTACAGTTTCAGGGTCTTACATTTAAGTCTGTAGTTCATTTTGAATTAATTTTGGTATATGATGTAAGACAAGGGTCCAATTTAATTATTTTGCACGTGGGTGTCCAGTTTTTCAAGCACTATATATTGAAGAGAATTTCTTTTCCCTTTTGTATATTCATAGCAACATTGTCAAAAATTAGTTGACTTTATATGCTTGGGTTTATTTCTGGGCACTCTATTTTGTTCCATTGGCCTATGTGTCTGTTTTGGTGCCCATATTATATTGTTTGGATTACTATAGCTTTTGTAATATAGTCTGAAATTAGGAAGTGGAATCCTTCCAGCCTTTTTCTTTTTTCTCAGAATGTGGCTGTTAGGGGTCTTTTGTGGTTCCATACAAATTTTAGAATTTTAAAAATATTTTTGTGAATATACCATTGAGATTTTGATAGGGATTGCACTGAATCTGTAGATCACTTGGGTATTATGGATATTTTCACAATATTAATTCTTTCAATCCATGAAAATAGGCTATCTTTCCATTTAATTGTCTTTTTGATTTCTTTCATCAATGCTGTATAGATTTCACTATATAGATCTTTCACCTCCTTTGTTAAATCTATTCCTTAGTATTTTATTTTTTTGATGCTGTCATGAACAGGATAGTTTTCTTAATTTTTCAGAGGGTTCATTATTAGTATATAGAAATACAACTGATTTTTGTATGTCAATTTTGTATTCTACAACTTTACTGAATTTATTAGTTTTAACAGTTTTTTTCATGGACTCTTTATGGTTTCCTTTTCAAAAATTTTCTTTTATTTTTAACTTTGATTTTTGGTTCAGGGGTACATTTGCAGGTTTGTTATATAGGTAAATTATGTGTCATGGGGATTTGATGTACACATTATTTCATCACTCAGGTGATATGCATGGTACCAGATAGGTTGTTTTATGATCCTCTCCCTCCTCCCACCCTCCACAGTCATGGAGGCCCCAGTGTGTTGTTCTCTTCTTTCTATCCATGTGTACTCAATTTTTAATTCCCACTTATAAGTGAGAATATGCAGTATTTGTTTTTCTGTTTCTACCTTAGTTTGCTTAGGATTATGACCTCCAGTTCCATCCATATTGCTGCAAAGGACATGATCTCATTCTTTTTTACGGCTGCCATGGCATGTATGCACCACATTTTTGTTATCCAGTTTACTGTTGATGGGCATTTACATTGATTCCATGACTCTGCTATGGTGACTAGTGCTGTGATGAACATAGGCATTCATATGTGTGTGGAAGAATGGTTTATATTCTTTATGGAAGAATGGTTTACATTCCTTTGGGTATATACCCAGTAATGGGATTGCTGGGTCAAATGGTAGTTCTATTTTAAGTTCTTTGAGAAATCTCTACATTGCTTTCCACAATGGCTAAACTAATTTTTATTCCCACCAACAGCATATAAACATTCCCCTTTCCCCATAACCTCACCAGCATCTGTTATTTTTTGACTTTTTAATGACAGCCATTCTGACTGGTGTGAGATGGTATCTCACTGTAGTTTTGATTTACATTTCTCTGATGATTAGTGATGTTGAGCATTTTTTAATATGCTTGTTGGTCATATGTATGTTTTCTTTTGAAATGCCTACTCATGTCATTTGTCCACTTTTTAATGAAGTTGTTTGTTTTTTCCTTGTAAATTCATTTGAGTTTCTCATAGATTCTGGATGTTAGACCTTTGTCAAATGCATATTTTCTCCCATTCTGTAGACTGGCTGTTTACTCTGTTGATAGTTCCTTTTGTTGTGCAGGAGCTCTTTAGTTTAATTAGGTCCCATTTGTCTATTGTTTTTTTTGTTGCAATTACTTTTGGCATCTTTATCATGAAATTTTTGCCAGGCCTATGTCCAGAATGGTATTTCCTAGGTATCTTTCAAGGCTTTTATAGTTTTAGGTCTTATGTTTAAGTCTTTAATCCATATTGAATTGATTTTTGTATATGGATTAAGGAAGGGATCCAGTTTCATTCTTCTGCATATGGGTAGCCAGTTATCCCAGCACAATTTGTTGAATAGGGACTCCTTTTCCCATTGCTTGTTTTTCTCAACTTTGTTGAAGATCAGATAGTTGTAGGTGTGTGGCTTTATTTCTGGGCTCTCTTTTCTGTTCCATTGTTCTATGTGTCTATTTTTGTACCAGTACCATCCTTTTTTGGTCACTGTAGCCTTGTAGTATAGTTTGAAGTTGGTAATCTGATGCCTCCAGCTTTGTTCTTCTTGCCTAGGATTGCTTTGGGTTTTGGGCTCTGTTTTGTTTCAATATGAATTTTAAAATGTTTTCTTCTTAATTTTGTGAAGAATGCCACTGGGAATTTGATATGGATAACATTGAAACTGTTAATTGCTTTGGGCAGTATTGTCATTTTAACAATATTGATTCTTTTTATCCACAAGCATGAAATCTTTTTCCGTTTGTGTCATCTCTGATTTCTTTCAGCAGTGTTTTGTAATTCTCATTGTAGAGATCTTTCATCTTCCTTGTTAGCTTTATTCCTAGGTATTTTATTCTTTTTGTGGCTATTGTAAAGGGGATTGCATTCTGATTTGACTCTCAGCTTGGATGTTGCTGATATATATAAATGTTACTGATTTTTGTACATTGATTTTGTATCCTGAAACTTTCCTGAAGTTTGTTTATCAGAGCTAGGAGCTGTGGGGGAGAGACTATAGGGTTTTCTTGGTACAAAATTATATCATCTGCAAAGAGAGCTAGCTTGACTTCCTCTCTTCCTGTTTGGTTACCTTTTATTTCTTTCTCTTGCCTGATTGCTCTGTGCAGGACTTCCAGTATTATGTTGAATAGGAGTGGTGACAGTGGGTATCCTTGTCTTGTGCTGGTTCTCAAAGGGAATGCTTCTAGGTTTTGCCCATTCAGTATGATGTTGGCTATGGGTTTGTCATAGTTGGCTCTTATTATTTTGAGGTATGTTTCTTCAATGCCTCCTTTGTAGAGGGTTTTTAACATGAAGGGATGTTGAATTTTATCAAAAGCTTTTTCTGCATCTATTGATATGATAATGAGGTTTTTGTTTTTCATTCTGTTTATGTGGTGAATCACTTTTTTTGATTTGTGTATGTTGAATCAATCTTGCATTCCAGGGATAAAACCTACTTGGTCATGGTGGACTAGCTTTTGATGTGCTGGTGGATTTGGTTTCCTAGTATTTTTTTGGTTTTTTTGGTATTTTTACGTATATGTTCATCAAGAATATCGGCCTCAAGTTTTCTTTTGTTGTTGTGTCTCTGCCAGGTTTTGGTATCAGGATGAGGCTGGCCTCACAGAATGAATTAAGAAAGGAGTCCCTCCTTCCCAACTTTTTAGAATAGTTCCAGTAGGAATGGTACCAACTCTTCTTTGTATATCTGGTAGAATTCAGCTGTAAATCCATATGGTCCTGGGCATTTTCTGGTTGGCAGGCTTTTTATTACTGACTCAATTTTAGAACTCATTTTTGGTCTATTCAGGTATATAATTTCCTCCTGGTTCAATCTTGAGATCTTGTATCTTTTGAAGAATTTATCCATTTCTTCTAAGTTTTCTATTTTTGTGCATAGAAGTGTTTGTAGCAGTCTCTGAGGGTTTTCTGTATTATTGTAGGGTTGGTGATAATGTCCCTTTTGTCATTTCTGATTATGTTTATTTAGATTTTCTCTCTTTATGCTTTATTAATCTAGCCAGCATTCTGTAATCTAAAAATCTTATTAATTGTTTCAAGGAAGCAACCCCTGGATTCACTGATCTTTTAAATGGTTTTTTTTGGCATTTTAATTTCCTTCAGTTCAGCTCTAATTTTGGTTATTTCTTGTCTTCTTCTAGCTTTGGGGTTGGGTTGTTCTTGCTTCCCTGGTTCTTCTATGTGTGATGTTAGGTTGTTAATTTGAGATATTTCTAACTTTTTGATGTGAGCATTTAGTGCTATAAAGTTCCCTCTTACTGCTTTTTCTGTGTCCCAGTGATTCTGATGTATTATATCTTTGTTCTGATTAATTTCAAAGAATGTCTTGATTTCTGTCTTAATTTCGTTGTTTACCCAAAAGTCATTCTGGAGTAGGTTGTTTAATTTTTATGTAATTGTATGGTTTTGAACAATTTTCTTAGTATTGATTTCTATTTTTATTGCACTGTGGTACGAGAATGTGTTTGGTATGATTTTGTTTTGTTTTGTTTTTTGAATTTGCTGAGGATTGTTTTATGGCCAATTGTGTGGTCGGTTTTAGAGTAGATGCCCTGTGCAGATGAAGAGAATGTATATTCTGTTGTTTTGAGGTGGAGAGTTCTGTAGATGTCCACTTGTCTGTTCTGTAGATGTTCATTTGGTCAAATGTTGAGATCAGATCTTGAATATCTTTGTTAGTTTTCCACCTCAATGATCTAATACCATCAGTGGGGTGTTCACATCTCCCACAATTATTGTATAGTTATCTAAGTGTCTTTGTTGGTCTCTAAGAACTTGCTTAATGAATCTGGGTGCTCTTGTATTGGGTACATATATATTTAAGATAGTTCGGTGTTCTTATTCAATTGAATCCTTTATCATTATGTAATGCCCTTCTTTGTCTTTTTAGATCATTGTTGGTCTTAAGTCTGACTTTTTTGAAATTAGAACAGGAACTCCAGCTATTTTCGGTTTTCAATTTGCTCGGTAGATTTTTCTCCATCCCTTTACTTTGAGCCTATGGATGTCACTGCACATGAGACAGGTCTCTTGTAGATAACATACAGTTGGATCTTGCCTCTTTATTCAGCTTGACACTCGGTGCCTTTTAATTGGGATATTTAGTCCATTTAAATTCAAGGTTAATATTTATATGTATAGGTTTGATCCTGTTATTGCATTGTTAGCTGGTTATTATACAGACTTGATTGTGTGGTTGCTTTATAGTGTCCATTGTCTTCATACTTAAGCATATTTTGTGGTGGCAAGTAGCAGTGTTTCCTTTCCATATTTAGCACTCCCTGAAGGACTTCTTATAAGGCAGGTCTCATAATGAATGCATTTAGCATTTGCTTGTCTGAAAAGGATCTTACTTCTCCTTCACTTATGATTCTTAGTTTGGCTTGATAGAAAATTCTTGATTGGAAGTTCTTTTCTTTAAGAATGCTGAATGTAGGCCCCAAATCTCTTCCGGCTTATAGAGTTTCTGCTGAGAAGTCCACTGTTAGCCTGATAAGGTTTCCTTTGTAGGTAACCTGCTCCTTCTTTCTAGCTGCTTTTAATATTTTTCCTTTCATATTGACCTTGGAGAATCTGATGACAATGTGTCTTGGGAATGGTTATCTTGTATAGTATCTTGCTGGGGTTCTCTGCATGTCCTAGATTTAAATGTTGGCCTCCCTATTGAGGTTGGGGAAATTTTGGTGGATAGTATCCTCTAGTATATTTCCCAAGTTGCTTGGTTTCTCTCCCTCTCTTTCAGAGATGCCAGTGAGTCATAGATTTTGTCTCTCTACATAATCCCATGTTTCTTAGAAGTTCTCTTTATTTTTCTTTTTGGTTTTTCTTTATTTTTGTCTGATTGAGTTTATTTGAAAAACTGTTCTCCAAGTTCTGATATTGTTTCCTTGGCTTGATTGATTCTCCTGTTAATACTTGCTATTATATGATAAAATTATTGAAGTGAGTGTTTCATCTCTATCATCTGTTTTTTTTCTTAAAATGATCATCTCATCTTTTATCTCCAGTATTTTTTTGTTTTTATTTCTTAGGTTCTTTGGATTGGGTTTCAACTTTCTCCTGAATGTCATATTCGTTACTATCCATATTATGAATTCTGACATTTCAGCCATTTCAGCCTGGATAAGAAGCATTGCTGGGAAACAAGTGCAGTTGCTTGGAGGTAAGAAGACACTGTAGCTTCTTGAGTCGCCAAAGTTCTTGCATATTTTGTTTTCCTCATCTGTATGGGCTTATGTTCCTTGTTTTTGAAGTTTCTGTCTTTTGGATTTTTTTTTTTGAAAAAAGAATTTTCTTTTATTGCAGCATTCTTATCTGGTTTGGGTATGAGGGTAATTCTGGCCTTGTAAAATGAGTTTAAAAATGTTTCCTCCTCTTCAATTTTTTTGGAATAACTTGAGAAAATTGTTAAAAATTAATATTTAAATGTTTGATAGAATTTACCAGTAAAGGTATTTGGTCCTAAAATTTTCTTTATTGGGAAGTTTTTGATTACCAATTCGATTTCATTACTCCATATTGGTATGTTCACATTTTCTATTTATTATTTAGTCTTCACAGGTTGTATGTTTCTAGGAATTGATCCATTTCTTGTAGGTTATACAATTTGTTGGCATATAATTGTTTATAGTAATCTCTTATGGTTCTTTCTGTTGTGGGCATTTAGTGCTATAAATTTCCCTCTACACACTGCTTTGAATGTGTCCCAGAGATTCTGGTATGTTGTGTCTTTGTTCTCTTGGTTTCAAAGAACATCTTTATTTCTGCCTTCATTTCATTATGTACCCAGTAGTCATTCAGGAGCAGGTTGTTCAGTTTCCATGTAGTTGAGCAGTTTTCCGTGGGTTTCTTAATCCTGAGTTCTAGTTCGATTGCACTGTGGTCTGAGGGACAGTTTGTTATAATTTCTGTTCTTTTACATTTGCTGAGGAGAGCTTTACTTCCAACTATGTGGTCAATTTTGGAATAGCTGTGGTGTGGCGCTGAAAAAAATGTATATTCTGTTGATTTGGGGTAGAGAGTTCTGTAGATGTCTATTAGGTCCACTTGGTGCAGAGATGAGTTCAATTCTTGGGTATCCTTGTTAACTTTCTGTCTCGTTGATCTGTCTAATGTTGACAGTGGGGTGTTAAAATCTCCCATTATTATTGTGTGGGAGTCTAAGTCCCTTTTTACGAACTCTACTTGGGTGATTTTATTTTAAGACGTTATTTGTTTGATCCCTTTACCGATATAATGGTTTTTTTCTTTTTGATTTTTTTGGTTTAAACTGTTTTATCAAGATTCAACCCTGCTTTTTTATCTTTTGTTGGTAGATTCTCCCATCCTTAATCTTGAGTCTATGTGCTGTCATTGATAGCACTGATGGGTCTTGACTCCTTATCCAATTTGCCAGTCTGTGTCTTTTAATTGGAGCATTTGGCCCATTTACATTTAAAATTAATATTGTTATGTGTGAATTTGATCCTGTCATTATGATGTTAGCTGGTTATTTTGCTCGTTAGTTGATGCAGTTTCTTCCTAGCCTTGATGGTCTTTACAATTTGGCATGCTTTTGCAGTGGCTGGTACCGGATGTTCCTTTCCATGTTTAGTGCTTCCTTCAGGAGCTCTTTTAGGGCAGGCCTGGTGGTGACAAAATCTCTCAGCATTTGCTTGTCTGTAAAGGATTTTATTTCTCCTTTACTTATGAAGCTTAGTTTGGCTAGATATGAAATTCTGGGTTGAAAATTCTTTTCTTTAAGAATGTTGAATATTGGCCCTCACTCTCTTCTGGCTTGTAGAGTTTCTGCCGAGAGATCAGCTGTTAGTCTGATGGGCTTCCCTTTGTGGGTAACCCGATGTTTCTCTCTGGCCGCCCTTAATATTTTTTCCTTCATTTCAACTTTGGTGAATCTGACAATTATGTGTCTTGGGTTGCTCTTCTCAAGGGGTATCTTTGTGGCGTTCTCTGTATTTCCTGAATCTGAATGTTAGCCTGCCTTGCTAGATTGGGGAAGTTCTCTTGGATAATATCTTGCAGAGTGTTTTCCAGCTTGGTTCCATTCTCCCCGTCACTTTCAGGTACACCAATCAGCCGTAGGTTTGGTCTTTTCACATAGTCCCATATTTCTTAGAGGCTTTGTTCGTTTCTTTTTATTCTTTTTTCTCTAAACTTCCCTTCTCGCTTCATTTCATTCATTTCATCTTCCATCACCGATACCCTTTCTTCCAGTTGATCGCATCGGCTACTGAGGCTTCTGCATTCTTCACGTAGTTCTCGAAACTTGGCTTTCACCTCCATTAGCTCCTTGAAGCACTTCTCTGCATTGGTTATTTTAGTTATACAGTCATCTAATTTTTTTTCAAAGTTTTTAACTTCTTTGCCATTGGTTTGAATTTCCTCCTGTAGCTCGGAGTAGTTTGATCGTCTGAAGCCTTCTTCTCTCAACTCGTCAAAGTCATTCTCTATCCAGCTTTATTCCGTTGTTGGTGAGGAACTGCGTTCCTTTGGAGGAGGAGAGGTGCTCTGCTTTTTAGAGTTTCCAGTTTTTCTGCTCTGTTTTCTCCCCGTCTTTGTAGTTTTTTCTACTTTTGGTCTTTGATGATGGTGATGTACAGATGGGATTTTGGTGTGGGTGTCCTTTCTATTTGTTAGTTTTCCTTCTACCAGACAGGACCCTCAGCTGCAGGTCTGTTGGAGTTTGCTAGAGGTCCACTCCAGACCCTGTTTGGCTGGGTGTCAGCAGTGGTGGCTGCAGAACAGTGGATTTTCATGAACTGCAAATTCAGCTGTCTGATCGTTCCTCTGGAAGTTTTGTCTCAGAGAAGTACCCAGCCGAGTGAGGTGTCAGTCTGTCCCTACTGGGGGTGCCTCCCAGTTAGGCTGCTCGGGGGTCAGGGACCCACTTTAGGAGGCAGTCTGCCCATTCTGAGATCTCCAGCTGTGTGCTGGGAGAACCACTACTCTCTTCAAAGCTGTCAGACAGGGACATTTAAGTCTGCAGAGGTTACTGCTGACTTTTTGTTTTTCTGTGCCCTGCCCCCAGAGATGGAGCCTACAGAGGCAGGCAGGCCTCCTTGAGCTGTGGTGGGCTCCACCCAGTTCGAGCTTCCTGGCTGCTTTGTTTACCTAAGCAAGTCTGGGCAATGGCGGGCACCCCTCCCACAGCCTCGCTGCCGCCTTGCAGTTTGATCTCAGACTGCTGTGCTAGCAATCAGTGAGACTCCGTGGGCATAGGACCCTCCGAGCCAGGTGCGGGACACAATCTCCTGGTTTGCCGTTTTCCAAGCCTGTTGGAAAAGCGCAATAGGATGGGAGTGACCCGATTTTCCAGGTGCCATCTGTCACCCCTTTCTTTGACTAGGAAAGGGAACTCCCTGACCCCTTGCACTTCCCGAGTGAGGCAATGCCTCGCTCTGCTTCGGCTCATGCACGGTGTGCTGCACCAACTGTCCTGCACCCACTGTTTGGCACTCCCTAGTGAGATGAACCCGATACCTCAGATGGAAATGCAGAAATCACCTGTCTTCTGCATCATTCATGCTGGGAGCTGTTGACTGGAGCTGTTCCTATTTGGCCATCTTGGCTCCACCCCCCATTGGGTGTAGGTAACCGTTTGAGTCAGGATTGAGATATAGTTTTTTGATTCTGTAAGTACTTTGAGGCTCAGCTGAGTGCAAACAGCTCACACATTTGAGCAGACCAATTATTAGGCAATTTTCTTAACTGTGTTTCTACGAGTTTTCCTCAATTATTGAATACCCATTTTGTTTTTCTCTCAATCACCTGGGAGGAACCATCTATTGTCCTGTCCTGGAGGGAGTTCCTCCTGGGTCTGCTTGGACCTTTGTGTAGTATTTAAGATTTAAATCCTCTGTTAGGAAATCTGCTGGGATAAGGGAATTTTCAGTGGTGAATGTTAAATTATCCTTTTCTAACAGAATAGCCCCATACTTTAAGATGTTTGAGTTAGTAAGCTACCTTTTTGCTTTTTTGACTTAGGATAGTTCTGAACTGGTGAGGTGTGCTCACAAACAGGTTTCCTCTAAAGGCTAATTTTCTAATTTCTTCTGTTAGCAAAGCAGTTGCAACTACAGATTTAATGCATTTGGGCCATCTGTGGGTTCCTGGGTTAAGGATTTTTGATAGGAAGGCTACTGGTTGTCAGTGGCCTCAGTGCTTTTGGGCTATGCCCTTGTTTACACTGATAACAAAGTGGTATTGGAGTGTTATAGGGTCATGGAGAAAACCTTCAGTTATCAATTACAGGTTTTAAATTTACCCCGGCTTCTAAATAAATAGGGTACACTGTTTTTTCTTTACCACTTCTGTCTTTCTCTTTCTTTCTCCTTTCTGTCTTTGTAGATGGATTTTGGAAACACAGTAGAAGGATGTTTGCTCATTGACCCCATTTGCCACTATAGGAATATGCACCTCCCTTTTATTTACTCAATTTGCTTTCATCCTGATCTATTATGTTGTTGTAGACCCAGTTTCAGTTGTTAAAGTACTGGGCTATCAGTTCTAAGGCCCTGGCAAGGGTGGTGGGGCATGGGTCTCACATAACTGCCCATTTTGAGAGCTGTATGCCTAAAGTGGGAGGGACACCAGGGACAAGACTCCCTGGGTTCATAGCCTAGGGGCCTAAGGACACAGCATAGAGCTTCCTTAGATCCCTTTGGAGATACAAACTGCTCTAATACTTGAGAGAGGAAGTGAAAGTCCGAAGCATTAGTATCTAGGAGGCAGGGATCTCAAGAAGCAGGTTCAGAGGTAAGGAGAATTTTAGGGCTATACTTCCAAGAAATTCATGGTCAGGACCCAGGAGGTATGGGTCAGAAGGAAAGGTAGGGGCATACGCATGGGCAACTTTTGAGTAGAGACTTCTGGCTGTGCCATGATCTCAACTGGCTAATGTTGGGATTTCCAGATGACAGCTTTCTGCCTCTAGTCAGCCCTCAGCTTCCCCAGGAAAATTGAAAGCAGAAGCTGGTTCCAGGCAGACCAATGCTCCCAAACCAGAAGGGTTGGGGGTTGTTAGAAAGCCCTTTCCCAGACAGCCTCACACCTGAGTCTTAAGTCCAGTGGCCACACTAATCATTTTTAATAGGCTGACAGGTGCCTAGTATTTTCCTCCAATTCTAAGGAAGGATAGGACAGAATAGCAAGGAAAAGTGGTCCAATATTACTCACCACTTTGGAGGTCCCTTCGTGGTCACCAAAATGTTACTGGGGAGGCAGGGTGTCTTGTTCTTAGAGCTCCCAAGATGGTGGTGGGCCACTTCCAAGATGGCGGCAAGCCTCTTGTTCTCTGACCTGGGGTTCTTGGCCTCACAGATTCCAAGGAATGGAATCTTGGGCCATGTGGTGAGTGTTATAGCTCTCTTAGGAGCCATGGGTCACAGAAGACAACTGTGGAACCCAGCGACTAGTGTTCAGCTCGATTAGGATGAACCCGGGCACTTAGCCATGCAGGAACAATGGCGACTCTTTAGCCTGATCAGGAGTGGCAATGGGCACCTCGCTGGATCAGGAGCACAGCAGACACCCTGCTGGATCCGGAGGGTTGGAAGTCAGCAGAGGGTCTGCGATGGCAGCAAACAGCAGTGGTGGATGGTGAGCTAAAGGTCAGCTTGAGCTGTAACAAACACAGACCAGAATAGTGTGCAGTTGCAAGATTTAACAGAGTGAAAACAGAGCTCCCATAAAATGGGAGGGGACCCAAAGCGGGTTGCCCTGTTGCCTGCACTTTTAAGGTTGTATCCATAAACTTTTGCCCAGACCAGTGATGTGAAGCATTTCTCCCATGTTTTCTTTTAGTAGTTTTATACTTTTGGGTCTTATGTTTGAGATTTTTAATCAATTTTGAGTTTAACATTGGAATGATGAGTAACAATGGGTATAATTTTATTCTTCTGCATATGGATATCCGGTTTTCTCAGAATCATTCATTGAAGAGACTGTCCTTTTCCAAAATTATGTTCTTGGTGCCTTTGTTGAAAATTAGCTGCTTGTAAACGTATGAATTTATTTCTGGGTTTTCTAGTTGGCTGCTATTTGAATGAAATGTCTTTTTTTCCAACCTTTCAATTTCAACCTGTTTGTGTGTTTGGATCTATAAAGTAAATCACATTATTTTTATTTTTTAAATTTAAAAAATTATTTTTATTTTTTTTGAGTACATAGTAGGTGTATATATTTATGGATTAGTAAATCACTTTTAGACAGGATATATTTGGATTATTTCTTTGTATCCATTCTGCCCATCTATACATTTTAATTGGAGAGTGTAATTTACTTCCATTTACTGATAAGAAAAGATTTCTCTCATTTTGCTATTTGCTTTTATGATCTCTCATAATTTTTGGTCATTTTTTATCACTGCCCTTTTTATATTTAGTTGACTTTTTACTGTACTTTAAAATTTTTCTTCTCACTTTATTATGTAAATATTTTCTCAATATTTTAGTTGTTGCATGGGGATTACATTTTACATCCTAAATTTATTACAACCTAGTTTGAATAGACACCAACTTATCATCAATAGAATACACTAACTGCACCTATACATCTCCATTGTCCCCTTTAAGTTATTGTCATTATTTGCATCTTTACATACTGTGTGCCTAATAAAATATATTTGTAAATGGTCCTTATGCACTTATCTTTTAAATTATGTAGGAAATAAAAAGTGATTTTACCAACCCCAAATATGACAATATAGGCTTTTGTTATTTATTTATGTAGTATCTTTATTAGTGATATTTATACCTTTGAATAGCTTTGAGTTAATGTCTAGTGTCCTTTCAGTTAAATATGTAAGGCTCTGGTTAACCCAAATCTCTCAACTTTTGTTTATCTGAGAAAGTCTTAATTTATCCTTTATTCTTGAAGAATAATTTTTACAGGTACAGAATTCTTGGTTGACAGTTTTTTTCTTTCAGCATTTTAAAGGTGTCATTTCACTGCCTCTGGCTTCCAGGGTTACTGATGATAAATTAGCAGTTTGCCTTATTGAGGATTCCATGGATGTGACAATTCACTCCTCTCTTGCTGCTTCCAAGGTTTTTTGTCTTTTTCTTTTGGCAGTTTGATTATAATGTTTCTTCATGTTAATCTCTTTGTGTTTATCCTACTTGGAGTTAATCGAGCTTCTTGAATGTGTAGATTCGTGTGTTTCATAAATTTAGGAAAGTTTCAGTCTTTTTTTTTTTAACATAATCTCTCTGTTCCTTTCTCTATCTCTTCTCCTTCTAGTGTGTAATGTGTAAGTTATACTCTTTTTTTTTTTTTTTTTGAGATGGAGTCTTAGCTCTGTCATCCAGGTTGGAGTGCAGTGGCATGATCTCGGCTCACTGCAAGCTCCGTCTCCCAGGTTCATGCCATTGTCCTGCCTCAGCCTTCCAAGTAGCTGGGACTACAGGCACCCACCACCACACCTGGCTAACTTTTGTATTTTTTAGTAGAGATGGGGTTTCACCATGTTAGCCAGGATGGTCTCGATCTCCTAAGTTGCTCTGCTTGATGGTGTCCCACAAGTCTTTTAGTCTCTATTTTTTTTTTAAATTCATTTTTCTTTCTGCTTCTCAGACTGCATAATTTCCATTGTCTTATCAAGTTCACTGATGCGTCTACTTGGTCAAATCTGCTGTGGAAACCCTCTGTTAAACTTCTGTAGTGAATTTCTTATTTCAAAATTTCAGAATTTCTATTTTGTTCAAAAAAGTAATTTATATTCCTTTATTTATATTCTTAATTGTCATATATTGGTTTCCTGGTTTTCTTTTGTTCTTTCTCCACAGTTTGCTTCAATTCTTTGATATATATTGTTTTAAGACAATAGAATTAAGATCTTTGTAGAGTAAGCCAGTGTCTGGGCTTCCTTAGTAATAGCTTTTATGAATTTATTTTTTTCTTTGAATAGATTATACTTTCCTTTTTCTTTGTATACTTTGTGATTCTTTTTGTTGAGAAGTGGCCATCCATTTCAATATTATAATATGGTGACTCTGGAAATCAGATTATTCTCCCTAAGATTTTCTATTTTAAATTGTTAAAGTCTGCAATCATCTACTTGTTTATGACTTTTTCCAACTCATTTTGTAGAGATTGTCTTCCCTGAGGTCATTGAAGTTTCTGTTCCTTTAAGTTATGTTCAGTTAGTGTTTTGATAGACATCCTTGAATGACAAAAGCAAAATAAAACAAAACAAAAATTTCTCTCTCAGGCTTTGCATGTTGTTCAGACACTTGTTTAACACTTAGCTAAAGTGTTTACAACTATCCCTTATACTTTACTTTCTGTTTGCATATGAGTAAAGAAATCAGCAAGCAGCAAAAACTTGGGTCTTCTTGGGGCTTTTCTGATTATATATTGTACCTTGGGCACATACATGGCTTTCTAAAATCCTTAGTATCCAGAGGCACTTTTGAATACTCTAATTTCCCAGTGAAGCTCTCTTTCCAGCTTTTCCTTCTGTGTTTTTTGTGCTCTATTATATGTCTTAACTGCATTATTTTTCTCCAGGTAGTTTCAGGTTTTTATTTGCCTTTTATTCTATAAACGTATGCTTCTTTTCTGCCCTGAGTAAATTCTGAATTAGGTGAAATAAAGATGAATATCTTTTGTCAGTCTTTAAGGTAGTTCACAAATAGGTTAGAAGAGACAAATAATTTATGAATCAGGTCTGCTATGTTTCTTCCAGAGTCAGGTAACAGGGTCCCATACTCAGAATAAGACATCCATCTTTAAGACTGTCATTTAGTTGGAGACTGGGTGGAGCAAGGGCAAGTAAAAAATGCAAAGGTTTTTGTCCTACTCTTTTTATCTATTTCTTGCTTCAGCATTCATTTGGTTGCTGTAGTTTTAACTAGCGTCCAGAGGTCTAATGAAGTTGCTTCTGACAGTTTCTGTCTTTTTTTTGTGTGTGCGGGGGGGGGATGTTTTTGTAAAGATACCGTGCATTTGGAGCCGTCTACATTGCCATTTTGCTGATTTCACTGTGAGTCTCTCTTCTTGAACTTTATATTTTTCTTAATTAGTCTACTCTGTACCACCCTCTTTTGATTATCATAACTTGATTCTATGTTATAATATCCAAAGTGCCTTAAACAGTTATGCTCTGTGTCATCATTCTGTATTTCCTTCGTAGTACATGCCACGGTTTCTAATTATCTTTCAATTTGTTTACTTGTTAGTTATAGCTTTCCTCACATTGCAATATAATCCCCATGAGGGCAGTCTCCATGTCTGTCTTATCATATTCCATCACATAGCACAGGGCCTGTCATGATGCAGGCATGTGATACATTTTGATTAATATGTAAATAAATGGCAACACAAGTCTCGACTTATTATTATTTATTTTCATAATTTATTGGATATTCTTGTAAAATTAAAAAATATTTTTAATTCTTGTGGGTACATACTAGGTGTATATCTTTATAGGGTACATGAGATGTTTTGATAAAAGTATGCAATGTGAAATAAGCACATCATGGGGAATGGGGTATTCATTTCTCAAGCATTTAGTCTTTATGTTACAAACTATCTAATTACACTCTTTTAGTCACTTAAAAATGTACAATTAAGTTATTATTGACTGTAGTCACGTTATTGTTCTATCAAAGTGTAGGTCTTCTTCATTCTTTCTAACTAATATTTTTGGACCCATTAACCATCTACACCTCACCTACATTCCCCCTACTACGCTTTCCATCCTTGGAAACTATCATTCTACTCTCTATGTCCGTGAGTTCAACTGTTTTAATTTTTAGATAACACAAGTAAGTGAGCACATAAAATGTTTGTCTTTCTGTGCCTGGCTTATTTCACTTAACATAATGGTCAACAGTTCCATCCATGTTGTTGCAAATGACAGGATCTCATTCTTTTTTATGGCTAAATAGTACTCCATTTTGTTTATAAGTACCATTTTTTTTTAATCCATTAGTCTGTTGATAGACATGAAGGTTGCTTCAAAATCTTGACTATTGTGAGCAGTGCAGCTACTTTCTTTTGTGTATTTACCCAGCAGAGGGATTGCTGGATTATATGGTAGCTTTATTTTTAGTTTTTTGAAAAACCTTCAAACTGTTCTTTATAGTTATACTAGTTCACATTCCCACCAACAGCATATGAGGGTTCCCTCTTCTCCACATTCTCACCAGAATTTGTTATTGCCTGTCTTTTGGATAAAAGTCATATTAAATTGGTTGAGATGATATCTCATTGTATTTTTGATTTGCATTTCTCTGATGATCAGTGATGTTGAGCACCTTTTCTTATGCCTGTTTGCCATTTGTATGTCTTCTTTTGAGAATGTTTCAGCATCATTTGAAACGATCATATAGTTTTATCTTTCATTCTCTTGATATGATGTATCACATTGATTGATTTGAGCATGTTGAATCATTTTGCATCGCTGGGGTAAATCCCACTTGGTCATGATAAATGATCTTTCTAATGTACTGTTGAATTTGGATTGCTTTTTTGTTGTTGTTGTTGTTGAGGATTTTTGTGTCAATATTCAGTAGAGAAATTGACCTGCAGTTTTTTTTTAAAATATATCTTTGTCTGGTTTTGGTATAAGGGTAATACTGTCCTCATAGAATGAGTGGAAATATTTGTCCCTTTTCTACTTTTTGTAGTAGTTTGAATAGAATTGGATTAGTTCTTTTTTAAATGTTTGGTAGAATTCAGCAGTGAAGTCATCAGGTCTTGAGCTTTTCTTTATTGGTAGACTTTTAATTACAGCTTCATTCTTGTTACTTGTTATTTGTCTGTTCAGGTTGTGAATTTCTTCCTGGTTCACTCTTGGTAGGTTTTATGTATCTAGGAATTTATCCATTTTTAAAAATATTTTCCAATTTATTGGAAAACAAACAAGCAAGAAAATAAAAACTCTATGCCTTAACTTCATCTCTTCTCCTTTTAATGTTTTTCTGTTTCCATTTATATCTTATCATATTTATTATGTCTTGAGAAGTTGTTGTCATTATTTTGGTTGGTTTGTCATTTAGTCTTTCTACTTAGGATAACAGTAGTTCACACACAAGACTTACAGTGTTATAATATTCTGTGTTTTTCTGTGTATTTACTATTACTAATGAGTTTTGTACCTTCAGATGGTTCTTTGTATATAATTAATGCCCTTTATTTTTGATCGAAGTACTCTCTTTAGCATTTATTGTAGGACAGGTCTGGTGTTGAAGAAATTCCTTAGCTTTTGTTTCTCTGGGAAGGCCTTTATTTCTCCTTTATATTTGAAAAATATTTTTACTGGATATACTACTTTAGGGTCAAAGTTTTTTTTTCTTCAGTACTTTAAATATATCATGCCACTCTCTCCTGACCTGTAATGTTTCCACTTAATAGTCTGCTGCCAGACATATTGGAGGAGCACCATTGAATGTTAATTGTTTCTGCTTTTAGAATCCTTTATTTATCCTTGACTTTGGGAGTTTGATTATTAAATGCCTTTAGGTATTCTTCTTTGGGTTAAATCTGTGTGGTGTTCTATAACCTTCTTGTACTCAGATATTAATATCTTTCCCTAGGTTTTTGAAGTTCTCTGTTATTATTCCTTTGAATAAACTTTCTATCCCTACCTATTTCTCTACCTCCTCATAAGGTCATTAACTTTTTTTTTTTTTTTTTTTGACGGAGTTTCGCTCTTGTTTCCCAGGCTGGAGCGCAATGGTGCGATCTCAGCTCACTGCAGGCTCCACCTCCCAGATCCAAGTGATTCTCCTTTCTCAGCCTCCCAAGTAGCTGGATTACAGGCATGCACCACCACACCTGGCTAATTTTGTATTTTTAGTAGAGACACGGTTTCTCCATGTTGGTCAGGCTGTTCTGGAACTCCTGACCTCAGGTGATCTGCCTGCCTCGGCCTCCCAAAGTGCTGGTATTAAAGCATGAGCCAATGTGCCTGGTCACATTAACTCTTAGAGTTGCCCTTTTGAGGCTATTTTCTAGGTCCTGTAGGCGTGCTTCAGTGTTTTTTTATTCTTTTTAAAAAATCTCCGCTTATGGTGTATTTTCAAATAACCTTTCGTTGAACTCACCAATTCTTTCTTCTGTTTGATCAATTCTGTTATTAAAAGACTCTGATGCACTCTTCAGTATGCCAATTGCATTTTTCAGCCCCCAAAGTTCTGCATGATTTTTTTTTTTTGAGCCTGAGTCTCACTCTGTCATTCAGGCTAGAGTGTAGTGGTGTGATCTTGGCTTACTGCAACCTTTTCCCCTCTGGGCTCATGCAATCCTCCCAGCTCAACCTCTCAAGTAGCTGGGACAACAGATTCATGCCACCACACATGGCTACGTTTTTGTATTTTTGGTAGAGGCGGGGTTTCACCATGTTGCCCCGGGTGGTCTCAAACTCCTGAGCTCTAGCAATCCACCTGCATCGGCCTCCCAAAGTGCTGGGATTACAGGCCAGGAGTGAGCCACTGTGCCTGGCCTTCCATTTGATTTTTTAAAATTATCTCAAAATCTTGTTGAACTTACCTGATGGGATTTTGCATTCCTTCTCTGTGTTAACTTGAATTTATTTGAGTTTCCTCAACAGAGCTATTTTGAATTCTGTGTCTAAAAGATCACATATATCTGTTTCTTTACAATTGGTTCCTGGTGCCTTATTTTGGTCATAGAGTGAGGTAATGTTTTCCTGGATGGTCTTGATACTTGTAGATGTTCTCCAGTGTCTGGGCATGGAAGAGTTAGGTTAGTTATTTATTGTAGTCTTCACAGCCTGAGCTTGTCTGTACCTGTCCTTTTCGGCAAGGTTTTCCAGATATTTGAAAGGACTTTGGTGTTATGATCTAAGCTACATTTGCATTAGGGGGCATCCCATGTCCAGTAATGCTGTGGTTCTTACAGACTCATAGAGGTACTGCTTTGATGTTCTTAGACAAGACCTGGGAGAATTTTCTGGATTACCAGGCAGAGACTCTTGTTATTTTGTATTACCTTTTCCCAAACATACAGAGTCTCTCTCTGTTCTCATTCACCTAAAGATAGGGGTGAAGTGACACAAGCACCCTTGTGGCCACTTCCATTATGACTGCACTGAGTCACCTAAACCCAGCACAGACCTGAATCTCACCCAAGGCCTACCATAACCACTCCCTGGCTATTGCCCATGTTTGTTCAAGGCCTTGAGGCTCTACAATCAGAAAGTGGCAAAACCAGTCAGGTTTCTGTCCTTTCCTTCAGGGTTGCAAGTTTCCACAGGCTCTGCATGAATCCAGAGGTGCTGTTTGGGAGTCAGGAACTAGAGTAAAACACCATAGACGTCTACCTGGTATGGTACTTGTGTTTGGGTGCTGAGCTGCCACCCAAACCACAAGACATTGTCTTTCTTCCTCTTTCTTCCCATTTCCAAAGGCAGTGGAGCCTCACCTCACAGTCACTGTCATCACAGGCTACAGGGAGTAATGCCAGACTACCACTGATGTTCCCTAATGTCCAAAGGCTCTTATGTCAGCTTGTGGTGAATGCTTCCTGGCCTGGCCTGGGATCCACCCTTCAGGTCAGTGGTCTCCCTTTTAGCCAATAACAGGTCCAGAAATGCCATCCAAGAGTCAAGTCCTGGAATCAGGAATCCCAAGGACCTACTTGGTGCCCTACCCACTATGGCTGTGCTGGTACCTCATGTGCAAGACAAAGTTTCCTTTACTTTTCCCTCTGCTTTTCTCAAACAGAAGAGGTTTTATCCTATTGTCAGCATAGCTGGTAATGTGCTTAGTCTCACCTGAAGCTAGGAATTCTCAGAGATTCATCCAAGGCCCTTGATGGAATACCTGGGTAGTGCTGCTGGTTATTCAGGGCCCAAGGGCTCGTCAATTAGCAGGTGATGGCTGCTGCAAGGACTGGGTCCTTTCCTTCAATGCAGTGAATGCTCTTCTGGCCCAGGGTGTGTCTAGACATTTTGTTTCGGAGTTAGGGCTTGGAAAGGTGCCTCACAACTCTGTGGCCCTATTTTAAAGAGATTTAGGTTCCCACACAATAATAGTGGGAATCTTCAACACTGCATTGACAGTATTAGACAGATCATCAAGGCAGAAAATTAGAGATATTCAGAACCTTAACTCAACATTAAACCAAATGGGTTTGATACACCTCTACAAAACTCTCCATTCTAAAACCACAGAATATACATTCATCTCATCACAACATGGCACATACTCTAAAATTGACCACACAACAACACATAAAACAATCCTCAGCAAATTAGAAAAAAACAAAATTACAGCAAACACATTCTTGGTCTACAGTGAAATAAAAATAGAAGGCAAGGCTAAAAAAATGTGCAAAACCATGCAATTACATGGAAATTAAACAACATGCTCCTGAATGACTTCTGGGTAAATAATGAATCTCTCAACATGCCAGAATCTCTGGGACACAGCTAAGGAAGTGTTAAGAGGGAAAGTTATAGCACTAAATGTCCACATCAAAAAGTAAGGAAGATGTCAAATTAACAACCTAACATCACAACTAAAAGAATTACAGAAGTAAGAGCAAACCAATCCCAAAGCTAGCAGAAGACAAGAAATAATCAAAATCAGAGCTAAACTGAAGGAAACTGAGACACAGAAAACCATCCAAAAGATAAATGAATCCAAGAGTGGTTTTATTGAAAAAAAAAAATAGCATAAATAGCCTGCTAGCTAGACTATTAAAGAAGAGAGAAGATTCAAATAAAGACAATTAGAAATTACAAAGGGGATGTTACCATTGATCCCACAGAAATAATAACAACAATCAGAAACTACTACAAACACCTCTGTGCACACAAATAGAAAACCTAGGAGAGATGAATAAATTCCTGGACACATACACACCCCCCAATACTGAACCAGAAAGAAATTAATTACCTGAAAAGATAAATAACAATAACAAGCTTCAAAATTGAGTTAGTAACAAATAGCCTACCAGCCAAAAAAAAAAAAAAAATTGTCCAGGACCAGATGAATTCACAGCTGAATTCTACCTGGTGTACAAAGAAGAGTTGGTACAATTCCTACTGAAAGTATTCCAAAAAATTCAGGAGGAGGGACTTCTCTCTAACTTATTCTATGAAGCCAGCATCATCCTGCTACCAAAGCCTGGCAAAGACACAGCAGAAAAAGAAAACTTCAGGCCAATATCCTTGATGAACACTGATGTCAAAATTCTCAACAAAATACTTGCATACTGAATGCAGCAGGACATTAAAAAGCTAATGCACCACAATCAAGTAGGCTTCATCCTTGGGATGCAAGGTTGGTTTAACATATGCAAATCAACATGTGATTCATCACATAAACAGAACTAAAGACAAAACCCACATGATTATCTCAATAGATGCAGAAACAGCTTTCAATAAAATTCAACATCCTTTTATGTTGAAAACCCTCCATGAACTAGGTATTGAAGGAACATACCTCAAAATAATGAGAACATTCCATGACAAAACCACAGCCAATATCATACTGAATGGGGAAATGCTAGCAGCATTCCCTTTGAAAACCAGCACAAGACAAGGATGCTCTTTCTCACCCCTTCTATTCAACATATTATTGGAAGTCTTAGCCAGAGCCATCAGGCAAGAGAAAGAAATAAAGTGCATCCAAGTAGAAAGAGAGGAAGTCAAACATTCCTGCTTGCAGATGACATGATTCTATATGTATATAACCCCACAGTATCAGCTCAAAAGCTTCTCTACCTGATAAACAACTTCAGCAAAGTTTCAGGATACAAAATTAATGTACACAAATCATTCCTGTACACCAACATCAGCCAAGCTGAGAGGCAGATCGGAATACAGTCCTATCACAGTTGCCACAGAAAGAGTAAAATACCTAGAAATACAGCTAATCAGGGAGGTGAGAGATCTCTAAAATGAGAATCACAAAACACTGCTGAAATATATGAGAGACAACACAAACGAATCCAAAAACATTCCATGCTTGTGGATCGCAAGAATCAATATTGGAGGGGGGCAAGATGGTCAATTAGAAGCAGCCGTGGTCCATGGCCTTTATAGAGAGGAATGAAATGGGTAGTGAGCACAACATCTTCAACGAAATATCCATGTACTCACATTGGGACAGATCAGGGAAACAATTTGACCCTCAGAGAATGAAGAAAAGAAGGGTGGGGCGATGGCCCAACTGGGAGTGACATGGAGCCAAGGAAAGCCCCATCCCCAGCCAAGGGAAGCAGTGAGTGTACAACCCTGCAAAACCATGCTTCTCCCATGGATCTTTGCAACCCACGGATCAGGAGATCCCCTCATGAGCCCACACCACCAGGGCCTTGGGTTTGACACACAGAGTTGTATGGAGTCTCAGCAGAGGAGGTGCTCAGGCATGCACAGAGACCCAGGATCTTTACATACTCTGGCCCCAGGATCCCCAACAAAGGTGTCTGCAACTCAGGCAAGGCAAGAAGTCCCTACATACTCCTAGGAAGGAGACTGAGTCTGGAGAGCTGAGCAGTGTTGGTCTGCAGGCTCTGCTTCCATGACATCTCACAAGATAAGGCCCACTGGCTTGGAATTCCAGCCAGCCACCAGCAACAGGGTGGAGCCTCTCTGAGATGTGACGGACACACTGTGGGAGGGATGGGTTGCCATCTCTGCTGTTCGGTTGAGTCAGCTATTCCAACCTGTGGGCTTTGGGGAGTCCAAATTGTCCAGATGAGGAAGGGTCTTCCCAGCACAGCATAGCTGCTTTGCCAGAATATGGCCTATTTATTTATGCAGGACCCTAATCTATTTCTCCTCACTGGGCATGACTTCCCCACTGGGGCCTCCAACAACCTCCCCCCGCCCATATTCTACAGACAGAGCTCTGATCTCTCCCTGGGACAGAGTGCCTGTGGGAGGAACAGGCCACCAACTTGGTTATTTGGACAATTCAGCTGTTCTAGCCTGTGGGCTTTGGAGAGTCCAAATGGTCTGAATAAAGAAGGGTCCCCTCAGTGCAGCACAGCTGCCTTGCCAGAACGTAGCAAGTCTGCTGATTTAAGTGGAACCCCAATCCATTCCTCCTCACTGGGTGGGACCTCCCAGCCAGGGCCTCCAGGCCCCCCTGCTTGTATTCTATGGGCAGAGCTCTGATCTCTCCCTGGGACAGAGTGCCTGTGGGGAGGGGCAGGCTGCCATCTTGGTTGAATGAGTCAGCCATTCCATCCTGCAGGCTTTGGAGAGTCCAAGCCAACAGGGGCAGAGGCAGTTCCCCAGCCAAACCTGGCTGTTTTGTTGAGGTGTGGCAAGACTGCTTCTTTAGGCAGGACCCTAATCCACACCTCTTTTTGGGGTGGATCCTCCCAACCGGGCCCTCTGGTTACCCCGGCCAGTGTTCTACAACTAACAAAATTCTAATTTATTCTTGGAATGGAGTGCCTGGGGGTTGGGGGTGGGGCAGGCCACCACCTTGGCTGTTCAGGCATCTCAACCTGTCTAGCCTGTGGGCCTTGGAGAGCCTGAACTGATCAAGGTGCTGAAATAATCCCTAATCCAGCACAACTGCTCTACCAAAAAGCAGCCAGACTGCTTCTTTAAGTGGGTCTCTGATCCCGTTGGGTGGGACTTCCCAACCAGGGTCTCCAGCCACCTACTACAGGTGCATTCCGACTGGCAACACATCAGTTTTCCCCTGGGATGGAGCGGCTAGAGGTAGGGGCAGTCTGCCATCTTTGCTGTTTCGCAGGCTTCACTGCTGATACCTTCAGGTACAGGAAAAACTGAGGTGACTACAGTCTGGAGTGGTCCCCAGCAAACTGCAGCAGCCCTAGAGTGGCCAGGCAGTTTTAAGAAAAATAAGCCAACAGAAAACAACAGCAACAACGAGAAACCCCACAAAAATGCCATCCAAAGGTCAGCAACCTCAAAGATTTCAAGTAAATAAACCCACAAAGATGAGACAGATCAACACAAAAACCCTGAAAGCTCAAAAAGCCAGAGTGCCTCCTTTCCTCCAAATGACTGCAACACCTCTCCAGCAAGGGCTCAGAACTGGGCTGATGCTGAGATGGTTGAAATGACAACAGTAGGCTTTAGGACATGGAAAAAAATTGAACTTTGCTGAGCTAAATTAGCATGTTGTAACCCAATGCAGAGAAGCTAAGAATCGTGATAAAACAATGCAGGAGCTGACACCCAAAACAGCCAGTTTAGAGAGGAACATAACCCACATGATACAGCTGAAAAACACATTACAAGAACACAATACACTCACAAGTATTAATAGCAGAATAGATTAAGCAGAGGAAAAAGTCCCAGAGCTTGAAAACTATCTTCCTAAAATAAGACAGGCAGACAAGAATAGAGAACAAAATAATAATAAAGAATAAAAAATCCTCAGAAATATGGGATTATGTAAAGAGACCAAATCTATGTCTGACTGGGGTACCTGAAAGAAGTGGGAAGAATAGAACCAGTTTGGAAAACATACTTTGGGATACATGCAGGAGAACATCCCCAACCTAGCAAGACAGACCAACATTCCAATTCAGGAAATGCAGAGAAACCCAGTAAGATACTTCATGAGAAGATCAGACCCAAGATACATAATCATCAGATTCTCTAAGGCCGAAATGAGGGAAAAAAAGTTAAGGGCAGCAAGAGAGAGTTCAGATCACCTACAAAGGGAAGCGCATTAAACTAATGGTGGAACTCTCAGTAGAAATCCTATGAGCCAGAAGAGATTGGGGTCAATATTCAATATTCTTATAGAAAAGAAATTCCAGTTTAGAATTTTATATCTGGCCAAACCAAGCTACATAAGTGAAGGAGAAAAAAAAGTCTTTTTCAGACAAGCAAATGCTGAGGGAATTTGTTACTACAAGATATACCTTACAAGAGCTCCTGAAAGAAGCACTGAATATGGAAAGGAAAAATCATTAACAACCACTACAAAAACACACTGAAGTACACAGATCAGTGACAGTATGAAGCAACCACATAAACAGGTCTGCAAAATAACCAGCTAGCATCATGATGACAGGATCAAATCCACACAAAACAATACTAATGTTAAATGAAAATGGGCTAAATGCCCCAATTGAAAGACACAGAATGGCATGCTGGATAAAGAACCAAGACCCAACAGTATTCTGTGTTTAAGAGACCCATGCAAAGACACACAGAGGCTCAAAATAAAGGAATGGAGGAAAATTCACGAAGCAAATGGAAAACAAACAAACAAAAAGCAAGGGTTGAAATCCTAGTTTCTGACAAAACAGACTTTAAACGAACAAAAATCAAAAAAGACAAGAGCATTACATAATGGTAAAATGTTCAATGCTACAAGAAGAGCTAACTATCCTAAATATATATGCACCCAATACAGGAACACTCAGATTCATAAAGCAAGTTCTTAGAAACCTTTAGAGAGACAGACTCCCACACAATAATAGTGGGAGACTTTTACACCCCACTGATAATACTAGACAGATCATGGAGACAGAAAATTAGCAAATATATTCAGGACATGAACCAGCTCTGGATCAAGTGGACTTGATAGATATCTACAGAAGTCTGCACCCCAAAACAACAGAATATACATTCTTCTGATTGCCACACAGCACTTACTCTAAAATTGATCATATAATTGGAAGGAAAACACTCCTCAGCAAATGCAAAATAACTGAAATCATAACAAACAGTATCTTGAACCACAGCACAATTAAATCAGTATTCAAGATTAAGACATTCACTCAAAACCATACAACTACAAGGAAACTAAACAACCTGCTCCTGAATAACATCTGGGTAAATAACGAAATTAAGGCAGAATTCAAGAAGTTATTTGAAACTCATGAGAACAAAGAGACAACATACCAGAATCTCAGGGATGTAGCTATAACAGTGTTAAGAGGGAAATTTGTAGCACTAAATGCCCATATCAAAAAGCTAGAAAGATCTCAAGTTAACCACCTAACATCACAACTAAAAGAACAAGAGAACCAAGAGCAAATGAACCCCAAAGCTAGCAGAAGACAAGAAATAGCCAAGATCAGAGTGGAACTTAAGGAAGTAGGGACACAAAAACTCTTAAAAAAGTCAGCAAATCCAGGAACTGTTTTTTTTTTTTTTGTAGAAAATTAATAAAATAGACCACTAGCTAGACTAATAGCGAAGAAGAAAGAAGATCCAAATAAACACAATTAGAAATGACTAGGGGGATGTTACCATTGACCCCACAGAAACACAAAAACCTCCAGAGAGTACTACAAACACCTTTATGCACATAAACTAGAGAATATAGAAGAAATGGATAAATTCCCGGACACATACACACCCTCAAGACTGAATCAGCAAAAAATTAAATCCCAGAATAGGTCAATAATGAGTTCTGAAATTGAGGCAGTAATAAATAACCTACCAACCATAAAAAAAGCCCAGGATGAGATGAATTCACAGCTGAATTCTACCAGAGGTACACAGAAGGGCTGGTATCATTTCTACTGAAACTATTCCAAAAAATTCAGTAGGAGGGACTCCTCTCTAACTCACTCTATGAGGCCAGCATTCATTCTGATATAAAAATCTGGCAGAGATACAAAAGAAAAAAACCTTCAGGCCAATATCCTTGATAAACATTAATGCAAAAATCCTCAACAAAATACTGGCAAACTGAATCCAGCAGCACAACAAGATTATCCACCACAATCAAGTAGGCTTCATCCCCAGTATGCAAGGCTGGTTCATCACATGCAAATCAATAAAAGTGATTTATCACATAAATAGAACTAAAGACAAAAGCCACATGATTATCTCAATAGATGCAGACAAACCCTTGATATAATTCAACATCCCTTCATGTTGAAAACTCTCAGTAAACTAGGTATTGAAGAAACATACTTCAAAATAATAAGAGCATTTCATGACAAACCCACAGCCAATATCATACTGAATGAGACAAAACTGGAAACATTCCTCTTGAAAACTGGGACAAGACAAGCATGCCCTCTCACACCACTCTTATTCAACATAGTATTAGTAATTTTGGCCAGGGCAATCAGGCAACAGAAAGAAATAAAGGGTATTCAAATTGGCAGAGAGGAAGTCAAATTCTCTTTGTTTGCAGATCCTATATCTAGAAAACCCCATCATCTCAGCCCAAAAGATTCTTAATCTGATAAGCAACTTTAGCAAAGTCTCTGGATACAAAGTCAATGTGCAAAAATTGCCAGCATTCTTATGCATCAACAACAGGCAAGCCAACAGCAAAATCATGAATGAACTTCCATCCACAATTGCCACAAAAAGAATAAAATACCTAGGAATACAGCTAACAAGGGAAGTGAAAGACCTCTTCAAGGAGTACTACAAACTACTACTCAAAGAAATCAGAGAGGACACAAACAAATGGAAAAACAGTCCATGCTCATGGGTAGAAAGAATCAATATCGTGAAAATGGCCATATTACCCAAAGCAATTTATAGATTCAATGCTATTCCTATTAAATTACCATTGACATTCATCACAGAACTAGATGAAACTATTTTGAAATTCCTATGGAACTAAAAAAGAGTCTGAATAGCCAAGGCAGTCCTAAGCAAAAAGAACAAAGCTGGGGACATCATGCTACCCAACTTCAAACTATACTACAGGGCTACAGTAATCAAAACAGCATAGTACTGGTACAAGGACAGACACATAGACCAATGGAAGAGAAAGATTTTCTATTTAATAAATGGTGCTGGGAGAACTGGCTAGCCATATGCAGAAGATTGAAACTGGACTCCTTCCTCATACCACATACAAAAATCATCTCAAGGTATATTAAAAAATGTAAAACCCAAAACTATAAAAATTCTAGAAGAAAACCCGGGCAATGTTCAGGACATAGGCACGGGCAAAAAATTTATGATTAAAAATGCCAAAAGCAATTTCAAGAAAAGCAAAAATTGACAAATGGAGTCTAATTAAACTAAAGAGCTTCTGCACGTCAAAAGAGACTATCAACAGAGTAAACATATAAGCTACAGAATGGGAGAAAATTTTTGCAATTTATCCATCTGACAAAGGTCTAATATCCACCTCTATAAGAAACTTAAACCATTTTACAAGAAAAAAAAACAAACAATTCCATTAAAAAGTGGGCAAAGGATATAAACAGATATTTCTCAAATAAGACAAGTATGCAGCTAACAAACATGAAAAAAAGCTCATCAGTGATCACTAGAGAAATGCAAATGAAAGCCACAATGAGATACCATCTCATGCAAGTCAGAATGGCTATTATTAAAAAGTCAAAAAACAAAACAAAACAAAACAACTGATGCTGGTGAGTTTGTGGAAAAAAAGGAATGCTTATACACTGTTGATGGAAGGGCAAATGAGTTCAACAGTTGTGGAAGACAGCATGGTGATTCCTCAAAGACCTAAAGACAGAACTACCATTTGACCCAGCAGTCTTACTACTGGGTATATACCCAAAGGAATAGAAATAATTCCATTATAAAGATACATGCATGCATATGTTAATTGCAGCACTATTCACAATAGCAAAGACATGCAATCAGCCTAAATGCCCACCAATGATAAACTGGATAAAGAAAATGTGCTACATATATACCATGTGGCCATAAAAAGGAACAAGATCATGCCCTTTGTAGGGACATGGATGAAGCTGAAGGCTATTATCCTTAGCAAAGTAACATGGGAACAGAAAACCAAACACTGCGTGTTCTCACTTATAAGTGGCAGCTGAATGATGAGTACATATGGACACATGGCGGGGGCAGCAATACCCCCTGGGCCTGGTCATAGGGTGGTGGGCAGAGGAAGAGCATAAGAAAGAATAGCTAATGGATGCTGGGATTAATACCTGAGTGATGAGATGATCTGTGTAGCAAATCACCATGGCAAACGTTTACCCATGAAATAAATCTGCACATCCTTCACATGTATCCCTGAACTTAAAATAAATGTTGGAAATAAAAAAGTAGAAAATGTATAGTGCTTTGAAGCCAATAAAGCTGGTATCTAGTATTGTTAAAAGAATCAATATTATTAAAATGGACATACTGCTCAAAGCAATTTACAGATTCAATTCTATTTTTATCAAGCTACCAATGACCTTCTCCACAGAACTAAAAAAAATTTTTTTTAATTTATATGAGACCAAAAAAAAAAAGAACCCACATAGCCAAGACAGTCCTAGGCAAAAAGAACAAAGCTGGAGGCATCAGATTACCCAACTTCAAACTATATTACAGGGACACAGTAACCAAAATAGCATGGTATTGGTACAAAAACAGGCACATAGACCAATGTAACAGAATAGAGAGCCCAGAAATAAAGCCACATACCTACAACCATCTGATCTTTGACAAAACTGACAAAATCAAGCAATATGGGAAGGATTTCCTATTCAATAAATGGTGCTGGGAGAACTGGCTAGCCATATGCAGAAAATTGAAACTGGACCCCTTCCTTACACCACATACAATAATCAACTCAAGACAAATTAAAGACTTAAATGTGAAACCTGAAAATATAAAAACCCTGGAAGGCAACCTAGGCAATACCATTCTTGACATAGGAATGGGTGAGATTTCATGATAAAGATGCCAAAAGCAATGGAAACAAAAGCAAACATTGACCAATGGGATCCAATTAAACTAAATAGTTTCTGCACAACAAAAGAACCTAACAACAGAGTAAACAGCGTACAAAATGGGAGAAAATATTGGCAAACTATGCATCCGACAAAGGTCTAACATCCTGTGTCTAGAAGGAACTTAAACAAATTTACAAGAAATAAACACATTAAACACTGGACAAAGGAAATAAACACTTTTCAAAAGAAGGCATACATGTGGTCAAAAAGCATATTAAAAAAAGCTCAGTATCACTGATAATTAGAGAAATACCAATCAAAACCACAATAAGATATCATCTAATGCCAGTCAGAATGGATATTATTAAAAAGTCAAAAAATAACAGATGCTGGAGAAGTTGTGGAGAAGAGGGAACACTTATACACTGTTGGTGGGAGTGTAAATTACTTTAACCATTATGAAAAGCAGTGTGGGAATTCCTCAAAGAGCTAAAAATAGAACTACCATTTGACTCAGCAATCCCATTACTGGGTATACACTCAAAGGAATAGAAATCATTCTACCATAAAGGCACATGCACATAAATGTTAATTGCAGCACTATTCACAATAGCAAAGACATGGAATCAACCTAAATGCCTATCAATGACAGATTGGATAAAGAAAATATATGTAGATATACATCATGGACTACTATGCAGCCCAGAAAAAGAATAAGATAATGTCGTTTGCCAGAACTTGCATGGAGCTGGAGGTCATTGTCCTTAGCAAACTAATGCAGGAAGAGAAAACCAAATATCACATGTTCTCACTTATAAGTGGTAGCTAAATGCTGAGAACTCATGAGAACTTACTTTGTGTCACAACAACAGACACTGGGGCTTACTTAAGGGTGGAGAGTGGGAGGAGGAAGAGAGTCAGAAAACATAACTATTGGGTACTATACTTAGTACCTGTGTGACAAAATAATCTGTACAATAAACCCCCATGACACAGGTTTACCTATATAACAAACCTGCACATGTACCCCTGAACCTAAAATAAAAGTAAAAAGAAAAAGAATAGGTTTCAGGTGTCTTTGTATTTCTAGTGCAGTCCCTGGTACATAGTAAGTAATCTAATAATTTGAGTTAAGGTAATGAAGCTCAATTTTAAGTATCAACCAGCAGGTGGAAGAGAATTTGGGAGGGTTTGGGATCCTGTTTAGTAGTCTTACCTATTTTGTTAATAATAATGATTATAAGCTTAAGATAATCTTGGCACAAGTTTTCGCACATATTATTTATATAGTGACCTAGCAGTCCCATAAAAGCACTAGAAATAATCCTCCTATTTTCCTGGAAAAATGAGGAGCTAGGAAATTTTAGCACACCACTTATAAGTGAGGCTGACTGACAAGGTAAATGGAGAGGAATCTATTTTAGAGTCTGAAATCAATTTTATTTCACCAATGTAATCCCATTATGATCATCTGCCTGAACTCTTATCTTCCTCTCCCTCTCTCTCATCCTCTCCTCAGGTACTTCTCTGACAATCTTATTGTTTAGTCTGGACAGCAGCTGATTTCAACCCTGGCTCTTAGAATAGTATTTTCTCATTAGGCCAATGTTTTCTTGACTATGTCAGTCTGTGGATTTGTTCTGGACTCTAATTGGTATGGGACGTTTTTTCCTTGCCCACATTCAATTATTCACCAGTCTGAGAAGAGCTCCTCTCCCCAATGTTTTTAATTCCTCCTCTCCCATCTTGATTGCTCATTGCTGTGTTCATTACATTTTATTGTTACACATCTACCCTTCTAAACAAAAGGTATCAAAAGACAGTGAGGAAAATCTTGACATCATGACATGCGAAGGAAATTTTTACACTATCCATTACAATACTTACCACATCGTGTTTTGATTGCTAGTATTCATGTCTTTCTTCCCCATGGGATTGTGAACTTAAGGGAAGGTGCTGTGGTTTTGTCTTGTATCCTCGCTACCTTACTCAGTGGTTGGCACATAGTTGGTTTTCAGTTCTCAGTGTGTAATTAAGTGAACAAAGCAACCAAAATGTTCAGTATCAGGGTGGGTATATAAAACTCAAGACAATAGAGTCTCTTATTTTATCAAAGGCCATTTGCCCAACATATATCTGAACAGACAATGCCTTTTTTGAAAAAAGAAGTTTATATTTCACAAACTTACTTAAGTGCAGAGGAACTTTTTTATTTTTTAAGCTTCAACTTCTATTTTAGATACAGAGGGTACATATGCAAATTTGTTACATGGGAATATTGCATGATGCTGAGGTTTGGGGTATGGATCCCATCACCCAGATAGTGAGCATAGTACCCAATAGATTTTTTTTAAACACACGCCTTCTCTCCACTTCCTGATGGTCCACAGTGTCTATCATTAAGAAGGATTTAAAATAAATCATACTTAATGAGTTTGTCCAAAACTTTGATAAGTCACATTAAGATGTTTTCTTGTGAAAGTCACTCACAAGGGTCAAGAGTTATGTAATTATTTATTATTGTAAAACATGTGCTTAAGTTAGTGTGGTAAACTTTAAGCTTCTAAACAATTCTTCAATCTTCAAATACAAGAATGTTTATTGGGCACAGTTTAGAGATAAAAGAGTTTAAGCAGACTTGAATGAAGTTTGGAGATGCAAAGAGTCTCAAGAAATAAACAGATGCAGTAAGTTACATAAAGTTGTTATATTCATTTTTACTATTTATGCTTTAAGCATATTTTTATAATAAAAATAGCATTTTTATGACTTTTTAAAAATGGCATTTTTTATTATATAAGACGTGTTCATACAGAAAAATCTAAATGTAAAAAAACAAAAATCACTTGCAGAAATATCACACCAAAATAATTGTGATTAAGAACTTTCTCTAAATAAATCTACACTACTGTTCCGTTATATTCTCAACAAATTCTTAGCCTTTTCTTATGTATACTTGTGTATCCTGGAGGTGAGTGAATGCTGGCAGAATCAAGTTTTGGCCACTCCTTGTGCAAGCCTTTCTAGAATACCTAGCACTTCGTTGCCCATTACATTGTTTTTGGCCTTGGGCCTTCTATTAAACTGACACAACAGCGGAAGTCAGATTTAGCATCCTGTTACATTAGCTATTACTTAGTGGGTCTTACTAAATACCAAGAATTAATACGATTTGCTTTACACATATGAACTCATTCAATCCCCCAAACAATCTAAACAGAATACAGTTTTTACCCTCATTTTACAGTTGAGAAAACTGAAGGAAAGAGGTTAAGTAACTTGCCTAAGTTTGCTCAGTTAGTGAGTGATGTAGCTAGGAATTGAATCCAGGGGGTCTGCTTCCAAAGTTTACAACAAATGTGCTGTGTATGCCTACCATAGAATTATATGTTGTTTCTGTTAGGCCAAGCAAAATGGCTTTATGTTGGTTATAAATTATTGGTATTAAAATGCAACCAGACTCTTGAAGCACTGTGGTCATTTTAAAGGCCTCTTCTCATCTTTGTATTCAAGCTGTCCTTTAGAAGTTTCCTGCAAGGTCTAAGAAGAATTACTAGTATTTACTGAGTAAATATGGTCACTTGTATTAAAAAATGTATTAATGTATAAAAGTAGTACATGAACATGTTAAGAAATAATTCAAACTAAATTAAAGATGTTAAAAAGCAAAAGTCTCTTCCCTCCCTAGCCTTATTGTAAAGTTCCTTGTCTTTCCAGAAATAGTCTATGCACTCATAAGCATGTGTAAGAATGTGTGCAAGTATGTGCATGTGTGTGTGTTTAACAAGTGGCACTACACAGTCTGTACCTTGGCTTTTTTTACATATATTTTGACCATCTTTCCATATTTTATGTAAACAACTAAACTCTTTTTTGCATATCTTTATTTTTATTTCAATAGGTTTTTGGGAAACAGGTAGTGTTTGGTTACATGAGTAAGTTCTTCTGTGGTGATTTCTGAGATTTTGGTGCACCCGTCATCCAAGCAGATTTGTAGCCTGGGAGCAATAAACTATACCATAGTAGGTGATCCCATCCAAGTTTGTGTAAATGTACTTTATAATGTTTGAACAATGATGAATTACCTAACAATGCATTTTTCAGAATGGCATCCCCATCATTAAGTGATGCATAATTGTATCTTTTAAATGATGAGATAATATGCTTTCTACATTTTTCGTGTTAAAATGTCCTATCTTTTATGAAATAATGGTAAATAGTAGAAGTAGTTGACTTTTTATTGCTCTTACTTGGTGAAATAAAAATCTGGGCATCAGTGGCCAATCCCTATCTCCATCCAACTTTTTTTCCAAAAATTTTATTGGTTCATGAAATTCAAAATTTTGGAACCATTTGCCTTGTACAGACATTTTCAGGCCTTGAACTAGTGAGGGATGGCAGGTGAGAGGGAGAAGGAGCATTTGTATGGGATGTTTCCACTATTACTCAAGTCACATTGCACATAGGCACCTATATATGGTATACATTGTTGACCTTGTTTGGAGGTGTCACTGAATTTAAATATTAAAAAATGACATTACTGATACCATAGTAATCCCATTTTGGCTAAACATGTGTTGTGTTACATTCTTGTGATATAAAAACCAATGAAAGAAAACCAAATGGATTTTAGAGCTGCCAAAAGCCAGTTTGCTAGTTTTGTTTTTCTAAATTAGGGACTGCTGGGTTGTATAAATAAAATGGGTACTTTTCAAGGTTTGGTATTTAATACCTTTTTGCAAGTGAAACTTTTATTCATCTAGATATTGCATAGTTTGTCCCCGTCCTCACGGAAATTATATATTCATGACAGAAAAAATTGTTCTTTGTGAGGGAAAGGCTGTATTTGTTCACTAAGTGTATGGTTTCAGAAGACACACTGTGGGAGAGGGAAAGAGACACTCACCAAGCCAGCCAAACTAGGGAATTTTAGAGCTGAAAATGCCTGTGTATTAAATTCTTTTATTTTTAGATAAAGAGGGAAAAAAGGCTCAGAAAAGAATGTGATTTCCACAAAGTAAGTCAGTTTTTCAAGAGTAGAGACAGGACTGGGACCTTATTTCAGGCCCACCTTCCTTCTATTTTGTGTCCACTTTGACAGATTGATTCAGATAAGCCATGCAGTGATGTATTGAGGCTGAGTCATTATCAGGTCCTTATAAACCCACAAATAAAAGACAGAGTCAAAAGAGGCCCAGTTTCTACTAGCACTGCAGACATTTTGGCATTTAATATTTATCTTAATCTACTGGTATGCGATTGCTAGGGTGTCTGGGGTCTGATTCTACTAACCCTGAGGAAAGCATAGAACTTTCATCACCTCAAACCTAGTTGAAAATTGGTCCCAGAGATAAAATATTTCATGTCTCAGCATCACCAGTGTAGAATAGAAATTAATACAGGATCCTGACCAGCAGAGGACAAGAGCCAGTATACCTTCAGTAAAATAAAAGTGGTAACTCCTAACTTTCTGTAGAGCAAATTAAAATGAGATGAATATAAATAAGGAAAGAACTATAGATTGCCTAGAAAAAAGGTATCTCTAAAGGGTATTCATTTTCTTTCTTTTTCCATTTACACTTATAATTTCAGAGTTTGGTGATGTGAGAAAATATAAAAATATAAGATAATAACTATTATTCTTTTTCTTCTTTTTTTATTACACTTTAAGTTCTGGGATACATGTGCAGAACGTGCAAGTTTGTTACATAGGTATACATGTGCCATGGTGGTTTGCTGTACCCATCAACCCGTCATCTACATTAGGCATTTCTAGTAATGCTATCCCTCTGCTAGCCCCCCATCCCCCGATAGGCTCTCGTATGTGATATTCCTCTCCCTGTACCCATATATTCTCATTGTTCAACTCCCACTTATGAGTGAGAACATGTGGTGTTTGGTTTTCTGTTCCTGTGTTAGTTTGCTGAGAATGATGGTTTCCAGCTTCATCCATGTCCCTGCAAAGGACATGAACTCACTCTATTTTGTGGCTGCATGGTATTCCATGGTGTATATGTGCCACATTTCTTTTTATCAGGTGTATCATTGATGGGCATTTAGGTTGGTTCCAAGTCTTTGCTATGGTAAATAGTGCTGCAGTAAACATATGTGTGCTTGTCTTTATAGTAGAAAAATTTATAATCCTTTGGATATATATCCAGTAATGGGATTGCTGGGTCAAATGGTATTTCTGGTTCTAGATCCTTGAGGAATCGCCACACTGTCTTCCACGATGGTTGAATTAATTTACACTCCCACCAACAATGTAAAAGCATTCCTATTTCTCCACATCCTCTCCAGTAACTGTTGTTTCCTGACATTTTAATGATCACCATTCTACCTACCATGAGATGGTATCTCATTGTGGTTTTGATTTGCATTTCTCCAATGAGCAGTGATGATGAGCTTTTTTATACATGTTTGTGGGCTGCATAAATACCTTCTTTTGAGAAGTGTCTGTTCATATCCTTTGCCCACTTTTTGATGGGGTTGCTTGTTTTTTTATTGTAAATTTGTTTAAGTTCCTTGTAGATTCTGGATATTAGCCCTTTGACAGATGGATAGATTGCAAAAATTTTCTCCCATTCTGTAAGTTGTCTGTTTACTCTGATAGTTCCTCTTGCTGTGCAGAAGCTCTTTAGTTTAATTAGATCCCATTTGTCAATTTTGGCTTTTGTTGCAATTGCTTTTGGTGTTTTAGTTATGAAGCATTTGCCCATGCCTATGTCCTGAATGGTATTGCCTAAGTTTGCTTCCAGGGTTTTTATGATTTTACATCTTACATTTAAATCTTTGATCCATCTTGAGTTAATTTTGTATAAGGTATAAGGAAGGGGTGCTGTTTCAGTTTTCTGCATATGGCTGGCCAGTTTTCCCAGCACCATTTATTAAATAGGGAATCCTTTTCCCATTGCTTATTTTTGTCAGCTTTCTCAAAGATCAGATGGTTATAGATGTGTGGTGTTATTTCTGAGGCCTCTCTTCTGTTCCATTGGTCTATATATCTGTTTTGGTACAAGTACCATGCTGTTTTGGTTACTGTAGCCTTGTAGTATAGTTTGAGGTCACATAGTCTGATGCCTCCAGCTTTGTTCTTTTTGCTTAGGATTGTCTTGGCTATATGGGTTCTTTATGGTTTCATATAAAATTTAAAGTAGTTTTTTTCTAATTCTGTGAATAAAGTCAATGATAGCTTGATGAGAATAGCATTGAATCTATAAATTACTTTGGGCAGTAGGTCCATTTTCACAATATTGATTTTTCCTATCCATGAGCATGGACTGTTTTTCCATTTGTTTGTGACCTCTCTTATTTCCTTGAACAGTGGTTTGTGGTTCTCCTTGAAGAGATTCTTTACATCCCCTGTAAGTTGGATTCCTAGGCATTTTATTCTCTTTGTAGCAATTGTGAATGGGAGTTTGCTCATGATTTGGCTCTCTGATGGTCTATTATTGGTGTATAGAAGTGCTTGTGATTTTTGCACATAGATTTTGTATCCTGAGACTTTGCTGAAGTTGCTTATCAGCTTAAGGAATTTTGGGGCTGAGATGATTGGGGTTTTCTAAATATACAATCATGTCATCTGCAAACAGATAATTTGACTTCCTCTCTTCCTATTTGAATACATTTTATTTCATTCTCTTGCCTGATTTCCCTGGGCAGAACTCACTGCAAGCTCCGCCTCCTGGGTTCACGCCATTCTCCTGCCTCAGCCTCCTGAGTAGCTGGGACTACAGGCGCCCGCCACCATGTCCTGCTATTTTTTTGTATTTTTAGTAGAGACAGGGTTTCACCGTGTTAGCCAGGATGGTCTCGATCTCCTGACCTCGTGATCCGCCCACCTCGGGCTCCCAAAGTGCTGGGATTACAGGCGTGAGCCAACATGCCTGGCCCATCTTTGGCCATGTTTTTAAGCTATTGGCCCAGATGCCTTGATGAGTGCATAATAATATACATAAGGGCATCCTGGAAAAATCATCAGCGTGAAAAATATTGGAGAGCAGTCTATATGGTTAAACAGGTTGCTTACTGTAGACTTGTGTACCAAATACTCAACTTCTCTTGGCAATGCATTATCTACCCACAATGCAGAAATCTCCATGTAGCTTAGATTGGCAGAGAAATCTAGATTGTATTTTACACCAGAGATATATAACAAAATTTTATTTGGGAAATGTTTTATCAGCATTTTTCTGTTTCTGAGGATTAAGACATGTGGAGACTAGGTACAATTATTTAATAACTGTTTTAATCTCTGTGGTGCTTTTAGATCCTATGCCAAATGAATGCTCTTTGGATGTACTACTGGGTGAAAGGGTAGGCAGCCTATTGAGAAACTGCAGCAGAGCTTTTTTCATATTTGTTGAAAACTCCTTCAGATGCCTGGTGTTTAACTGTGTTCTAAGAACTCCACCAAGTTTAGAAGTGCTTCTGCTACCTGACAAATGGAGGTTCCCCCACCCCACACTGTGGTCTTTCAGACGTCTTATAAATAAGCAATCGAATCTGTTAAGGCTTTGCTATTGTATTCTAACCATTCAAAACAAGAAACAATTTATTAAGTGTTTCTGGTAAGCTGACATTTCTTGGAAATGGTGCTGAGAGGAAGCTGGAATGCTGCCACTGGCCCTTTTACCTTAATCAAGATTGTATAATATTTAAATACCGGAAGTCTTGCAAAATTTCTTGGCTTTCTCTGCCACGTTATTCTCTCATTTTTTTTCTGTCTCTGATTGCTTTTTACCTTCATTGCTGACTAACTGTGGGTATTCTCCTAAAGTTCAATATCCAGTTTTCTCTTCTCCCTCAAGGACCTATCAGCTTTCATAATCTCAGCTATCCCTTTATGTAGTTACCAAATCATTGCTTTCAATTCTCACTACTCTATTAACTATATTTTTAATCTCTTTCATTTTCAATTGGGAATATGATACAAGCTCTTTCCCACAAGCTTAAGTGTAATATCAGAGAGATTCTAACTTGCCTAACTCAACTGTTTAGCAATGTTACCCCTCCAGTATACACACAAGACTTAGGAAAGAAGTAAAAAAGTTTCCAGCAGATAATATCTTAATAGTTTTCTGATTCACCTCTCTTTTCATACCACTTCCACTGTCATTACTCTATGTTTAGCTTCTGGCATAGTCCTGAAATTACAGTAGCCTTAGGACAGAACATCAAGAAAAGATGGATAGGCAAATGCAATGTACTGAAACATATGCACCTCAAATATAGAAACACTCTTAGGTTCCTCTGGTTATTACATGTAGAACACTGCACCAGGTCCTTGTTGTCTAGGAGCTCACAGTTCAGAGTGGGAAATAGTCATCTGAGTAGACAATTACAGTAGTGTAGAGAATGTTAAAATATAGTGCTGTGGCTGCAGAGATGAGGCACTTAGCTCAGAATGATCAGGGCCTAGTTCTTGAAGGAGGTGATGCTGCATCAGAGTCTTGAAAAAGGAAATATTAGTCAGGCAGAGAATAGGAAGCGTTCCAGGCCAAGTGGGTAACAATATATGGAGATATGTATATGGATTATACATATATGAAATATATGAAATATATATTTGTATATGTATGTATTTATGAATCTATTTGAAAATTTGACAAGAACACGGGGCCTTGTGGAGAGAGTAGAAGTAGATAAGATCTGATAAATTTGCCAGAACCATAATTATTTTATTTTATTTCATCTTTTATTTTACTTTATTCAATAGTTTTTGGGGAATAGGTTGGTTTTGATTATATGAATAAGTTCTTTAGTGGTAATTTCTGAGATTTTGGTGCACCTGTTACATGAGCAGTGTACACTGTACCCAATGTGTAATCTTTTATCCCTCAACCCCCTTCTTCCCCCCAAATCCTCAAAGTCTATTATGTCATTCTTATGCCTTTGCATCCTCATAGCTTAGCTCCTGCTTATAAGTGAGAACAAACAATATTTGGTTTTCCATTCCTGAGTTACTTCACATAGAGTAATGGTTTCCAACTCCATCCAGGTTGCTGTGAATGCCATTATTTCATTCCTTGTTATGGCTGAGTAGTATTCCATGGTGTACATAGACCACATGTTTTTTATATAATCGTTGGTTTATAGGCATTTAGGATGGTTCCATATTTTTGCAATTGTGAATTGTGCTGCTCTAATCATGTGTATGTAAGTGTCTTTTTCGTATAATGACTTCTTTTTCTCTGGGGAAATACACAGTAGTGGGATTGCTGGATCAAATGGTAGTTCTACTTTTAGTTCTTTAAGTAATCTCCATACTGTTTTCCATAGTGGTTTTACTAGTTTACATTTCCACCAGCAGTGTAGAAGTGTTCCCTTTTCACCACATCCACGTTAACATCTATTGTTTTTTGATTTTTTGATTATGGCCATTCTTGCCGAAACAAGATGGTAACTCATTGTGGTTTGAATTTGCATTTTCCTGATACTTAGTGATGTTGAGCATTTTTTCATATGTTTGTTGGTCATTTGTACATCTTTTGAGAATTGTCTATTCATGTTTTTTGCCCTTATTGTGATGGGATTATTATTTATTTTTTCCTGCTGATTTGAGTTCCTTGTAGAGTCTGGATATTAGCCCTTTGTCTGATGTACAGTTTGCAAATATTTTCTCCCATTTGGTGGGTTTTCTGTTTACTCTTCTAATTATTTCTTTTGCTGTGTAGAAGCTTTTGAGTTTAATTAGGTCCCATCTATTTATATTAGTTTTTGTTGCATTTGCTTTTGGATTCTTGGTCATGAACTCTTTGCCTAAGCCTGTGTCTAGAAGTACTTTTCACATGTTATCTTCTAGAACTTTTATGTTTTCATATCTTAGATTTAAGTGTTAATTCATCTTGGGTTGATTTTTGTATAAGGTGAGAGATGAGGATCCATTTTCATTCTTCTACATGTGGCTTGCCAATTATCCCAGCACCATTTAAACAAGGTATCCTTTTCCTACTTTATGTTATTGTTTGCTTTGACAAAAATCAATTGGCTGTAAGCATTTGGCTTTATTTCTAGGTTTTATATTCTGTTCCTTTGGTCTATGTGACTACTTTTATAGCAGTACCATGCTGTTTTGGTAAGTATAGCCTTGTAGTATAGTTTGAAGTCAAGTAATGTGATACCTCTGGATTTGTTCTTTTCACTTAGTCTTGCTTTGGCTATGCAGGCTCTTTTTTGGTTCCATATGAATTTTTGGATTTTTTTTTTCTAGTTCTGTGAAGAATGATGATGGTAGTTACTTTGGTGGGAATTGCATTAAATCTGTAGATTGCATTTGGCTGTATGGTCATTTTCACAATATTGATTCTACCTATTCATGTGCATGGGATACGTTTCCATTTGTTTGTATCATAAATGGTTTCTTTCAGTGGTGTTTTGCAGTTTTCCTTGTAGAAATCTTTCACCTCCTTTTTAGGTATATTCCTAAGAATTTTATTATTATTATTTTTTGTGGCTGTTGTAAAAGTGATTGAGTTTTTGATTTGATTCTCAGCTTGGTCATTGTTGGGGGATAGCAGTGCTACTGATATGTGTACATTGAATTTTGTATCCTGAAACTCTACTAAATTTATTTATCAGATCTAAGAGCATTTTAAATGAGTCTTTAGGTTTTTCTAAGTATATAATCATATCATTGGTGAACAGAGACAGTTTGTCTTCTTCTTTACCAATTTGGATGCCCTTATTTCATTCTGCTGTCCAATTGCTCTGACTAAAAGCTGGTTCTTTGAAAAGATAAACAAAATTGATAGACCATTAGCAAGATTAACCAAGAAAAAATAGAGACGATCAAAATAATTAGATAAAAATGGGAGATATTACCACTGATACCACAGAAATACAAAAATTATTTAAGGCTACTAGGAACACCTATATGCACACAAACTGGAAAATCTAGAGGACATAGATAAATTCCTGGAAATATACAACCCTCCTAGATTAAATAATAAAGAAACAGAAACTCTGAACAGACAAATAACTAGTGAGATTTAAAAATTAATTTTAAAAATGCCAAATAAAAAAACTTCAGAACCATATGGATTCACAGTTGAATTCTATCAGACATTTAAAGGAGAATTGGTGTCAATCCTGCCAAAAGTATTCCAAAAGATAAAGAAAGAGGGAATCCTCCCTAAATCATTTTATGAAGCCAGTATCACCCTAATACTAAAATCAGGAAAGGACATAACAACAACAACAACAAAACTACAGACCAATATCCCTGATAAACATAGATGCAAAAATCCTCAGCAAAATACTAGCTAAGTAAATCCAACAGCATATCAAAAAGATAATCCACCATGATCAAATGGATTTCATACCAGGGGTGTAGGGATGGTTTAACATACACAAGTCAGTAAATGTGACATATCACATAAACAGAATTAAAAACAAAAATCATATGATCATCTCACTAGATGCAGAAAAAGCCCTTGACAAAATTTAGTATCTCTTCATTAAAGCCCTCAGCAAATTTGGCATAGAAGAGACATACCTCAAGGTAATAAAAGCCATTTATGAGAAAAACCCACGGCTAATATTACTCTGAATGGGAAAAGTTGAAAGCATTCTCCCTTAGAACTGGAAGAGACAAGGATGGCCACTTTCATCACTTCTGTTTAACATAGTAGGGGCCATAATTCTTGTCAAGCATGGGTATCTGGTTTACACTCCTATAGCTAATTGATAATGCCAAATTAAAAGTTATGAGGGATGCTCAAGATAAGCAATGAATGAGGCTTGAGAAATGAAGAAAAAAGTCATAAAATCACAAAAAGCAGATGTAAGTATTAAAAAATAAAGTTATCTGGGGAGACAAAGTGGAGCAAGATGGCAGAATAGACTTTGTCTTGCCACCCATTGACCTGCCTGCAAGGACACCAAATTAACAACTATCTACACACACACACAAAAAACATTCAGAAAAAAACAAAAATCAGGCGAGCACTTATAGTACCTGGTTTTAACTTAATATCACTAAAAGAGGCACTGAAGAGATAGAAAAAAACAGTCCTGAATTACCAATGTCACTCTTAACCCAGCCCGCAGCTGCAGCATTATGCAGAGAGCATCTGTAGGCACTGGGGTAGGGAGAACACAGCAACTGTGAGGCATTGAACTCAGTGCTTTCCTGTTAGAGCAGAAAAGAAAACCAGACCAAACTCAGCTGAAGCCTGCCCATGGAGGGATCACCTAAACAAGCCCTAGCTGGATGGGAATCACCAATCTGATTCCAGAGGTCTGAAGTTGAGTGCCTGCAAACTTCTCCACCGAGGGCTATAGCATCCTGTGTCTCCAAGCACTCTTGAAAGGCAGTCTAGGCCATAAGGACTGCAACTCTTAGGCAAGTCCTAGTGCTGAAGTAGGCCCAGAGATAGTGGAGTGGAGGTGGGGCATGTGAAGTACTGAGACACCAGCTGGGGAAGCCAAGGGAGTGCTGGCATCACTCCTCTCCTAACCTCAGCCTTCACAGCTCGTAGCTCCAAAATAGACCTCTTACTTTCACTTGAGGAGAGGAGAGGGAGTAGTGCAGAGAACGCTGTTTTGCATCTTGGGTATCAGCTCAGCCACAGCAGGATAGGGCACTAGTCAGAATTTCAAGGCCCCTGTTGCAGGACCTAGCTCCTAGATATGTCTAGACACCCCTTGGGACAGAAGAAAACCCACTGCCTTGAACTAAAGGAGCCAGTCCTGGAAGCATTCATCACCTGCTAACTGAAGAGACCTTGTACCCTGAATAACCAGCAGCAATAGCCAGGTACTACATCGAGGGCCTTGGGTGAGCCTCTGAGACTTACTGGCTTAAGGTGAGACTCAGCACATTACTAGCTGTGGTGGCTATGGGGTAAAACTCCATCTGCTTGAGAAGAGCAGAGAGAAAAGTAAATGGGACTTTGTCTGACACCTTAGGGACCAGCACAGCCACAGGGGATCAGAGCACCAAGTGGGCTCTTGGGGTCCTCAACTCCAGGACTTGACTCTTGGATGGAATTCCTGGGCCTTCCCTGACCCAGCGGGATACCCACTGCCCTGAAGGATGAGTTTCACGCCAGGCAGCATTCACCATAAGCTGACTTAAGAGACCTTGGGCCTTAAAGGAACATTGGCTGGTAGGCTAAAAGTAGTCCTATGGCTTGTGGTGGCAGTGGCTATGGGGTGAGTCTCCTCTGCCTTTGGAAAGGGGAGAAAAGAGTGGAAAAGAGTGAATCTTGTGGTTTGAGTGTCAGCTCAGCTGCAGTGTGATACAATGTGAGGGAAATGTCTAGGGCTTTTGACTCTAATCCCTGACTCCTGGATGGCATTACTGGACACACCCGGGAACTGGGGGAACTTGCTGCCCTGAAGGAAAAACACAGGCCTAGCTGGCTTTGCCAGCTGTGGATTGTAGACCCCCAGGGCTTTCAGCAAACATAGGCAGCAACCAGGGAATTTTTACAGCCTGCCTTGGGTGAGACCCAGCACTATGCTGGCTTCAGGTCTGACCCAGTGCAGTCACAGTGGTGATGGCCACAAAGGTGCCTCTGTCACTCCACCCCCAGCTTTAGATGGCTCAGAACAGAAAGAGAGAGAGAGAGAGAGAGAGAGAGACTGACTCTATATGCTTGGAATAAACTAACAGAAGAGAACAAGGGTCTCTGCCTGGTAATCCAGAAAATTCTCCCAGATCTGATCCAAGACCATTAGGGTGGTATCTCTATGACTCTGCAAGAACCACAGCATTACTGAGCTTGGGTTGCCCCCTAAAGCAGATATAACTTAGATCATAACACCCAAGTCCTTTCAAATATCTAAAAAGCTGACCCAAGAAGGATGGTACAAACAAGCCCACACAGTGAAGACTACAATAATGACTTCTCTTTAGCGCCCAGACACTGAAGAAAATCTACTAGCATCAACGCCATTCAGAAAAAACATGATCTCACCAATTAAGCTAAATAAATCACCAGGAACCAATCCTGGAGAAACAGAGATATGTTCAAAATGGCAGTGTTGAGGAAACTCAAAGTAATTCAAGATAACACAGAGAAGGAATTTAGAATTCTCTCAGATAAATTTAACAGAGAGAGTGAAATAATGGAAAAGAATCAAGCAGAAATTATGGAGCTAAAAAATGAAATTGGCCTATTAAAGAATGTAACAGTCATTTAATAGCAGAATTGATCAAGCAGAAAAAAAGAATTTATGAACTTGAAGACAGGCTGTTTAAAAATACACAATCTGAGGAGAAAAATAAAAAAATAGAAAACAAGGAAGCATATATATAGGATATAGAAAATAGCTTCAGAAGGGCAGAGCTAAGATTTATTATCCTTAAAGAGAAGGTAGAGAAAAAGATAAGGGTAGAAAGTTTATTCAAAAGGACAATAACAGAGAACTCCCCAAACCTAGAGAAATATATTAGTATCTAAGTACAAGGCTATAGAACAGCAAGCAGTTTTAACCCAAAGAAGTCTACTGCAAGGCATTTAATAATCAAACTCCTAAAAATCTAGAAGAAAGAAAGGATCTAAAAAGAAGCAAGTGAAAATAAAGAACTAACAAACAATGGAGCTTGAATATGTCTGGCAGCAGACTTTTCAGTGGAAGCTTTACAGGCCAGGAGAGAGTGGCATGATATATTTAAAGAACTGAAGGAAAAAATCTTTTACCTTAGATTAGCGTATCCAAAGAAAATATCTTTCAAACATGAAGGAGAAAAACACTTCCCCAGAAAAACAAAAGCTGAGGGTTTTAATCAATATAAGAACTGTCCTACAAGAAATCTAAAGTGAGCAATTTAATCAGAAAGAAAAGGTCATTAATGATCAATAAGTTATCACCTGAAAGTACAGTAGATAGAAAACAGAGAATATTATAATACTGTAACTCTGATGTTTAAATATTCTTATCCTAAGTAGAAGACTAAATAATAAACCAATCAAAATTAATAACTACAACAGCTTTCAAAGACATAGTACAATAAAATATAAATAGAAACAACAGAAAGTTAAAAAGTGGGGGGGATAAAGATAAGGTGTAGAGTTTTTGTTAGTTTTCTTCTTGCATCTTTCTTTGTTTATGAAAATAGTGTTAAGCTTTTATCACATTAAAATAATAGGTTATAAAATAGCATTTACAATTCTCATGGTGACCTCAAACCAAACAACATACAATGGATATGAAAAAAAAATAAAGTAAATTACATCACCAGAAAAAGTTATTTTCACTAGAGGAAGACAAGAAGGAAAGAAAGAGGGAAAAAAATTAAACAACCAGAAAACAAATAATAAAATGGCAGGATTAAGTACTTGCTTAATAATAACATTGAAAGCAAAGGAACTAAATTCTCCAATCAAAAGACATAGATTGGCTGAATGAATAACAAAACAAGACTCATTGATCTGTTGGTTAAAAGAAACATGCTGCACCTATGAAGACACATGTAGATTGAAAATAAAGGAATGGAAAAAACATTCCATGCTAATGGAAGCCAAAAAATAGCAGGAGTCACTAAACTTATATCAGACAAAATAGATTTCAAGACAAACATTATAAGAAAGGAAAAAGGTCACTATATAATAATAAAGATGTTGATTCAGCAAGAGGATATAACAATTTTTAACATATATGCACCCAACATTGGAGCACACAGATATATAAGAGAAATATTATTAGAGATAGAGTGAGAAAGGCCCCAATAAAATAATAGCTTGAGAGTTAAACATTCCACTTTCAGCATTAGATAGCTCTCTCACACAGAAAATCAACAAAGAAACATCAGCATTAATCTGCACTATAGAACAAATAGATGTAATAGATATTCACAGAACACTCCATCCAACAGCTGCAGAATACACATCCTTTTCCTCAGCACATGCATCATTCTCGAGGATAGACCATATGTTAGGTTACCAAACAAGTCTTAAAATTTTCAAAAAATTGAAATAATATCAAGCATCTTTTCTGACCACAATGGAATAAAACTAAAAATTAATAACAAGAGGAATTTTGGAAAACAGAGATACACAAAAAATAAGCAATATGCTCCTGAATGACAATGTTAACGAACAAATTAAGAAAGAAATTGAAAAATTTCTTAAAACAAATTATAATGGAAGTACAATATACTAAAACTATTGCCTGACTTCAAATTATACTACATAGCTATAGTAACCAAAGAGCAACTGTAATAAAAGCAGACACAGACTGTATTAGTCATTCTCACACTACTGTAAAGACATTCCTGACACTGGGTAATGTATGAAGAAAAGAGGTTTAATTGACTCACAGTTCCACAGGATGTACAGGAGGCATGGCTGGGGAGGTATCACGAAAATCACAGTCATGGTAGAAGGCAAAGGGGAAGCAGGCACAATCTTCACATGGAAGAGCAGGAGAGAGAGAGAACAAATGGGGAAGTGCTAAAAACTTTTAAACAACCAGATCTTGTGAAAACTCACTCACTATTATGAATACAGAAAGGGAGAAATCCACCTCCATGATCCAATCACCTCCCACTAGATCCCTCCGCCAACATTGGGAATTACAATTTGGCATGAGACTTGGGTAGGAACACAGAGCCAAACCATATCATTATGCCCCTGGCCTCTCCCATATCTCATGTTCTTATCACATTTCAAAACACAATCATGCCTTCCCAACAGTCCACCAAAGCCTTAACTTATTCCAGCATTAACTCTAAAGTCTAAGTCGAAAGTCTCATCTGAGATAAGGCAAGTCCCTTCTACCTTTGAGCCTATAAAATAAAAAACAAATTATTTACTTCCAGGATAAAAAGGAGGTACAGGCATTGGGTAAATAGACCTATTCCAGGAGGGATAAATCAGCCAAAACAATGGGTCTACAGGCACCACGAAAGTCCAAAACTCATAAGGCTGTCATTAAATCTTAAATCTCTAAAATAATCTCCTTTGACTCCATGTATCACATCCAGGACACACTAATGTAAGGGATGGGCTCCTAAGGCCTTGGGCAGCTCTGCCCCTTTGGCTCTGCAGGGTAAAGCCCCCCACAGCTGCTTTCACAGGCTGGCATTGAGTGTCTGTGGCATTTCCAGGCATACAGTGTAAGCTGTAGGTGGAGCTACCATTCTGGGGTCTGGAGGATGGTAGCCCTATTCTCACAGATCCACTAGGCAGTGCCACAGTGCAGACTCTGTGTGGGGGCCCCAACCCTACATTTCTCCTCTGCACTGCCATAGTAGAGGTTCTCCATGAGGGCTCTGCCCCTGCAGCAGATTTCTGCTTGGGCATCCAGCATCAGGCATTTCCGTACATCCTTTGAAATCTAGGTGGAGGCTCCCAAACTTCAACTCTTGCCTTCGGTGCACCTGCAGGCCCAACACCACATGGAAGCCACCAAGGCTTGGGGCTTGCATCTTCTGAAGCAATGGTCCAAGTTGCACCTTGGCCCCTTTTAGCCATGGCTAAAGTTGAAGCAGCTGGAACACAGGGCACCATGTCCCAAGGCTGCACAGAGCAGTGGAGCCCTGGGCCTGGCCAACAAAACCATTTTTCCCTCCTAGGCCTCCAGGCCTGTGATGAGAAAGGCTTCCATGAAGGTCTCTAAAATGCTCTGGAGACATTTTCCCCATTGTCTTGGCTCTTCTTTACTTATGCACATTTCTGCAGCTGGCTTTAATTTCTCCACAGAAAATGGGTTTTTCTTTTCCACTACATGGTCAGTCTACAGTTTGTCCACTTTCATGCTCTGCTTTTCTTTTTTTTTAATAGAAGTTTCAGTTTTAGGTCGTTTATTTGTGCAAATGAGAATAGGCGTTTAGAAGCAGCCAGGCAACATCTTGAACACTTTGCTGCTTATAAGTTTCTTCCACCAGATACACTAAATTATCTCTCTCAAGTTCAAAGTTTTACAGATTTCTAGAGCAGGGGCACAATGCAACTGGTCTCTTCACTGAAGCATAGCAAGAGTGACCTTTACTCTAGTTCCTAATAAGTTCCTCATCTCCATCTGAGACCACCTCAGCCTGGACTTCATTGTCCATATCACTATTAGCATTTTGGTTACAAGCATTCAAAAAGTCTCTAGGAAGTTCCAAACTTGCCCACATTTCCCTGTCTTCTTCTGAGTCTTCCAAACTGTTCCAACATCTGCCCATTACCCAGTTCCAAAGTTGCTTTCAAATTTTCATGTATCTTTATAGTAACACCCCATTCTAGGTATCAATTTTCTGTATTTGTTCTTTCTCACAGTACTATAAAGACATACCTGAAAGTGGGTAATTTATGGAGAAAAGAGGTTTAATTGACTCACATTTTCACAGGCTGTACAGGAGGAATGCCTGGGGAGGTCTCAGGAAACTTACCATCATGGCAGAAGGCAAAAGGGAAGCAGGCAGAATCTTCACATGGCAGAGAAGGAGAAAAAGAGGAAAGGGAGAAGTGCTACACACTGTTAAACAACCAGATCTTGTGAGAACTCAGTGAATACTATGAGAACAGCAAGGGGGAAATCCACCCCCATGATCCAATTTCCTCCCACTAGGTCCCTCCCCCAACATTGAGAATTACAATTTGACATGAGATTTTGGTCGAGACATAGAACCAAACCATATCATAGACCAATGGAACAGAATAGAGAACCCAGAAACAAATCCACATGCTTAGAGTAAACTTATTTTTGATAAAGGTGATAAGAACCTACACTGGGGAGAAGACAGTTTCTTCAATAAATGGTGCCGGGAAAACTGGATATCCATGTGCAAAAGAATGAAACTAGACCCCTATCTCTTGCCACATACAAAAATTATACCAAAATGGACTAAAGGTCTTAAATCTAAGACCTCAAACTATGAAACTACTACAAGAAAATAAAATAATATCAGACCCCATCTCTCACCATATACAAAAACCATATCAAAATGGACAAAAGACTTAAATATAAGACCTCAAACTTTGAAACTACTGCAACAGAACAGTGGGAGAAATCTGCAGGACACAGATCTGGGCAAGGATTTCTTGAGCAATACCCCACAAGCACAGGCAACCAAAGCAAACATGGACAAACTGGATTATATCAAGTTAAAAAGCTTCTGCACAGCAAAAAACTACAATCAACAGTGAAGAGACAACCCACAGAATGGGAGAAAATATTTCCAAACTACCACTCTGACGAGGGATTGGTCACCAGAATATATAAGCAGCTTAAACAACTTCACAGGAAAAAATGGAATAACCCAATCAAAAAATGGGCAAAAGAGTTTAATAGACATTTCTCAAAAGAACACATACAAATAACAAACAGGCATATGAAAAGGTGCTTAATATCATTGATTATCAAAGAAGTAAAAATTGAATTATATCAAATTAAAAAGCTCCTGCACAGTAAAAAAAATACAATAAACAGTGAAGAGACAACCCAGAGAATGGGAGAAAATATTTCCAAACTACTACTCTGACGAGGGATTAATCAGCAGAATATATAATCAGCTTAAACAACTCCACAGGACAAAATAGAATAACCCAATCAAAAAATGGGCAAAAGATTTGAATAGACATTTCTCAAAAGAACACCTACAAATAACAAACAGGCATATGAAAAGCTGCTTAACATCATTGATCACCAGAGAAGTGCAACACAAAACTACAGTGAGATATCATCTCACCCTAGTTAAAAATGGCTTATATCCAAATGACAGGCAATAACAAATGCTGGCGAGGATGTGTAGAAAAGGTACATTGTTGGTAGAAATGTAAATTAGTACACTCGCTGTAGAGAACAGTTTGGAGGTCTGCCATAAAACTAAAAATACAGCTACCATATGATCCAGCAATCCTACTGCTGGGTATATACCCAAACAAAAGAAAATAAGTATATCAAAGAGATATCTGCACTCCTATGTTTGTTGCAACAATGTGTACAATAACTAAGATTTGGAAGCAACTTAAGTGTTCATCAGTAGATGAATGGATAACTCAATCATTTAAATTCAGAGACTTAGAGAGCACAAGAATGACTACCAGAGGCTGAGAAGTGTAGTGGGGGAGTTAGGGGTAGTTGGGGATGATTAATGGGTACAAAAAAAGAGAGTGAATAAGACCTACTATTTGATAGCAGAGTGGAGTGACTATAGTCTAAAATGATATATTTGTGTATTTTAAAATAACTTTAAAAATGTAATTGGATTGTAACTCAAAGGATAAATGCTTGAAGGGATAGATATCCCATTCTCTATTATGTGCTTATTTCACATTGCATATCTGTACCAAAAGATCTCATGTACTCCCAAAATATACACACCTACTATGTACCCACAAAAAATTAAAAAGTAATAAAAATGTTTTTAAATATAGCAAAACTTTTGGGATACAGCAAAAGCCATAGAAAGAGGGAAATTTATAGCTGTAAGTGCCTACATCAAAAATAAGAAAAAACTTTAAATGTACAATTAAAGATGCATGTAAAAGAATTATAAAAGCAAGAGCCAACCAAACTCAAAATTATAAGAAGAAAAGCAATTATAAAGGTCAGAGCAGGCATAAATGAAATTGCAATACAATAAAATAAAAAAGATCAATGAAAAAAAGATTTTTTTGAAATATTAAACAAAATTAATAAGCCTTTAGCCAGACTAAGAAAAAAAGAGAGAAGATTCAAATAAATAAAATCAGAAATGAAAATGAGACATTGTAACTGATTCAGCAGAAATTCAAGGATCATTAGTGGCTACCAGGAGCAAGTATATGCCAATTAATTGGAAAATTTAGAAGAAATGGACAAATTCCTAGATACATACGACCTGCCAAGATTGAACTAGGAAAAAATCCAAAACCTGAACAGATCAATAACAAGTAATGAGATTGAAGCCATAATTTAAAAAAGAGCCCAGGATCTGATAGCTTCACTGCTGAATTCTACCAAACATTTAAAGAGAATTAATAACAATCCTACTCAAATAATTCCAAAAACAGAGGAGGAGAGAATACTTCTACACTCATTCTACAAGGCCAGTATTACCCTGATAGCACAGTCAGCCAAATACACATCAAAAAATAAAAACTACAGGTTCATATCTCTGATAAACACTGATACAAATATTCTCAACAAAGTACTAGCAAACCAAATTCAACAATACATTAGAAAGATCATTCATCATGAGCAAGTGGGATTTATCTCTGAGATGCAAGGATGGTTCAACATATGTAAATCAATAAATGTGATACATTATAGCAACAGAATGAAGGACAAAACAATATGATCATTTTAATTGATGCTTAAAAATCATTTGATAAAATTCAAAAATTCCTTCATGATAAAAATCCTCAAAAAGTGGAATAGAAGGTACATACCTCAACATAATAAAAGTCACGTACAACAGATGCACAGCTAGTATCATAATGAATGGGGAAAAACTAAAATTCATTTCTCTAAGATCTAGAACATGACAAGGATGCCCACTGTTGCCAGTGTTATGCAACATTGTACTGGAACTCCTAGCTAGAGCAATCAGAGAAGAGAAAGATAAGAAATGCATTCAACCTAGAAAGGAAGAACTCAAATTATCTTTGTTTGCAGATGATATAATTTTATAGTTGGAAAAAACTAAAGACTCCACAAGCAAACTATTAGAACTGATAAATTCAGTAAAGTTGCAGGATACAAAATCAAAATACAAAAATCAGTAGCATTTCTATATGCCAACAGTGAACAATATGAAAAATAAAAACAGTAATCCCTTTTACAACAGCCACACACAAAATTAAATACTTAAGAATTAACAACCAAAGAAGTGAAATACCTCTATAATAGAAACTATGAATCAATGATAAAAGACATTGAATAGGACACAAAAAATGGAAAGACATTCCATGTTCATAGATTGGAGCAATCAATATTGTTAAAATATTCATACTACCAAAAGAAATCTACATATTTAATGCAATCCCTATAAAAATACCAATGACATTCTTCACAGAAGTAGAAAAAAATCCTACAATTTATATGAAACCACAAAAGACCCAGAATAGCCAAAGGTATCCCAGGCAAAAAGAATAAATCTGAAGGAATTACATTACTTGACTTCAAATTATGCTACAGAGATGTAGTAACCAAAACAGCATGGTACTGACATAAAACAGACGCATAGGCCAATTGAAAAGACTAGAGAACCCAGAAACAAACCCACACACTTACAGTAAACTCATTTTCAATAAAGGTGCCAAGAATACACATTGGAGAAAAGATAGTCTCTACAATAAATGGTGCTGGGAAAACTTGATATGAAACTAGATCCCTATCTCTCACCATATACAAAAATTAAATCAAAACCAATTGAAGACTTAGAAATCTAGGACATCAAACTATGAAAGTGCTACAAGAAAACTTTGTGGAAAATCTCCAGGACATTGACCTGTGCAAAATTTTCTTGAGAAATATTCCAAAAGCACAGACAGCCAATGCAAAAATGTACAAATGGGATCACATCAAGGTAAAAAAGCATCTTCACAGCAAAGAAAACAATGAACAAGGTAAAGAGACAACCCACAGAACAGGAGAAAATATTTTCAAACTACCTATCTGACAAGGGATTAATAACTAGAATATATAAGGAGATTAAGCAACTCTATAGGAGAAAATCTAATAATGTAATCAAAAGCTGGTCAAAAGATTTAAAGAGACATTTCCCAAAAGACAACATACAAATGAAAAACAGGCATATGAAAAGGTGCTCAACATCATCAATCATCGGAGAAATGCTAATCTAAACTACAATGAGATATCATCTCACCCCAGTTAAAATGGCTTATATCCAAAAGAAACCAATAACAAATTCTGGTGAGGATCTGGAGAAAAGGAAACCCTCGTACACTGTTGGTAGGAACGTAAGTTAGTACAACCAGTATGGAAATCAGTGTGGAGGCTCCTCAAAAAACTAAAAATAGAACTACCATATGACCTAGCAGTCCCACTGCTGGATATATACATCAAAGAAAAAAAATCAGTATATTGAAGTGATAGTTGCACTACTGTGTTTGTTGTAACACCATTCACAACAGTCCAAATTTGGAAGCAACCTAAGTGCCTATCAACAGATAAAGGGATAAAGAAAACATGATAAGTATACATAATGTAGTACTATTTGGCAACAAAAATAATAATATTCTGCCATTTGCAACAACGTGGATGGTACTGGAGATTATTATGTTATGTGATATAATCCAGGCACAGAAAGATAAATGTCATATGTTCTCATATATTTGTGGGACCTAAAACTCAAAACAATTGAACTCATGGATATAGAGAGTAGAAGAATGGTTACCAGAGGCTGGGAAGTGTAGTGGGAAATGGGGAGAGGTAGTTATTGATAATGGATCAAAAAATAGTTCAAAAGAATAAATAAGACTTACTATTTGATTGCATAACAGGGTGACTACATACAATCATAATTTAATTCTACATTTTAAAATTGCTAAGAGTATAATTGGATTGTTTGTAACACAAAAGATAAATGCTTGAGTGATAGATACCCCATTCTTTATTATGTGATTACTGTGCATTTTATGCCTGCATCAAAACATCCCATGTACCCAATAAATATATATATGTACAATCAAGAAAAATCAGTAGATTTATATTCCAACAGCAAACAATCTGAAAAATCTCAAGAAAATAATTCTGCTTACAATATCTACACATAAAATCAAATTAAACACCTTGGAAATAACTCAATCAAACAACAACTAGAAAACACTGATGAAAAAAATTGAAATTTCCAGAAATTGGAAAGATATTTCATGGTCCTGGATTAGAAGAATCAATATTGTTATAATGTCCATACTACACACAACAGTTTATACATTTAATTCAATTGCTATCAAAATACCAATGACATTCTTCACAGAATTAGAAAAAAATTCTAAAAAACACAAAAGTTAAAATAAGAAATTAAAAAAACTTAACATCGAACAACAAAAGTTCCAGAATAGTGAAAATAATACCAAACTGGAAGAATTACATTATTTTATTTAAAATTATACTACAGAGCTATAGTAAGCAAAATAGTATGGTACTGGAATAAAAACAGACACATAGACCAATGAAATAGAACAGGGAACTCAGAAAAAGTACATACATCTACAGTGAACTCATTTTCAACAAATGCTCCCAGAACATGCAATACAGCAAGGACAGTTTCTTCAATAAATGGTGCTGTGAAAACTGGATATCCATATGCAAAAGAATAAAAGTAGACTTCTATATCTTGCCACATACAAAAAGCAATTCAAAATGGATTATAGACTTTAAGACTTCAAACTCTAAAACTACTTAAAGAAAACTACCTATCATGTACCATGCTTATTTCCTGAGTGATTAAATAATCTTTACACCAAGCCCCTGTGACATACAACTTACCTATATAATGAACCTGTACATGTATCACTGAACCTCAAATACAAGTTAGAAAAGAGAAATGGAAAGATCAGCTTTTCAGTTTTATCTTCCAACTTATATTGACGAGATAATGAAATGGTTAAAAATGCATGATTAGAAGAAGGGGCCAAGGTGGCCAATTGGAAGCAGCTGCTCTTCACAGTTCTCACGGAGGGGAATGAAAATGGAGAGTGAATTCAGCGTCTTCAACTGAAATATCCAGGTTCTCACATTGGGACTGACTAGGCAGACAACTTGAACCATGGAGAAGGAAGAAAAGTAGGTTGGGGAGATGGTCCACACAAGAGAGGCATGAAATCAAAGCAACCCCCACCCTCAGCCAAGGGAAGAGGTGAGTGATCATGCGACTCCACCTGAGAAACCATGCTTCTCTCACAAATCTTTGCAACCTTCATATCAGGAGATCCTCTCGTGAGCCCACGCCACTAGGGTCTTGGGTTTGATACACAGAGCTGTGCAGAGTCTTGGCAAAGCAGTCATTCGAGCTCACACAGAGACCCAGGACCTTACAGACACCAGTCCTGGAAATCTCAGCAGGGTAGGAGATCCATCCGTACATTCTCCTTGGAAGGGGGCTGAATCCAAGGATCCAAAGAGCATCATTCTGTGGGCCTGCCTTCCACGGCACCTAACAAGTTAAGACCCACTGGTGTGGAATTCCAGCCAACCAGCACAACAGGCTGAAGACTGCCTGAGATGGGTGAATTCCTGGTTGGAGGGGCAGCCACCATTTCCACAGTTAGGTTGATACAGACGTTCTAGTCCGCCAGCTCTGAGAAGTCCAGGTGGTCCAATAAAGGAGTTCCCAACAATGCAGCACAGCTGATGTGTCAGATTGTGGCCAGACTGCTTCTTTAAGTGGGACCTCAATTCATCCCTCCTCACTGGGCAGGGCCTCTCTGTGGGAATTTCAGCAACTCCAGCCAGGGTTATAAGACAGAATTCTGAACTCTCCCTGGGATGGAGCCCCTGGGAGGAGGGGTGGCCAATGTGTCTGCATTTCAGTTGACTCAGCCTTTCCAGCCTACTGGCTCTGGAGAGTCCAGGTGGTCTGGACGAGGAAGGGTTCCTCACAATGCAGCACACCTGCTCTACCAAAGAACAGCCAGACTGCTTCTTTAAGCGGGTCCCTGATCCCATCCCTCCTGACTGGGTAAGACATCCCAACGGGGTCTCAAGACACTTCCTAGAGGAGTGTCTGGGCTGGCCACAGTTCAGAAACCCCCTGGGATTGAGCTCCCAAAGGAAAAAGCTGTCTGCCACCTTTGCTGTTTCACAGCTTTCATTGATGATACCTCCCGGTAGGGGAAAAACTGAGGCAAATAGGGTCTGGAGCGATCTCCCAGCAAACTATTATGGAATAGTGGCCTGACTGTTAAAAGAAAAACAAACAGCAACAACAACAACATCAACAAAAAAAGATGCCACAAAACTCCATTAAAAGGTCAGCAACCTCAAAAATTAAATGTAGATAAACCCACAAAGATGAAAAAGAGTAAATGCAAAAATGCTGAAAACTAAAAAAGCCAGAGTGCTGCTTCTCCTCCAAATGGCTGCAACACCTGTCCAGCAATGGCATAGAACTGGGCTGAGGCTGAGATGGCTGAATTGACAGAAGTAGGCTTCAGAAGCTGGGTAATAACGAACTTGGCTGAGCTACAGAAGCATATTGTAACCCAGTGCAAAGAAGCTAAGAATCATGATAAAACAATAAAGGAGCTGATAAACAGAATAGTCAATGTGGAGAGGAGAAAAACTGACCTGATGGAGCTGAAAAACACATGAGAAATTCACAATACAATCACAAGTATCAATAGCAGAATAGACCAAGCAGAAGAAAGAATCTCAGAGCTTGAAAACTATCTTTCGGAAATAATACAGGCAGGCAAGAATAAAGAGAAAAGAAAAGGAATGAAAAAACCCTGCAAGAAATATGGGACTATGCAAAAAGACTGAACCTATGACTGATTGGGTATCCTGAAGGAGATGGGGAGAACAGAACCAAGTTGAAAAACATACTTCACATCCAGGAGAACTTCTCCAACTTAGCAAGACAGGTCAACATTCAAATTCAGGAAATCCAGAGGAACCTAGTAAGATACTCCATGAGAAGATCAACCCCAAGACACATAATCATCAAATTCTCTGAGGTCAAAAGGAAAGGAAAAATGTTAAGGGAAGCCAGAGAGAAAGGTCAGGTCACCTACAAAGGGAAATCCAACAAACTAACAGCAGACCTCTCTGTGAAAACCCTACAAGCCAAAAGAGGTTAGGGGCCAATATTCAAAAAGATTCAATTGAATCTTAAAGAAAAATTTCCAGCTGGGTAGAGTGGCTCATGCCTGTAATCCCAGCACTTTGGGAGGCCAAGGCGGGTGGATCACCTGAGGTCAGGACTTCGTGACAAGCCTGGCCAACATGGGGAAACCCCATCTGTACTAAGAAAACACAAATTAGCTGGGTGTGGTGGCAGGTGCTTGTAATCCCAACTACTCGAGGGGCAGAGGCAGGAGAATTGCTTGAACCTGGGAGGTGGATGTTGCAGTGAGCTGGGACTGTGCCACTGCACTCCAGCCTGGGTGACAGAGTGAGACTCCATCTCAAGGAAAAAAAAGGGCCTAGGTGGTGGCTCACACCTGCAATCCCAGCACTTTGGGAGGCCAAGGCAGGCAGATCACCTGAGGTCAGGAGGTTGAGACCAGCTTTGCCAACATGGTGAAACCCCGTCTCTACTAAATATACAAAAATTAGCCAGGTATGGTAGCAGGCACCTGTAATCCCAGCTACTCGGGAGGCTGAGGCAGGAGAATCACTTGAACCCAGGAGGGAGAGGTTGCAGTGAGCCAAGATCACACCACTGGACTCTAGCCTGGGTGGCAGAGCAAGACTCTGTCTCAAAAAAAAAAAAAAATCTCCAAAAGAAAATTTCGTACTTGACCAAATTAAGCTATATAAGTGAAGGAAAAAAATACTTTTCAGACAAGCAAATGCTGAGGGAATTCATCACCACCAGGCCTGCCTTGCAAGAGCTCCTGAAGGAAGCCCTAAATATTGGAAGAAAAAATATTACCAGCCACTACAAAAACACACTGAAGTAAAAAGATCAGAGACAGTATGAAGCAACCACATAAACAAGTCTGCAAAATAACCAGCTAGCATCATGATGACAGGCTCAAATTCACACATAACAATACTAACCTTAAATGTAAATGGGCTAAATGACGCAATTAAAAGAAGCAGAATGGCAGGCTGGATAGAGACAAGACTCACTGGTATGCTGCCTTTCAGAGACTCATCTCATGTGCAAAGACACACATAGGCTCAAAATAAAGGGATGGAAAAAAATTTACCAAGCAAATGGAAAACAAAAATAGCAGAGGTTGCAATCCTAGTTTCTGACATAACAGACATTAAAGCAACAAAGTTAAAAAAAATACTAAGAAGGGTTTTACATAATGAAATAGGTTCAATTCAGCAAGAAGAGCTAACGATCCTAAATATACATGCACCCAATACAGGAGCACCCAGATTCATAAAGCAAGTTCTTAGAGACCTACAAAGAGACTTAGACTCCCACAGAATAATAGTTGGAGACTTTAACACCCCACTGACAATATTAGACAGATTATTGAGACAGAAAATTGACAAAGATATTCAGGAACTGAACTCAGCTCTGAATAGGGTGCACCTAATAGATATCTACAGAACTCTCCACCTGAGGACAACAGAATATACATTCTTCTCAGTGCCACATGGCACTATAAAATTGATCACATAATTGGAAGCAAAACACTCCACAGCAAATGCAAGAGATCTGAAATCATAAAACAGTTACTCAGATCACAGCACAATCAAATTAGAACTCACGACTTAGATTCACTCAAAACCACAAAACTACATGGAAATTGAACAACCTGCTCCTGAATGATATTTGTGTAAATACTGAAATTAAGGCAGAAATCAAGCAGTTCTTTGAAACTCATAAGAACAAAGAGAAAATGTACCATAATCTCTGGAACACAGGTAAAGCAGTACTAAGAGGGAAATGTATAGCACTAAATGCTCACATAAAAAAGCTAGAAAGATGTCAACTTAAAGACCCAACATCACAGCTAAAAGAACTAGAGATCCAAGAGCAAAAAACCCTACAGCTAGCAGAAGACACAAAATAACCAAGATCAGAGCTGAAGTGAAAAAGATAGAGACACAAAATACTCTTCAAAAAATTAACAAATCCATGAGCTGTTTCTTTGAAAATATTAATAAAATAGACCACTATCTAGACTAATAAAAGAAGAGAGAAGAATCAAATAGACTCAATCAGAAATGAAAAGGGGGATATCACTCCTGCCCCTACAGAAATACAAACAGCAATCAGATAATACTATAAACACCTCTATGCACATAAAGTGGAAAATTAGAAGAAATGGATAAATTCCTGGAGACATACACTCTCTCAAGACTGAATCAAAAAGAAATTGAATCCCTGAATAGATCAATAACGAGTTCTGGAACTGAGGCAGTAATAAATAGCCTACGAACCAGAAAAAAAAGCTCAGGACCATAAAGATTTACAGCTGAATTCTATCAGAGGTACAAAGAAGAGTTGGTAATATTTTTACTGAAACTATTTTTAAAAATTGGAAAAGAAAGACTGTTCTCTAACTCATTTTATGACACCAGCATCATCCTGATACCAAAACCTGGCAGAGATACAACAGAAAAAGAAAACTTCGGGCCAATATCTCTAATCAACTTTGATGCAAAAATCCTCAATGAAATACTGGCAAAGCAAATCCAGCAGCACATCAAAAAGCTTATCCACCAAGATCAAGTTAGCTTCATTCCCAGAATGAGCTGGTTCAACATATGCAAATCAATAAATGTGATTTATCACATAAAAAGAACTAAAGACAAAAACCACATGATTATCTCAATGAATACAGGAAAGGCCTTTGATAAAATTCAACATCTCTTCATGGTAAAACCTCTTAATAAACTAGGTATTGATGGAACATATCTCAAAATAATAAGAGCTACTTATGACAAACCCACGGCCAATATCATACTGAATGGGCAAAAGCTGGAAGCATTCCCTTTGAAAACCAATACAAGACAAGGATGCCCTTTCTCACCACTCCTGTTCAACATGTTATTGGAAGTGCTGGCCAGGGCAATCAGGCAAGAGAAAGAAATAAAGTGTATTCAAATAGGAAAAGAGAAAGTAAAATTGTCTTTGTTTGCAGATGACATGATCCTATATCTAGAAAATCCCATTGTCTCAACCCAAAAGCTTCTTAAGCTGATGAGAGACTTCAGCAAAGTCTCAGGATACAAAATCTATGTGCAAAAATCACAAGCATTTCTATACACCAACAACAGACAAACAGAGAGCCAAATCATGAATGAACTCCCATTCACAGTTGCTACAAAGTGAATAAAATACCTAGGAATACAGCTAACAAGGGAAGTGAAGGACCTCTTCAAGGAGAACTACAAACCACTGCTCAAGGAAATCAGAGAGGACACAAACAAATGGAAAAACATTTCATGCTCATGAATAGGAAGAATCAATATTGTGAAAATGGCCATACTGCCCAAAGTAATTTATAGATTCAATGGTACCATTTCCATTCTTCACAGAATGAGAAGAAGCACTTTTAAAATTCATATGGAACTAAAAAGAGCCCGAATAGCCAAGACAGTTCTAGGAAAAACTAATGAAGTTGGAGGAATCATGCTACTATAGGGTGACAGTAACCAAAACAGCATGGTACTGGTACAAAAAAGACACATAGACCAATGAAACAGAATAGAGAACTCAAAAATAAGACCGCACACCTACAACCATCTGATCTTCAAAAAACCTTACAAAAACAAGCAATGGGGCAAGGATTCCCTGTTTAATAAATGGTGCTGTGAGAACGGGCTAACCATATGCAGAAAATTGAAACTAGACTCCTTCCTTACACCTTGTACAAAAATTAACTCAGGATTGTTTAAAGACATAAATGCAAAACCCATATATAAAAATGGTGGGGGAAAACCTAGGCAAACCATTCATGACGTAGGCACAGGTAAAGATTTCATGATGAAAATGCCAAAAGCAATGGCAACAAAAGCAAACATCGACAAATGGGATCTAATTAAACTAAAGAGCTTCTGCATAGCAAAAGAAACTATCATCAGAGTGAACAGACAACCTACAGAGTAGGAGAAAACTTTTGCAATCTATCCATCTGACAAAAGTCTAATAACCAGAATCTACAAGGAACTTAAACAATTTTACACACAAAAAAACCCCAAACAACTCCATTAAAAAGTGGGCAAAGTACATAAACAGACACTTCTCAAAAAAAGACTCATGCGGCCAATAAACATGAAAAAAAGCTCAACATCACTGATCATTAGAGAAATGCAAATCAAAACCACAATGAGATACCATCTCATGACAGTCAGAATGGCAATTATTAAAAAGTCAGAAAACAACAGATACTAGCGAGGTTGCAGAGAAAACGTGATGTTTTACACTCTTAGTGGGAGTATAAATCAGTTCAACCATTGTGGAAGACAGTGTGGCAATTCCTCAAAGATCTGCAGAAAGATATACCCATTTGACCTAGGAATCTTATTACTGGGTATACCCAAAGGACTATAAATCATTCTAATATAAAGATACATACATGTGTATGTTCATTGCAGCACTATTCACTATTCACAATAGCAAAGACATGGAATCAATCCAAATGCCCGTTGATGATAGACTGGTTAAAGAAAATGTGGTACATATACACCATGGAATACCATGAAGCCATAAAAAGGAAAAAGAGTATGTCTTTTGCAGGGACATGGATGGAGCTGGAAGCTGTTATCTTTACCAAACTAACGCAGGAATGGAAAACCAAAACCACATGTTCTCACTTATGAGAGCTGAACGATGGGAACACATGAATTCATGGGGGTGAACAACACTTAAAATAATTTTATTTAATATTTGAATAGAAGATATCTTCACATAATCAAAAAATAAATATGTGTATGTATTCTATACATATAATTGTATACGGTTAAACTCTCCATCTTACCTTTGTCCTCCATCTACTTAGTTCCCTCTATACCTCACAGATGTGACTTTTATTAGTTCCTTGTATAGCTTTGTTTCTTAATAAAAATACAAGCAAATATTAACATATACTTTTATTTTTCTTTTTAGTTTTCCAAAGGTAGTGTACTATAGTCTGCCCTTTACTCTGATTTTTTTTAACTTAATGTTTCATGACAACATACCATGTCAGTATATAAAATGTTTTCTCATCCTTATTTGCAGCTATAGCATGTTCCATTTCATAGATTTACTGTAATTTATTTAAGCAATCCCATATTACTGGACATTTGCTTTGCATCAAGTCCTTTGTTATTCCCCATGCTTTCTTGACCTTCCCTAACTATTGATGCATCTTCATCCTATATCCCATCTTTAAAACCTTATTCTCTGCTAGGAACCAAAAGATTTTCTCACTTTTTGGTCTCAGTCTTAGAGCATCTTCTGTGTTGCCTCCTATGTAGAGGCAGAGGATCTCACAGTCTATTCACTAGAGGAAAGAGTGTACTGGTAGTTTGAGAACTCTGTAAGTGATGTGGTCAAAGGATCTTTCAGCAACACTCTGGACCTTCATATGAATGTAACAAAATTTCAGTTTTATCCTCTAAAAATTATAAAATAAAATAATATAATTAATAATGCTTCATTTTATAAAGTGTAATTATTCTTATTTTCTCCATTTTCCAGATAAGAAAACAGAGGCTTCATACAGTGTTTTTAACTTGCCTAAAGTGGCCTGGTTGCATCAGAGAACCTGGGTCTTCTTTCAGTCTAATGTTACTTTCTCCCTATGCCTGATTATGCCCTCTAATCCTTTTTAGTATATCCTTAGAGAGTTATTCCTGGCAAGAATGGGAAACCTTTTGGTTTTCCCAATCCCTCTATTAAATAACTTCAGAAAGAGGTACATCCTAAGTTATGATCAACTAATGCTTTAAGTAGAGATTAATAGACAACCTAGTGGGAAAAAGACATGAAAAATTTCAGATGCATCACAGGACATAGGATAAATGTATATGTGTGTGCCCAGGTGTTTTTATGTAAAAGTGTGTGCATGTGTGATGTAAAGGGAAGCAGTTGGTAACATCACAGGAGAAATAACCAGAGGAGCTAAACTGGGGAGAAGTGTGCAAAGACACATTTCTCTTGTCCTCAAAGTTATGTTGAGTGCTGACACGCAGGTACTGTCTATATGTCTGTTAATGACATTGAGAGGGAAGCTGCTGTAATTTAGACCCCTTTTGGGAATATCCCTTCAGGTCCTGGGCCTCAGTAGCCATTTATGACGTGTCTGCCTGCCTAATAGCCATGACCACTTGGTTGCTTTGTTATTTTTGTCACATCATCAACTCCCAAGTGTAACCTCACTTGAAATGCAGAGATGAAGGTCCTGAGAGTAGAAAGAGAGTTTACCGGATTCCCCCCTCTTTGTCACCCTCTTCTGTTTCCCTTTCAGGCTTCTAGTGATCTCCAATTCCCAACTCCACCTCTTTAAGCAAGGTCCTGACCTTTCAGTGAGAGTAACCTTTTGGTAACTGACCCTCCTATGTGACTGATTATCCTGGGTTCCCTTTCTGGTGAATAGATGTAGTGGAGGGAATTTCCATTCTGAGGTTCTGTTTGGAAAGAGAATACAGGCCTCAGTTAATTCCGATTAACAGGCAGAAGAGCTCATCCCTACTCAAACGTGAAATTAAAACATCTCATTTTTTCTCAATTAAGGTCAGCTCTGTTATAAAGCTTGACAAGAAAAAAA
>NW_026652282.1:64453585-64457939 GCF_009828535.3 Hylobates moloch
TAAGATAACTTCAATGGACTGGGGTCAGCTCTGGGTCTTGCAGAGGCTCTTAGATTCTGGGAAGAAACAGGAAGAAGGCTGTTGAAAATAACAATCATGCATTGGTCTTTAAGGGGAGTCTCTTTCTCCTTGGCTGAGACTTTTTGCCTTAACAAAGAAAAATAAACCTCAACATCTTTAATATATTCTAAAGGAAGTTTCAATAACATGTGAGATGTGGGTTCTTGCTTGCTCTCTTTCTCTTTATTGTGTAAAACTGGAACTGAAAACTATCCTTTTGTATTAATTAGCCAGGACTTTCTCTCTCTCTCTCTTCTTAAATAAAGGTGCCAATTACTTTGAGAGTTATCAGAATGTTTGTGTGAGTCTTATATTGTTTAAAGGTGACTTCTTAGACTCTGTTGAGGAATCTAGATGTTCCTGTCAAATCATTTATTTATTTACAGAGGCAGAGTCTCACTTCTGTCACCCAGGCTGAAGTGCAGTGGCATGATCATGGCTCACCGCAGCCTTGACTTCCCAGGTTCAGGTAGTTTTCCCACCTCAGCGTGGGAAACTACACCTCCAGAGTAGTTGGGATTGCAGGTCCATGCCACCATGTCTGGCTTATTATTATTATTATTATTTTAAGTAGAGATGGGGTTTCACTATGTTGCTCAGGCTTGTCTCAAACTCCTGAGCTCAAGTGATCTGCCTGTCTCTGTCTCCCAAAGTGCTGGGATTAGAGGCATGAGTTAGCACGCCTGGCCCTGTCAATATATTTAAAATAAACTTTCTCAAACCTCCTTACGTAAATATAAACCGCAAGGGTGCTCCAATATAGTTCAAATAGAAATCATTCATTTTTTTCTTTAGCTAAAAGAAAAACCATGAAACATTGCTGAACTTAAAGGTCACATGTTGATAAACCCTTCCAAATGGTACAAAGGTAGGTGGAGACACTCACTTCTTCATGGAGGCGACTGAAAGCTACAAAGGCATAAATATATTTAGATCCCCTGAGATTCTCTGCTGAAAGCAATTAGAAATCAGTCACACTTTATATAAACCAGGCATTTAATTATCAGGTACAGAAGGTACAAATTAGGCAAAGTAAAAAAGGAGAGTTGCGAGAACTTAATTTAATAGGAATCTTTGTGAGGAGATTAATGAGATGTAAGGGAACATCGATCTCATTACTTTTGTAGATCTGAGGCCATAGACTTTGTAAGCAGCTTTCAATCTTGTGGATTGGATTTTGAAAACATGTTTTAACTACAGAAAGATATACTAGTAAACTTGGGACTTTTTCTGATCAAGTTGCTATCATTATAACAAACATGAGGGATGGCACCTGTATGGAGTGTACAACAATTTACTTGGTCATAAAGTAAGAAATACCTGAGTCCAGTATTTATTCATCTATTACATAAAGTAACCCCAGTGACAAGGAAGAAAGCAGTCATAATAACCAGCAGTTAAAACCCTGTACTTGTGAACTCTACCTGCAAAAATGCCTAATAAGAGTGACATTAGCAAGATGGCAGACTAGGAAGCTCCAGGCCCTCATTTCCCCATAGAAATATAAAATAAACAACTAGAAATTGGCTAAAATTATTTTATAGGCGTGCTGGAAAAAAGTCAAAGATATATAGCAATAAAGCGAATGCATATTTAAAAATTGTATTAAAAACAGTAGAATATGTTGCAGCATTTTTCCTCACCCTTGTCTCCCTAACCCTCACATTCCCAGGCTCTGGTACAGTGCAGTTTGGGAGAAGCATCAGCCAAATCCTCAGATCCCTATTCCCTTTACAATTATTGGAGAAAGCAGAGCAGACTGAACTTTCTAACCTGTCTGTGGGTTGTCCAAGGGATTGGTCTCTGTGTCAGCTACTCAGAAATTAGAAAATATTTTGAGACAAATGAAAATTAAAACACAGCATACTAAAACTTATGGGATGCAGTGAAATTAGTGATAAAAGAAACATTTATAGCTGTAAATATCTACATTAAAAGAGAAGATCTCTAGTCAATAACCCATCTTTAGATCTTTTAGAACAAGAAGAACAAACTAAACCCAAAACTAACGGAAAAAAGGAATTAACAAAGATTAGAGCAGAGATAAACAAAGGGGAGACTAGGAAAACAGTAGAGAAAATCTATGAAAAGTCAACAAAATTTACAAGACCTTAGCTATACTGATGAAAAAAAGGCAAGAGAGAAAACTAAAATAACTAAAATCACAAATGAAAGAGGGGACATTACTACTGATTTTACAGAAATAAAAAGGATTATACAAGAGTACTATGAATAATTGTATGCCAACAAGTAGATGAGATGGACAAAATCCTAGAAAATCCTAGAAACACTCAACATACTAGGACTGAATCACGAAGAAACAAAATCTAAACAGATCTACAACTAGTAAGAAGATTGAATCAGTAATCAAAAACTTCCCAACAAAGAAAAACCTAGGACCAGATGGCTTCATGGGTGACTTCTACCAAATATGTAAGGAAGAGTTAATACCAATCTTCTTCAAACTCTTCCAAAAAATTGAATAAAAGGGAAAGCTTCTAAACTTGTTTTATAAGGCCAACATGACTCTGCTACCAACATCAGACACAGATGCTACAAAAAATTTCAGAGAAACGTACCTTATGAATATTGATACAGAAATGTTCAAAAAAATACCGGCAAACGGAATTCAATAGTATATTAAAAGGGTTATGCAACGTGCCCTACTTGTATTTATCTCTGTATGCAAGGACGGTTCAGCATATGAAAATCAGTACTTTTGATACATCATATTAACAGAATGAAGCAAAAAACAGCCATATGATAGATTCAAAAAGAGTATTTGAAAAATACAACACCATTTATGACAAAACCCCCAATAAACTAGGAATAGAAGGAAACTACCTCAACATTACAAAGACCATATATGAAAAACCCACAGCTAATATTATACTGAAAGGTGAAAAACCAAAAACTTTTCCTTTAAGATCATGAAGAATACAAGTGTACCTGATATCACCACTTCCATTTAACATAGTATGGAAAGTAATAGCCAGAGCAATTAGGTAAGAAAAATAAATAAAAAATACCCAAATTGGAAAGGAGGAAGTAAAATTATCTCTTTTTGAAGAATATATGACCTTAAATGTAAAAATCCCTAAAGGTTCCACAAAAAAACTTGTTAGAACTAAAAATAGATTAAACAAAGTTGAGGATAGAAAATTAACATTTAAAAATCAGTTGTGGTTTTATACAATAGCAATGAACAATATGAAAAATAAATTAAGAAAAATTCCATTTACAACAGCATCCAAAAGTATAAAATACTTAGAAATAAAGTTAACCAAGGAGACAAAAGACTTGCATATTGACAACTACAAAATGTTGCTGAAATAAACTAAAGAAGACACAAATAAATGGAAGATATCCTGTGTTCACAGGTTGAAAGGTTTAATACTTTTATGATTTCAGTACTACCCAAAGCAATCCATAGATTCAATGCAATCTCTATCAGAATCCCAAAAACATTGTTTTTAGGATTAGCAAAATCTGTCCTAAAATTCATATGAAATCTGAAGGGACCACCAATAGTAAAAATACTCTACAAGACTAAAGTTGCATGTTTCACACTTCCTGATTTCAAAACGTACTACATAGCTATAGTAATGAAAACAGTATGGTGCTAGCATAAAGGCAGACATATAGCTCAATGAAAAAGAATAGATATCTGAGATGTAAACCCTCACATATAAGGTCAAATGATTTTCTGGTTACGTATATATATGATGCTAAGGTGCTATTTATAAGGGTTCCAACTTTATTCAGTGGGTAAAGATCAGTCTTTTCAATATAGGACATTGGCAAAACTAAATATCCATATAGAAAAGAATGAAGTTGACCCTTATCTTATACCATATACCAAAGTTAACTAAAAATGGATAAAAAACTGAAAGATAATAACTAAAACTATAACAATCTTATAAGAGAACATGGAGAAAAAGCTGGATGGTATTAGATTTGACAATAATTTTGGGGGGATATGACATAAAAAATACAAGCAGCATAAGAAAAAATAGATTAAACCATATCAAAGTTAAAAAAACTTTTTTTTTGCAAGAAGGACATTATTAGCCGAGTGAAAAGGCAATCCATAAAATTGGAGAAAATATTTGCAAATTATATATCTGATAAGGGGTTAATATCCAGAATACAAAAAGAGCTTTTACAAGTCAAAAACAAAAACAAACAACTTGATTTTTAAAATGGGAAAACAACTTGAATAGACATATCTCAAAAGAAGATGTACAAGCCACCAATAAACACATGAGAAGATGCTCAACATCACTAATCATTA
>NW_026652282.1:64457949-64485849 GCF_009828535.3 Hylobates moloch
TAAGAAAAAGTGGGGGAGGAAAATTTAACATAGCAGTTGAGAGAGAAAAAAGTTAATATGTTTGACATAATACCCTCTTTTTTTAAAAAAAAATTTTATTATTATTATACTTTAAGTTTTAGGGTACATGTGCACAATGTGCAGGTTTGTTACATATGTATACATGTGCCATGTTGGTGTGCTGCACCCATTAACTCCTCATTTAGCATTAGGTATATCTCCTAATGCTATCCCTCCCTCCTCCCACCACCCCACAACAGTCCCTGGCATGTGATGTTCCCCTTCCTGTGTCCATGTGTTCTCATTGTTCAATTCCCACCTATAAGTGAGAACATGCGGTGGTTGGTTTTTTGTCCTTGTGATAGTTTGCTGAGAATGATGGTTTCCAGTTTCATCCATGTCCCTACAAAGGACATGAACTCATCATTTTTTATGGCTGCATAGTATTCCATGGTGTATATGTGCCACATTTTCTTAATCCAGTCTATCGTTGTTGGACATTTGGGTTGGTTCCAAGTCTTTGCTACTGTGAATAGTGCCGCAATAAACATACATGTGCATGTGTCTTTTTTATTTTTTATTTATTTTTTATTTTATTATTATACTTTAGGTTTTAGGGTACATGTGCACAATGTGCAGGTTTGTTACATATGTATCCATGTGCCATGTTGGTTTGCTGCACCCATTAACTCGTCATTTAGCATTAGGTATATCTCCTAATGCTGTCCCTCCCCCCTCCCCCACCCCACAACAGTCCCCAGAGTGTGATGTTCCACTTCCTGTGTCCATGAGTTCTCATTGTTCAATTCCCACCTATGAGTGAGAACATGTGATGTTTGGTTTTCTGTCCTTGCGATAGTTTACTGAGAATGATGATTTCCAGTTTCATCCATGTCCCTACAAAGGACATGAACTCATCATTTTTTATGGCTGCATAGTATTCCATGGTGTATATGTGCCACATTTTCTTAATCCAGTCTATCGTTGTTGGACATTTGGGTTGGTTCCAACTCTTTGCTATTGTGAATAGTGCCACAATAAACATACGTGTGCATGTGTCTTTATAGCAGCATGATTTATAGTCCTTTGGGTATATACCCAGTAATGGGATGGCTGGGTCAAATGGTATTTCTAGTTCTAGATCCCTGAGCAATCACCACACTGACTCCCACAATGGTTGAACTAGTTTACAGTCCCACTCACAGTGTAAAAGTGTTCCTATTTATCCACATCCTCTCCAGCACCTGTTGTTTCTTGACTTTTTAATGATGGCCATTCTAACTGGTGTGAAATGGTATCTCATTGTGGTTTTGATTTGCATTTCTCTGATGGCCAGTGATGATGAGCATTTTTTCATGTGTTTTTTGGCTGAATAAATGTCTTCTTTTGAGAAGTGTCTGTTCATGTCCTTTGCCCACTTTTTGATGGGGTTGTTTGTTTTTTTCTTGTCAATTTGTTTGAGTTCACTGTAGATTCTGGATATTAGCGCTTTTTCAGATGAGTAGGTTGCAAAAATTTTCTCCCATTCTGTAGGTTGCCTGTTTACTCTGATGGTAGTTTCTTTTGCTGTGCAGAAGCTCTTTAGTTTAATTAGCTCCCATTTGTCAATTTTGGGTTTTGTTGCCATTGCTTTTGGTATTTTAGACACGAAGTCCTTGCCCATGCCTATGTCCTGAATGGTCTTGCCCAGGTTTTCTTCTAGGGATTTTATGGTTTTAGGTCTAACATGTAAGTCTTTAATCCATCTTGAATTAATTTTTGTATATGGTGTAAGGAAGGGATCCAGTTTCTACATATGGCTAGCCACTTTTCCCAGTACCAGTTATTAAATAGGGAATCCTTTCCCCATTGCTCGTTTTTGTCAGGTTTATCAAAGATGAGATAGTTGTAGACATGTGGCATTATTTCTGAGGGCTCTGTTCTGTTCCATTGATCTATGTCTCTGTTTTGGTACCAGTACCATGCTGTTTTGGTTACTGTAGCCTTGTAGTATAGTTTGAAGTCAGGTAGCGTGATGCCTCCAGCTTTGTTCTTTTGGCTTAGGATTGACTTGGTGATGCGGGCTCTTTTTTGGTTCCATATGAACTTTAAAGTAGTTTTTTCCAATTCTGTGAATAAAGTCATTTGTAGCTTGATGGGGATGGTATTGAATCTATAAATTACCTTGGGCAGTATGGCCATTTTCATGATATTAATTCTTCCTACCCATGAGCATGGAATGTTCTTCCATTTGTTTGTATCCTCTTTTATTTCATTGAGCAGTGGTTTGTAGTTCTTCTTGAAGAGGTCCTTCACATCCCTTGTAAGTTGGATTCCTAGGTATTTTATTCTCTTTGAAGCAATTGTGAATGGGAGTTTACTCATGATTTGGCTCTCTGTCTGTTATTGGTGTATAAGAATGCTTGTGATTTTTATACATTGATTTTGTATCCTGAGACTTTGCTCAAGTTGCTTATCAGCTTAAGGAGATTTCGGGCTGAGACAATGGGGTTTTCTGGATATACAATCATGTCATCTGCAAACAGGGACAATTTGACTTCCTCTTTTTGTAATTGAATACCCTTTATTTCCTTCTCCTGCCTAATTGCCCTGGCCAGAACTTCCAACACTATGTTGAATAGGAGTGGTGAGAGAGGGCATCCCTGTCTTGTGCCAGTTTTCAAAGGGAATGCTTCCAGTTTTTGCCCATTCAGTATGATATTGGCTGTGGGTTTGTCATAGATAGCTCTTATTATTTTGAGATACGTCCCATCAGTACCTAATTTATTGAGAGCTTTTAGTAGGAAGGTTGTTGAATTTTGTCAAAGGCCTTTTCTGCATCTATTGAGATAATCATGTGGGTTTTGTCTTTGGTTCTGTTTATATGTTGGATTACATTTGTTGATTTGCATATGTTGAACCAGCCTTGCATCCCAGGTATGAAGCCCACTTGATCATGATGGATAAGCTTTTTCATGTGCTGCTGGATTCTGTTTGCCACTATTTTATTGAGGATTTTTGCATCGATGTTCATCAAGGATATTAGTCTAAATTTCTCTTTTTTGGTTGTGTCTCTGCCAGGCTTTGGTATCAGGATGATGCTGGCCTCATAAAATGAGTTAGGGAGGGTTCCCTTTTTTTCTATTGATTGGAATAGTTTCAGAAGGAATGGTACCTGCTCCTCTTTGTACCTCTGGTAGAATTTGGCTGTGATTCCATCTGGTCCTTGACTTTTTTTGATTGATACGCTATTGATTATTGCCTCAATTTCAGAGCCTGTTTTTGGTCTATTCAGAGATTCAACTTCTTACTGGTTCAGCCTTGGGAGGATGTATATGTTGAGGAATTTATCCATTTCTTCTAGATTTTCTAGTTTATTTGCATAGAGGTGTTTATAGTATTCTCTGATGGTAGTTTGTATTTCTGTGGGATCAGTGGTGATATCCCCTTTATCATTTTTTATTGCATCTATTTGATTCTTCTCTCTTTTCTTCTTTATTAGTCTTGCTAGCGGTCTATCAATTTTGTTGATCTTTTCAAAAACCAGCTCCTATTACCCTGTTTTCTGAAAAATGTAAAGGTCATGGAACACCCTGCTTTAACCACCTACAATATTTATTTACTTTACATCTGCTTTGATATTTAATCATATGGTATTCTGTCTGTTTCATTGTACTATGGGTTCACCTGCACTAAACTGATGTAGGAAAAAGAGCAGTAAACAGAGATAAAAAAGACTGAGATTTTACTTCCAGCTCTGCAACTAAACAACGGTATGAGTTGGGGGAAGACCCTTGTCTTCTGGATTTCTGTTTACCCATTTCTACAATTGGAATTTGGCTAGATCATTTCTAGGGGCATTTTTAGCTTTAATATTTAAGAGTTGGGACTCTGTGAAATCAAGGATCTTGTTTTATTTGTCTCTACCTGACCCAATCAGGGTCATGATCATCCATATGTGTAAATTGGTGCAGTCTAAGTATTAAATTTTTTTTCAAATGACCACACCTAAGCTTTGTGGTTAAAAAAAAAAAAAAAAAAGCTCTTATCCATGGGTAGAGATGGTATGTCTTCACTTTCTCTTCCTGTAGGGAGAATTTTTTTTTCCTTTACTTCAATCCCCAAGAGGATAAGGGAGTACTCCTTGCATCCAGCTTCCTCAAACATAGTTGCAATCCTTGGTATCCGCTTGATGCTCCAGCCTGTGTGGTCTTTCTTGAATTTGTGAGTATGTTGATAAGACAGTGCCAAATTTAAACTTACTGATAACACCATGGCAATTCTAAATGATGTTAATTGCGACAAAAACCTTATTTCCTTCCCGCTGGAAACACCCTTTACACTGATTTCTGAAATCACATATGGCTGTGGAAACTTTTCATCTTGGAGTCTGTTTGGCTTCCACATGATTGGCTGGATTAAGTTGTTTCCATCCCAAATGTGATCCCACTGGTTGGTAAGGTAATCACATTGCATGCAGTGTGTGGAAATTGATGTTAACTCCCCAAGTTAACTTCCATTAGTCTGGAAGTGCTGAAATTACTCCTGCAGAATGTGCAAATGGTGGTGGTTTAATGGCCCCATCTGAGGCCAGAAGATGACAAAGACTGAAGTCCAGGGCCCATCCTAAGTGCATAGATTCTTTTTTGTTCTAACCTAGCCCAGATTTCCTCTTTTCCTGTGAAGCTTCATGATCATTTTGCCAGTGCCTAGACAGGCTATCTATATTATAGGTATAGGATCCAGATCTTTGTTTTTTAGTGTGTGTGTGTGTGTGTGTGTGTGTGTGTGTGTGTGTGTGAGAGAGAGAGAGAGAGAGAAAGTTTAAATGGTTAAAGGCAGCAGGGGAAAGTGCTGCTCTTCATTCCTTCATTCTTAGTATAATTCCTATATAATTTAGTGGACCCTAGCCATATATGGATATTTTAATTTAAATTAATATCAAATAAAATACAAAATTAAGTTCTTTAGCCACAATAGCCATGTTTCAAATGCTCAGTAGCTATATGTGGATGCCATATATAATATTAAACAGCACAGATATAGAACATTTTTTATCATAGAAATTTCTAGTGGTTAATACTGGATAGTAGAGAAATAAAGCGAGAAGAGAACAACTTTTTTTTTGACTTGTAATAATGACAGTCATTTTGATATGGATTATGCTTTATTCTTAATTATCACATGCTTTCTACAAATTAACTTTGTTGTTTTAATTAATTTAATGCATGCATTATTTAGTCAGCAAAATTTGTTGAGTGCTTATTAAGTGCCAGAGGTTATGCTGGATGCTGCCCCTTAGGAGCTCACAGTTCAGTGAGGAGGCACAGATGTAAATAAGATAGAGAAGCAAGTACTATATAATAGCAGGATATTCAAAATATTCTGAGTATACAGAGCAGGAAGAACTTAACTTTGTCTGAAAAATGAGGGGTGACAGTTTTGTTGTATCTTGAAGATGCATAGGAGTTTGTACACACATAGGCAAAGAGGTGGAAAGAAGATCATTGCCAGCCAAGGAAAGAGCACGTGCAAAAGCACATTGGAGTGTTCATTCACAATCTAGTGAGGAGTTTGTTGTGGCTAGAGCATAGGATGCATGTGGGTAGCAGTGGGAAACTGTGAAAAATGAGACTGGGAAGATTATGAAGGGCTTTATAATCCCATCAGAAGCTATGCTTGACAAAAATTTTTAATCAGAGTTCAACCTGAGAAACAAAACCAGTAGAAGATGTATTATATTGTATTAATATAACATATTGTATTAGTCTGTTCTCACATTGCTATAGATAACTACCTGAAACTGGGTAATTTATGAAGAAAGAGGTTTAATTGACTCACAGTTCTATAGGCTGTACAAGAGGCATGATTGGGAGGCCTCAGGAAACTTACAATCATCGTGGAAGGTGAAGGGGAAGTAAGTACATCTTCACATGGTGGCAGGAGAGAGAGAGAGAGAGCTCAAACGGGAAGTGCTACGCACTTAAACAACCAGATCTGATGGAAACTCACTCATGATCATAAGAATAGCAAGGGGAAAATCACCCCCATGATCCAATCACCTCCCACCAGGTCCTTCCCCCAACACTGGGAATTATAATTTGACATGAGATTTTGGTGGTGACACAGAGCCAAACTATATAATATATTAAAAGATTTATTTCAAGGAATTGGCTTATACAACTGTAGGGGCTGGCTAGAGAAGTCCAAGATTTGTAGGGCAGGCTGGCAGGTTAGAACTCTGGGGCACAGGCTGAAGCTGCAGTCCACAGGTGGAATTTCTCAACATTTATGGAGAACTTTTATGGTTCTAATTCTGGTCTGTTCATGCTCACAGGCTCACAACCAAAGCAAGTAGTGGGAAAACTGAGTCTTAGTTATTTTTACAAATGCATTTTATCCACAAACTTTCTAAAAGTATAAAAACCCGGATACCATAGATAATATGCTTCATTGTGTCTCCATTCTACTAAGAAATTCATGATATATTGAAATCAGTGATGTCCCTCTTTCTTTATACTATCAAGGCATTCTTCCTAGTTCTAACTTTCACCAGGAATATTTTATTTGGGGTAGCCTCTGTCACTGCTTGAAAGCATTTCACTTCCTCATAACAATAAACCAAAGAAAGACTTCATGAGAAGACCTGCCATACATATGATCAGTTGGAGGAAGAAAGAGAAGCAGCTTTCAAATATGTATAATTGCTCAATTGATGTGCTCTTACATTTAGTTTAGCCACCACAGTTTTAGTGTTTATTTTAACAGACAGAGAGAATGTATCACCTCATATTACTCAAGTGCGATATACACTGCTTGATGATTCTTGTGAAAGAGTTGCCGAGGAAGAAGACCTTAGCATTTAGGTTGAAAGAAAGGGACTGTTGGTTTTCTTTGTTTTTCAAGAACTTTTGCCCTTCAGCATTAAAACTGGAAGCATCAGTGCCTGATATATAGTAGATGTTCTATAAATATGTGATAAATAAATGTCTTGGTTGTTCCTGCATATCATTTCAGTGCCTCCTGTATCCTAACTTAAGGTTATTATCTAAACTGAGCTATCCTTTAATGATGACCCACTTATCCCCTCTTTGAAGGAGAGAGAACCTAAAAAGCTCATTTATATTAGCAGGCTAGAAACTGAAAGATATCCATTTCAAGAGTGCTTATATTTTACAAGAAGATTCTAGGAGAGGGAGTGTCTAACCTAAGGTATGGGTAACAAATGGCAGAAATTCAAGCTCAGGGTGGGGTCCTTTTTTTAGAAGTCTTAAACTCTTATTACATACAAGAGAGATGCAAACAAAGTGTGTGGAGGTTCATATGAGGAAGAGATTGCATGTTGGTTTGGGCTGGTCAGGGGTCAGACAACAGGCTAATTTAAGGAAGCCTTTATGGGAGAAATAGGATTAGAGCAGTGTCTTAATGGATAGATTACATCTCACTATATAGAGATGGAAGAGATGACATAATACATAAAAGAGTGTGAGCAAAGGCACAAAAGCAGGAATGCTTGGGTGGGTTCTAAAGAAAGGAAGGTAGCTCAGTTTGTATAAAGATAGAGGAAAGGAAGGAGTGTGGAGGCAGATAAAGGTGGAAAGTTATGCTGAAATCAGAGCAAAATTATGGAGGGCTCTGAAGGCCAGGCTAAGAGGTCTAAATTTTATTCAGTAGGTCATGGGGAGGCATTGAAAATTTTGAGTCAGAAAGTGTCATGATCAGAGATGTTTTCAGGTAAATTAATCTAATGAAACCTCTCTTCACCCTAACCATTTTGCTGAAGAGTTTGGTTGAGAGGAGTAATAGAAAGAACCACCATCTAACTTTTCACTCAGATTATCTTTAGCTCAGTGATTCCTAGCATGTGATGTAACCCCAAGGTGATGTGTTCTTCTATTGGTAGCAGCTTTGGGAGAAAAGAGGACTAACTCATTCAGAAGTATATTTAGGACTGAATTATCTAGATAATAAACTCCACTTCTTCCTGTTACTAAGACTATGTTATTAAGATTATGAATGCTTAGCTTTGGAGATGAGTTAGACTCTCTCTACCTAGAACTGTAGTCCAAGGACAAGCAAAATCAGGATCACTTAGAAAATTGTTAGAAATTAAGAACCTTGGGCTTCACCATAAACCTCCTGAATCAGTATTTGATTTTTTTTTTAAAAGCCCCAGGAAATTCCTATGCACATAAACTTTGAGCAGCACTGGGTTAGAAGACTCAAGTTTAAATCCTGGCTCTGCTACTTAATAGCTGGGTGGCCTTGAATAAGTCATTTCACTTTTCTCGACATTAATGTCCAAATGAATAATAAATGCCTACTTGACCTACTTCCTAGGATTTTTGTGAAGATAAAATGAGTTGATGTATGTACATGTGCTTTGAAATGTTGAGTCTCTGTAGATGTTAGATATTACTGTTATTTCCACCTTTATAATGAAAACTAAGAGGGCCTGATGAAACTGGAACCCATGTAGGATTGCCAGATAGGAAATAAAAATATATAACATTAAGTTAAATTTGAATTTCAAATAAACTAGTAATCATTTTTAAGTATAAATGCTCCCCAAAGCTAATACACTGTACTATATATTTGTTAGGTTTCATCCTGAGAATAGGTTAGTTTAAACAGCTGGGTCCTATTTCAGGAGGTGGCATTGCAGATGAGGTAGCCTTTTATATGTGATGAAAACAAACAGATTTTTAATGAGACATTTCTATGAAAACAGAAAACAAAGGTTAATGTTGCACATAATTTAGCCAGATGTTGGACTCAAAACATCTTTAGTTGCAGAGGAGGAAGGTGGTGGCAATCTGACACATTTTTTCAAACCTGTATCACAAGGAATAAGCTTCAGCTTTCAGGACCTCAGGAAAAAGGTAGTAGCAATTTCATTGAGTCCAAATCAGAAAAATGGAAGAAAAATTTGAAAGCATTAATTTGGAGACTTGTAGTTTGAAAAGAATTCAGGATTTACGCCAAATTGTAGAAAATGATTTAAAAAACCCAATTAACAATGGACAAGAATAGTAGCTAACAACAGGTGTAGTATAGATTTTTTTCCTGAAACATAATTTTTCTCTCTCTAGTCCCCATTTTTATTAAAGACAAATTATAGTAGGAAAAATTTATTTGAAAAATAAGTTTTTGTCTTATTATATTTGGCTTGATTATTTGCCTAAAGTGCATCAAGAATAGTTATTTGCCATATAGGCTTTTTTTTTTTTTTTTTCAAATTGGCTTTGCTGGAACTTTTTTTCTTTCATAAGGAATCTCAGATTAGACTTTTTTAAAGCCTCAAGCTCAGCCATGAATTTAGCGCTGCCTGCAGAAACCTGTATGAGTTCAGCAAATTCCTCTCTTCTCAAGGTCCCAAGATAACTTGGGGATCCTGGGTCTGTCAGAAAATAACATTCTTTACTTACCATGGGTCAGAAGCCCTGTACAAGGACTGCATCAAAGTATGAGGCCAGTTTTCCCAAGGGTCTTTTATTGGCCATGTAAGTCAACTTTGATTTCTCAAAGCAGTCTGTTTATATCTGAAAACATGCCATTCCAGTCAAAGCCTTGGTAATATTACCAGAGTTCTATTGCAAAAGAAAACACATTCATATTGAACATATGCAAATAACCATATTGACATAAATTAAGTATAATTACAAATAGTTTTGAATTTCTGGAGAAATTAGGTAGAGAGAATAAAGTATGCTTCAAATTTTGCTCACCAGAGCATACTCTGTCAATAGCTCAAAAGCAAAAGGTTTTCTGGAATCCGAAAAACAAAAGAATTAGCAATGTTTCAAACAGAAAATCATAAAAAGATTATTTTAGTCTTTTATTAGTTCAGTACTTTCAATTAATTCATGTTCTGCCAGCTATTGGGCTAGCAGTCCTCATGAATACATCAGCTCTCTAATAGAGTTTAGGAAGTTTGTGCTTTTGTTTTTTATTTCAATGGCATAATCTCTAAAGTTATCAGAAACATGCATTCAGGAGCATCCATCAGAGTCTTATAACTAATTATAAACTGCCTTTTGGAAAAGATCAAAACAAGACAACAATTGTATGTGGATGACAAAAGTCTTAGGACAACTATGGCTAAAAACATAATTGCCAAGTAAATCTGTTAGTCTATGTGGCACACAATTTAATATAACGATCATAATTATTACTGATAACATATGCTGAGACATGTCAGAATTATAGGAATCTTAAAAAATTTTGGAATAATACATTTATATAATTTTAACTCAAAGTAAAACACCATTTTATATTTGACAAATTTCCTGTACAATTTTAATATACCAAATAAGTTGAATATATTTATTTTGGACTTCAGGGGACTTAATACTTAAAGGTTAATGAAGTAAAAAATAATGTAGAATTTGATTTTTGGAGGTTTGTCAAATATCAAAGGTTTAAAACACTTTATATCACTAAATAGAATCACAGGTGATTCATTTAGGTGAAGTGATACCTCAAAAATTTCAAAAAGGCAAAAACTTTTACTCTGATAGAAGGGAGACTCAGCTATCCAAACAAGATTCAGTGAAGATAGCATGAAGCCAACTGAATCTGTCTCTTCTCTCTCCCTTCTTTTATCCTGCAGTTTACTAGAAAGGCAAACAAAAATCTTTCATCTCTCAATATTACATGAAATTCTTGTTGAAAAGCGAAAATCAAATTCTGCCTTTGCATTAGTGCATTATTAATGCTAAAGCTAACTTTTAATAAAATCTTATAAACAAATTATCCATTTTAATTAGTTTGACCATAAGGTAAGATATGTACAAACCTTTTATAATCTTGTAATATTTTGATTAAGGAGGAGATTAGTGCCCCATAAATATCCTGTTATTCTGACACATGTGCTTAGATCCTGGCCCTGCATCAGTGTTCTTTTTATTTTATTGTTTAACTCATAGAAAAACTAAATAGCTTTTTCAAATTTTGGTCAATGTTCTCACACCTACAGATTGTTTTTACAAGATCAATTATTTACAAACCTTCTACAACTTGTTTAAACCTTCAGTTTTATATTTTTAACTTAAAATAATCCATAAACCCTTTAAACTAGCCAAAATCACTTTCTTTTTTAAAACACATTTTTATATCTTTTTATTAAAAACATATAACTTTTGTGTTTAGTGGAATCAATTTTAATTAGGTATCAGGTGCAGAGCATAGGACACAAGACAGAACTGCAGATAATTTCTGACTGATTCTAGCATGGCTAGGGGGCATGGCTAGGGGGCATGGCTAACGCCACATGTCCCCAGGTGTTACCTAGAATCTAATGGGTCTGAAGCAGGCAAGTCAAACAATTATAAAAAGTCATGGAAACAGTTTATGACCGAGGTGTTCCACCGGGGCAATTTCCTACCCGGGAGCGCTCTTTGGATCGCATCACTCAGGCTGGCCGGAGTCCCCCACAGGGATGCTCCACAGGGCAGGCTTAAGCCACCTAAGGGGCTGCCTCAGCCGTCCCTCAGTTACCTTGCTTCTGGGTCAGGGAACCAAGAAATGTAGCAGGACAAGCAGTAGACAAAACCTCTCAGGCACCGAGTTGTAGAAGGAAGGGCTTTATTCAGCTGGGAGCATCGGCAAGCTACTGCCTTAAAATCCGAGCTCCCCGAGTGCACAATTTCTGTCCTCTTTAAGGGCTCACAACAGTAAAGATTTTACATGAAAGGGTTGTGATTGATTTGAGCAAGGAAGGGGTACGTGACATGGGCTACATGCACTGGTGGTCAGAGAGAAACATAACAGGGCAGGGAGTTTCACAATGTTCTATACAATGTCTGGAATCTATGAATAACATCAGTTTCTAAGTTATGAGTTGATTTTTAACGACTGGGTTTAGGCCAGGCAGGCCCAGGCCTGGTTTCGGGCCTGGCGCCGGGCTGCCTGTCTTTGGTATTATTTCCTTGTTGTTTTTTCTTAAAACAGGTACTGAGTATAAAACAATATAAAATAATATGAGAGGGTCTTTCTCTTCCTTCAGTATGTCCACTGAGACAGACCTCTAATGTGGCATGTCAGAGAAATCTGTCTTAGTCTCTGCCCTAATTCAACATTTTCATTATTGATTTAAGTAAGGACACAGATAATAAGGTGATCAAACACACAGATGGTACAAATCTGGGAGAGACAGTTAGATAATATATTTACTGACAGAAGCCATGTGTTATTTCACCAAATGGGAATTAATCTCCTAAATTAGAGAGTTGTGTAGTTAGAGTTAACATAAGGCATTAGATGTTTTCCTTTGGATTTCTGGCAGGGAATTACTCATTGCTTAATAATTTGGGGGGAAAAATGTGTAATGCCAGATAATGGCATTATCTCTTTAACAACAGCAAAATCCTTGTCATCAGTGTTTCTATTTCTTTAATTCCTCAAGGTGACAGCTTAGCTCATGTCTAAGGCACTGTGCTGAGAGCTCTGAAAAAACAAAATTCTTCCCTCTAGGACCTTCAAGCGTTTACACAAATTACTTCCATGGTACATGGTGATCTGTGAAAAGGGCCAAATGAGAGGCACTGAAAATATAACAAGAACCCTGGGAAGGGAGAGAGGGAGTGATGATTATGTTCTGGGAAGGCCTTTTGAAGGAGGTGAGAACTTAATTGCAGTTAAACTGCTAAGAACTTTGGCTATATCCTTTCTTTTTGGGGAAATTTAGGGCCTTGTGGAACCTTGTAATCATGGAACCTTGTAATCCCTTTACGAGATAAACAAGGAAATTGAGAAAGGAAAAGTCACAGTCTGGAAATATTTTGCAGGCCTGTCTATGAGGCCTAATGCAAAGGTTAATTCAAGAGCATTTATTTCTTTTCTTTTCAGTTTGTTACCTTTCCATAGAAATGAGAGCCCCCTGCTGTTCTCTGCCATCAGCTGCTCTGTTCTGCTAATCAGGGAATGAAGCTGAGAATGCCCCTTGGCTCTGGGAGAGGGAGAAAAGAACAGGTGCCAGAGCTCATGTATTGAAATAGATCAAGGGTCTTTTCATCACTCAGTCGTTCTCCAGTGGAAGATACTCAAGAACAAACAAGTCCACTGTGAGTCAGAATCTGCCAACAGTCTTTTTCCTAGTAGTTTGAGGATACTAGTAGTTTGGCTAAGTATGAGTTGCTGTACCCTAGGTATTATACTGTTAGGGAAATTCCCCACTGTCTGCCAAACATTTCAACTCAGCAAAAATTAGATCTGAAAAATGTTGATGAGCCCTAATAAGTTGTACATAGTGCCTTTTAAGAAATGAACTACTAAATATATTCTAAGCAAAGAAGCGTTTCTGGAAGAATAATGGCTGAACTTCAAATTTTAGGGTTCTCACCTGCTTGTTGCCTCAGGCCTAGCCCCTTTTCCTCAACTCATTGCAAATTCATACTTAACCTTCTCTTCTGCCCTAGTGAAAATAGATTTTAATCAGGAGTCCATAAATGTGGGTGCTAGGGCTGGCTTTATCACTGGTTGTCAGTTTTCCCATCTGAAAAGTGAATGCCCAGCTCATAGTGTGCAATTGTTGTGGATATTGTATTTTTTGAGAAAACTGCATGTGAAGGTTAATGGGCTGCACAGATACAAGGTAGATATATTATTACTTAAACTCCATTGTGGAGACTAGGAACATTTGGAAATTGCCTTTACTTGAATGTTCAGTCTGAATAAAGTTTGCCTCCAGATTAAAAGTCCTCAGCCTTAGAGAAAGACCTACTCTAGTTTAGTATCTGTTTTTGTGTGTTCTCTCCCTGTTCCAGTCCCCCTCCTTCTCCCTGTCTGTCTCCCTCTTCTTCCTTCTCTCCTTCCCTTCCATCCTGCCCACTTCTCTCTCTCATATGCGTGCATGCAGGCATGAACACATGTATGTGCACGCACATGCGTGTGCACACACACAGTAAAAAAAGGACAATTAAAAAGGGCATGCCTTTTGCCACAGATGCTTACAGAAACACATAGAACTTTCAAATTTTATGGTATAACAGCCTTAAAACTTTTACTCTACCCTGAAGTTCAACTTTAATTGATTTTAATTATCTATATACAATTACTTACTTATATTCTGTCTTCTTTTACAAAGAATTTCAGACATTCAGGCTTAACTTGTTCAAAACTTTAGGTGGTATTCAAACCAATGAAGACTGCCTCAAATCTTCAAAGGGAAATAAGAAGTTGCTGAGTTATGCAGCAAAATAGAAGTGTTATCTTTTTCAGATTACACAAAAAGTTATTAAAAGTGGTAATTCAGATATTTCCTGTGAAATCTGCTGTGTACAAATTCATTACAGACCTATGTAGATTGTAAGGCTTACTCATGGTTTACTAGCTAAAAGTGTCATGGGAAGAAAAGATATAAACAGAATTTTGCCCTGGTGCCATTCACCTGTAGACCATTCAGTTACACACACCACTGAGGGAGAGTCTTCGGTTGGAGTCTTCACCATCATGTAAGTATGACAGATATTTTTTGAAAATTTCTAATTAGAAGCATTGAGCACTTCTATAACTAATTTCTATACCCCTGTGTATGGGACTAGATGGGAAGAAAAAATATAACCAAATTTACAACAGATGGGAACATAACTTTTGCCTTAAATTGTTGCACCCCAATGTACTAATTGAACATTTAACTCTTGTTATTGCTTATTGGCAGATTTGTGTGTGTGCATATGTGCATGTTTGTATTCTTTCTGACTGGACCCTAAACTGATTGAAAGCAGGATTCCATATCTTTATACTTCATGTCATTATCTTTATCCTTCATATTGTTATCTTTTTGTGCTGTAATTAATGTTTGCCAGAGGCTGCATTGTCCTATTTGGAAACTCTACATTGTATAAGCAACCCTACCATCTCTGATGTTACAGTTTCCATTTTCAATTTGAATAGTCTGGCTTAAAAAATATATTAACTTGAAAAAAAATATATATTAACTTGGCCTTCACATGAGACAGTAAATAAGCATTTCCTTTTTTGTGTGTAAGGATGCACACAATTCAGCTTAATGACTGCAAACAGCATAAATGCACAATCTTTAATTCAGCTGATCACATTTCACTTTGCTTTTTTATAAAAAAAGATTATTTGTATCTCTCTTTTTAACAGTTTTATTGAGGTGTAATTATTGCATAAAAATTTGAATGTATTTTATGTGTACAATTTGATGGGTTTAAACACACACATACACCCATGAATCCACTATCACATGCAAGATAATAAACATATTAAGGTTGTTTTTGATAAAAGTTAAAGATGCTTACTTTTACTTTGGTGCGGTTGGGAGTTGCTGGATTCCACGTCATTCTGAGGTGACATGTGACTCATTTGCTCGCATTCACTCATGCAGGTGTCTTTGAAGTGGTATTTCTAGCCCAGAGAAGGGAAGATGACTATCTACAGAATTCTGAACAGCAGTTGTCTTACTCAGTTTCCTGTTTGACCCAGTTCCTTCTGAGTATTCTTAATAAAGGAGTCCCCTTTCTGTTGTGCAAAGACATAAAATGTCATGACTTGACCAAGATTATCATTGTTGACTTTTTGTGCTAGGGACAAATTTCCAGTGTTTTCTTATTTTTTTTTTTGAGATGGAAACAAGGAATCTGTCCTTGCCTCAAATGAGAACAAGAGCTATGTACTCACAAAAACTAAAAATTAAAAGAATTATCAAGGGAAGATACAGGGTAAATGGATTATCAGTAGGGTCAATGGAAAGTATTAATATTTCAGACATGACCTGCACATAGTTGTCTTTTGTGATCCAAGTCTTTTTGAAAATGATAATCACTAAGGGATATTTTTTTTTTCTTGGGCATTTGTTTTTCCTTTATCTTTACTTTTAACCTTCCTGTCTTTCACTATTTTATATTGCATCCAGTGTCCTCATCTTTATTTCACTTGTAAACTCCTTGAAGGCAGAATGTGAGAGGTGGCCCAAGAGACTTCTATGACTTCTCAAACTGGTCAGAGTTCCTGAAATTAGTAGCATTAATCTTATAGGCTATGTATTAGGGCATTACCTCTCTAGAAGTCTATACTAAAATGCAGATTTAACTAGAGAAGAGAACCCATGAGCAGATTACCATAAGTTAGGTAATTAGATTAGCTGTCTGCCTGCCCATGCCTTCACTAGAGATGTTTGGATGCCATGAATGAAATTCCAGTGTCTAGATATTACTCATGAAAACACAGGGATGTTCATTGTCTAATGAGAGTCATAGGTAAACATTTTAATGGTTTTCAACCTGACATAATCAACACTCATTAACAAAGGTGGAAATGGGGATATTGTGTAAAACACACTTATTCAATGGTATTATGATTTTGACTCATCAGTTGACTATTTCCATTGCTTGCCTGTAAGTTTGGTGAAAGCCTGCCATGTTTGTCTTGTACACTATTCTATCCTCAGTGTCTACAACAGAGTAAGCCCTTATGAAATGTTAGTTAAATGAATGAGTTTAAGTGATTGAACACAAAATGAAAAGTATATATCATTCAAAATTGGCAGCTTTTGAAGGAGTAATACTTTGGACATGGAATAGGAATAGGGATTTTATAGTGTTTACTAAAAATATGGAATCTTGGTGATGGAAAACCACTGAAGTTATTAAAATTATCTTTATATTTTCTCTGCAGTTTCAGTGGCTGATGATCACTGGAATGATGTAACTGCTCAGTGCTTTTCCTGCTTTGTATATTTCCAGAAACTCTTCTCTAACATACTTCACATGGTGTGCTAACTCCTCAGAATGCACACCAATGATGTACTTGTTTTTTTTCTTTCACAGTTGAGATTTTGTTGGTTATGTTGAGGACCAGTACACAAACATTTCAATTTGTACACAATTTTTAACATACATATGAAAAATCTAAAAAGCTGTGTATTGTAATTCTTTTCAAAACAGTTATTCCAGTGATCTTCCAGCTTAAAAATTGGAGGCAATTTTTTCTTAAGAGGATATCAAGTACCAGTATCTTCAAACGTTGTTAACTTGTTACATGCATCCTACCGATTCAAAATATAACAGCATATATACTACATACAAAAATTTTTAATCTTTCACAGCACATTAGCAAAGTTATTAGGAAAGTAGGGCTATGACGACCAAATATAGAGTGCACGATTATGACAGGAAGAGCCATTATCAAGGGGTGATTTTCTTTAGGAAACAGTTCTACTGAAAACAACATGGGAATATAAGTAATTTAAAATGTTCGAGATATTAAATACTGGACTGTGACTCCATATTGCCATTTGTAGTATGCTTTTTATTATAGGATATAAAAACTAACCCCCTTTAATGGAATGTTAAGCTGACACCTAAGACAGTCAAAGCATCCCCAAATTCAATATCCCACATTATTTTCTGATTGCACCAAAAAACAAACAATGAGTGAATGATTTTGTCTCTTAAAGAAAAGCATTTACACTTAAAAAATAGGATGAGATGAAATTCCTCCCTTCTTAAACTGTTTCTAGAGCTATTAAAAGGCTTGCATTTACAAAATAGTTGATAAAAATATTCCTCTGGATTATACAAGAAGGGAGGCATGGAGCACTGATAAGACATGATATATGATACTAATCAGATGTGGCTTCTTTCTCTCTGGCTTCATTGGCAGCTAGACTCTCCTTGGTTTTCTGCAGGTAAATCTTTTTTTAGTTTCTTGGTTCACCACTTTGGACTGTTTTCCCTTTTGTCCCCGTTTTTCTTTTGTTTGCACTATTTTGTCTGAAAATGAATCCTTTCTTGCTTCATTTTTTGGCTTCATTTCCCTTTGTTTTTTTTTTTTTTTGAGACGGAGTCTTGCTCTGTTGCCCAGGCTGGAGTGCAGTGGCACGATCTTGGCTCACTGCAACCTCTGCCTCCTGGGTTCAAGCGATTCTCCTGCCTCAGCCTCCTGAGTAGCTGGGACTACAGGCACATGCCGCCACGCCCAGCTAATTTTTTAATCTTTAGTAGAGGCGGGATTTCACCATGTTGGCCAGGATGGTCTTGACCTCCAGACCCCATGATCCACCTACCTTGGCCTCCCAAAGTTCTGGGATTACAGGCGTGAGCTACCGCGGCCAGTCGTTTCCAATTTTACAGATGCAGACGTAACTGAGAGCCGCGCTGATCTCCTCGTCAGCTCCTCCTTCACTGCCTGTAAGGCTAAGCTGACCTTTCTCTTGGGCGTTTTAGTGGCCAGGAGGTGCATGCTGAAAGGTTTCAAGAAGCTGGGATGTCTGGCTGCTGCCACTCCTTCCACCACCTGAGCTACCAATGATGTATTTGATAGAAATTAGGCAAGAGAGGTACATCAGGAAGAGCCCAGAATGAAAGGTCAGAAGAACAAGGAGAAGTGGGCAGTGGCGATGTTGAAGTCACTGCTACTATGGGTTTATGGTGGTTATCACCCTGTACTGTAATTATCCATGTACAAAGTTCTACAGAGTGACTTTTTGTCACTATGGCTTACCAGTGGCTCTCTGTGGGACTTTGAGTCCCTAGTAATCCAGACAAGGTCTCATTTATATTTATATCTTTACTGCTTAGCAAAGATTTTCTGCCAGCCACATAAAAGGTACCTGGTAAAGGTGTGTTGAATGAATGATAGAGGAACCTAAAGAGATGCTTTTTAATATTTGTTAATTCATCACAATTTACTGAGCATCAGTTATATGCCAGGAATTATGATAGTCATCTGGTATAAGACTCTTTCCTGTCCACAAGGCATTGATAGTTTTAGAGGGGTACAAGTAAATGAATAATTACAAAATTATGAATAAATGCAGCAGATAAATATACATGGGATATTACAGGAACACAGAGTAGTCATACCTGTCCTAGCTGAAAAGAAGTGATGACAGAATCTGATTTATTCACTATAAAAAATTTACTATAAGCACTATTATTAAACATGAGATTAGCCATTTGTTGCCACTTGATATACTATTATCAATATGAGAGAGATTCTAGGACACGCATGACCAGTGAAAACCACTGAATTTTTTTCTAAAATCTATTGCCTTAATAACTACACAATCACAGCCCCCTAAAATTAGCCAACCATAACTACAATGTTGTTACTAACGACAGTCACCTTATAAGGTAAGCAGAGTTTTAAAGGATAAGTAGTAGTTATTCAGGTGAAGCCTAGGAGGAAAGGAATTTCCAGGGGAGGTAATAGTGTAAATAAATTTGTGTAAGAAACAGAGAATTGGCAAGGTGTGTGGCAAAATATGGCCTATATTATATCTTTTAGGTTATAGAATCGATGAGAGATTTTTAGCAGTGGAGTCATCTGATGACGTTTGCCTATAACAACAGTCACACTTATGAAGCTCTCACTATGCCAGGCATAGCTCTAAGGGCTTTATTTCTATATTAACACTGTTAACCCTCACAGCATCCCTATGAGTTAGGTACTATTGCTGTCTCCTCTTCATTGGTGGGAGAAGGTTAAGTAAAGTGTCTCACATCACTAATAAGTGATAGAGTCAGGAATTGAACCATGGCAGTCTGACTAAAGAGTACCTGTATTTAACCACTTCACCGTAAATACTATGGGGCGAGTTTGGATTTCAAGAGTCCATACAGGGGATTCTTGCAAGATCCAGGTATGAGTTGATGAAGTCCTGAACAAAGTCAGTGGAAGTAAAGATAGACAGAACAGAAGAAGAGATAAGGAGAAAGATTTTAAAAGTCCATATAAAGTAAAATTGTCAGGATTTCTATTGAATATGAACTTGGAGAGGGTGGTAAAAAGAAGGTAGAGTCAGAGGAGACTTTTGTGTTTCTCTGGGTCAAGGTATCTTTAAGACAGATAGGTAGAGAGATCTAGCAGGAAGATAGAGATTTGGTTCTGAAACTGAAAAGGGAGATCTAGGCTGATGATAGAAAGTTTATATAAATATGTTGATAGAAAAGGGAAATGGACTGATGATAGAATGCTAGGAAATGCCAGTGTTTTTAGGAGTAAGTGAAGATGAGGAGTCAATGCAGGAGGCAGAGAGCAAGAGGTCAGGGAAGCATGAGAATGTGGCATGGTGGAATCTAAGGAGATACAATGTATTAACAAGGAAGGCATAATCATGAGTATCAAACAAAGCAAAGAAGTCCATTAACTGAAGGATTGAAAAGATACATTGAATTTGACAGGTGATTGGTAGCCTTAGTTAAAGTAGTGTCTTTGAAATATTGGGAGTGGAAGTCAGACTGCATAAATTAAGTGAATGGAAGATGAAAACATGGTGACAGTGAAGGTACACAAGTCTTTCAAGAAGTTTGATGGTTTCAAAGAGGAGAGAGTTAGGGAGATAGCAAGTAGGGGCTATGGAAACACTGAAAGTTTATTCTTTCAGGTTATAGATTGAAAGAGAGTTGAGCATGCTTACAGGTTGAAGAAATGGATGGGGATGTCTGATGGTAAGGACTTGATGGAGGTTAGAGGGGGTGGCACTAAGGGTTTAGTCAAGGGAGAATTTCCACATTTGAGACAAGGGAAAAAGAGATAAGGACGAGTATGGATGCAGATAATTTTGTAAATAGAGGTGAATGGGTAAAAAATAATTAAGGAGATAAGAGGGGCTTAATTTTTAGATTAATTTTACCACTTTCCTTAAGCCCACTGTAAACTTTTTGCCTCTTTATTTAGTAGCTAGCTTTGTTTTCTCTTTCATTGGGAAAATGAGTCTAGGGCGGAAGATAGGAGACAGTAAAGATAGTTGTACAAAGGTAAAGGATATATCGTTCCAAACCTCAAAGGTTCCAAGTAGGGAGAGATCAAAACCAGTGAAGGAAAATACAGGCCCAGGCAAGTGTGGGTATTGAGGTTTTATTCATTTACATGTAAGTAGCATTTGTAACAGACATTGAAAGATAGGTAGTGTTGCCACATGTGGCGAGTAAGTCAAAGTTAACATTCACTATCTTCTCATCTTCTCATCAATATTTCTAACTGTTTTAATGAGAGAGAAAATGAGACAGATGGGGAGAGAGAGAAAGACAGAATTAATGAATATGTAATAACTGAGTTGTACCATCAATGTTTTATATTTTCCTCACAAATAGGCTCAATATATCAATGATGTTTTGAATACTGTATTAGTCCATTCTTGCATTACTATAAAGGACTACCTGAGACTAGGCAAGTTATAAAGAAAAGAGGTTTAATTGACTCACAGTTCTGTAGGAGCCTGTACAGGAAGCATGGCCCGGGAGTCCTCAGGAAACTTACAATCATGTCAGAAGGTGAAGGGCAATCAAGCACTTCTTACGTGGCTGAAGAAGGAGAAAAAGAGTGATGAGGGAAGTGCTACACACTTTTAAACATGAGAACTCATTATAATGCGAACAGCAAGGGGGAAGTTCACCTCCACGATTTAATCACCTCCCACCAGGCACCTCCTTTAACATTAAGCAAAAACAAATTTCTCAGGAGAAGAAGAAATTCTGCCTCAGGACTGTAACATAGAAATCCTGCTTGTGCCGGGCGTGGTGGCTCATGCCTGTAATCCCAGCACTTTGGAAGGCCAAGGTGGGTGGATCACGAGGTCAGGAGATTGAGACCATCCTGGCTAACATGGTGAAACCCTGTCTCTACTAAAACTACAAAAAAGCCGGGTGTGTTGGCGGGCGCCTGTAGTCCCAGCTACTCGGGAGGCTGGGGCAGGAGAATGGCATGAACCTGGGAGGCGGAGCTGGCAGTGAGCCAAGATCGCACCACTGCACTCCACACTCCAGCCTGGGCAACAGAGCAAGACCCTGTCTCAAAAAAAAAAAAAAGAAATCCTGCTTGAATTTCAGACTGTTGGCAAGTCCTACAGATTTCAGACTCAAGACTATAACATTCTTGACTGAGATTCTAGCCTTCTGACCTACCTGCAGATTTTGGAATTTCAAGTCTGCACAATTATATAAGCCAATTACTTAAAAGCTGGAAGCATTCCCTTTGAAAATCAGTGCAAGACAAAGATGCCGTCTCTCACCATGCCTATTCAACATAGTACTAGAAGTACTAGCCAGAAAAATCAGACAAGAGACAGAAGTGAAGCGCATCCAAATAGAAAGAGAGGAAGTCAAACTATCTCTGTTTGCAGATAATATGATTCCATACCTAAAAAGACCCATAGCCTCTGACCAAAAGCTCCTTGGCCTGATAAATCACTTTAGCAAGGTTTCAGGATACCAAGTTAATATACAAAAATCAGTAGCATTTTTGTACACCAGCAACATCCACACTATGAACTAAATCAAAAATGTAATCCCATTCACAATAGCTACAAAAATAATAAAACACCTAGGGATATAACTAGCCAAGGGGATAAATGATTTCTACAATAAAAATTACAAAACACTGTTCAAAGAAATCAAAGAAGACACAAACAAATGAAAAAACCTTCCATGCTCATGGATAGGAAAAATCACTATCATTAAAATGGTCATACTGCCCAAAGTGATTTCCATATTCAATGCTATTCCTATCAAACTACCAATAACATTCTTCTCAGAACTAGAAAAACTATTTTAAAATTCATATGAAACAAAAGAAGAGTCTGAATAGCCAAAGAAATCCTAAGCAAAAAGAACAAAGCTGGAAGTATCATGTTACCTGACTTCAAACTACACTAAAGGGCTAGAGTAAACAAAAAAGCGTGGTACTGGTAGGAAAAAACCCAGGAACATAGACCACTGGAACAGAATAAAGAGGTCAGAAATAGGGCTTCACACATTTGACTACCTGATCTTTGGCAAAGCTGATAAAAACAAGCAGTGGGGAAAAGACTTCCTACTCAATAAATGGTGTTAGGATAACTGGCTAGCCATATGCAGAAGACTAAAGCTGGGCCCCTTCCTTATGCCATACACAAAAATCAATTCAAGATTGATTAAAGACTTAAATGTAAAACTCAAATATATAAAAATCCTCTAAGTAAACCTATGCAATACCATCCTGGATGTGGGAACAGGCAAAGGTTTCATTATGAAGACATCGAAAGCAATCACAACAAAAGCAAAAATTGACAAATGAGATCTAATTAAATTTAGTAGCTTCTTGCAAAGCAAAAGAAACTATCAATAGAGTAAACAGACAATGTACACAGTATGGGAGAAAATATTTGCAAGCTGTGCATCTGACAAAGGCCTAATATCCAGCATCTATAAAGAACTCAAACAAATTTACAAGAGAAAACATGTATTTAACCACTTCACAGTAAATATTATGGGGCAAGTTTGGATTTCAAGAGTCCATACAGGGAGTTCTTGCAAGATCCATGTGTAAGCTGATGAAGTCCTGAGCAAAGTCAGTGGAAGTAAAGATAGACAGAACAGAAGAAGAGATAAGGAGAAAGATTTTAAAAGTCCATAGAAGTCAAAAGTCAAAAGAAGACATAAATGTGACCAACAAGCATATGAATAAAAGCTCAATATCACTGATCTTTAGAGAAATGCAAATCAAAACCACAATGAGATACCATCTAACATCAGTTAGAATAGCTATTATTAAAAAGTCACAAAATGACATATGCTGGCAAGGTTGTGGAGCAAAGGGAACACTTATACACTGTTGGTGGGAGTATAAATTAGTTCAACCATTGTGGAAAGCAGTGTGGTGATTCCTCAAAGATCTAAAAGCAGAACTGCCATTCAACCCAGCAAACCCATTGCTGGGTATATACTCAGAGGAATATAAATCATTTTACCATAAAGACACATACATGCAAATGTTCACTGCAGCACTATTCACAATAGCAAGGGAATGGAATCAATCTAAATGCCCATAAATGACAGATTGGATAAAGAAAATGTGCTACATATACACCATGAACTACTATGCAGCCATAAAAATACAAGATCATGTCTTTCCTGGGAACATGGATGTAGCTGGAGGCTATCATCCTCAGCAAACGAACGTAGGAACAGAAAACCAATCACATGTTCTCACTTATAAGTGGGAGCTAAATGATGAGAACTTATGAACACAAAGCAGAAAACAGACACTGGAGTCTACCTGAGGGTGGAGGGTGGAAGGAGGGAGAATAGCAGAATAGATAACTATTGGGTACTGCGCTGAATTCCTGGTGATGAAATAATCTGTACAACAAGCCCCTATGACATGAGTTTACCTATGTAACAAACCTTCATGAGGGAGCCAAGATGGCTAAATAGGAACAGCTCTGGTCTACAGCTCCCAGCATGAACGACGCACAAGACGGGTGATTTCTGCATTTCCATCTGAGGTACCGGGTTCATCTCACTAGGGAGTGCCAGACAGTGGGCGCAGGACAGTGGGTGCAGCGCACCATGCACGAGCCAAAGCAGGGCGAGGCATTGCCTCACTCAGGAAGCGCAAGGGGTCAGGGAGTTCCCTTTCCTAGTCAAAGAAAGGGGTGACAGACGGCACCTGGAAAATCAGGTCACTCCCACCCTAATACTGTGCTTTTCTGATGTGCTTAAAAAATGGCACACCAGGAGATTATATCCCGCACCTGGCTCAGAGGGTCCTACGCCCACGGAGTCTCACTGATTGCTAGCACAGCAGTCTGAGATCGAGCTGCAAGGCGGCAGTGAGGCTGGGGGAGGGGTGCCCACCATTGCCCAGGCTTGCTTAGGTAAACAAAGCAGCCAGGAAGCTCGAACTGGGTGGAGCCCACCACAGCTCAAAGAGGCCTGCCTGCCTCTGTAGGCTCCACGTCTGGGGGCAGGGCACAGACAAACAAAAAGACAGCAGTAATCTCTGCAGACTTAAATGTCCCTGTCTGACAGCTTTGAAGAGAGTAGTGGTTCTCCCAGCACACAGCTGGAGATCTGAGAATGGGCAGACTGCCTCCTCAAGTGGGTCCCTGACCCCTGACCCCTAAGCAGCCTAACTGGGAGGCACCCAAGTAGGGGCAGACTGACATCTCACACGGCCAGGTAATCCTCTGAGACAAAACTTCCAGAGGAACTATCAGACAGCAGCATTCGTGGTTCACGAAAATCCGCTGTTCTGCAGCTTCCGCTGCTGATACCCAGGCAAACAGGGTCTGGAGTGGACCTCCAGCAAACTCCAACAGACCTGCAGCTGAGGGTCCTGACTGTTAGAAGGAAAACTAACAAACAGAAAGGACATCCACACCAAAAACACATCTGTACATCACCATCATCAAAGACCAAAAGTAGATAAAACCACAAAGATGGGGAAAAAACAGAGCAGAAAAACTGGAAATTCTAAAAAGCAGAGCACCTGTCCTCCTCCAAAGGAATGCAGTTCCTCACCAGCAACGGGACAAAGCTGGATGGAGAATGACTTTGACGAGTTGAGAGAAGAAGGCTTCAGATGATCAAACTACTCTGAGCTACAGGAGGAAATTCAAACCAAAGGCAAATAAGTTAAAAACTTTGAAAAAATTTAGACGAATATATAACTAGAATAACCAATACAGGGAAGGGCTTAAAGGAGCCGATGAAGCTGAAAGCCAAGGCTCGAGAACTACGTAAAGAATGCAGAAGCCTCAGGAGCCAATGCAATCAACTGGAAGAAAGGGTATCAGTGATGGAAGATGAAATGAATGAAATGAAGCGAGAAGGGAAGTTTAGAGAAAAAGGAATAAAAAGAAACGAACAAAGCCTCCAGGAAATATGGGACTATGTGAAAAGACCAAATCTACGTCTGATTGGTGTACCTGAAAGTGATGGGGAGAATGGAACCAAGTTGGAAAACACTCTACAGGATATTATCCAGGAGAACTTCCCCAATCTAGCAAGGCAGGCCAACATTCAGATTCAGGAAATACAGAGAACGCCACAAAGATATTCCATGAGAAGAGTAACTCCAAGACACAAAATTGTCAGATTCACCAAAGTTGAAATGAAGGAAAAAATGTTAAGAGCAGCCAGAGAGAAAGGTCTGGTTACCCACAAAGGGAAGCCCATCAGACTAACAGCTGATCTCTCGGCAGAAACTCTACAGGCCAGAAGAGAGTGGGGGCCAATATTCAACATTCTTAAGGACAATAATTTTCAATCCCTAATTTCTTATCCAGCCAAACTAAGCTTCATAAGTGAAGTAGAAATAAAATCTTTTACAGACAAGCAAATGCTGAGAGATTTTGTCACCACCAGGCCTGCCCGACAAGAGCTCCTGAAGGAAGCACTAAACATGGAAAGGAACAACCGGTACCAGCCACTGCAAAATCATGCCAAATTGTAAAGATCATTGAGGCTAGGAAGAAACTGCATCAACTCATGAGCAAAATAAACAGCTAACATAATGAGAGGATCAAATTCACACATAACAATATTAACTTTAAATGTAAATGGACTAAATGCTCCAATTAAAAGACACAGACTGTCCCTAATGCTGGAGATTAGGAGATACACCTAATGCCAAATGACGAGTTAATGGGTGCAGGAAATCAACATGGCACATGGATACATATGTAACAAACCTGCACATCGTGCACATGTACCCTAAAACCCTAAAGTATAAAAAAAAAAAAAAAAAAACACAGACTGGCAAATTGGATAAAGAGTCAAGACCCATCAGTGTGCTGTATTCAGCAAACCCGTCTCACGTGCAGAGACATACATAGGCTCAAAATAAAAGGATGGAGGAAGATCTACCAAGCAAATGGAAAACAAAAAAAGGCAGGGGTTGCAATCCTAGTCTCTGATAAAACAGACTTTAAATCAACAAAGATCAAAAGAGACAAAGAAGGCGATTACATAATGGTAAAGGGATCAATTCTACAAGGAGAGCTAACTATCCTAAATATATATGCACCCAATACAGGAGCACCCAGATTCATAAAGCAAGTCCTGAGTGACATACAAAGAGACTTAGACCCCCACACAAAAATAATAGGAGATTTAACACTATGAAGAGACTTAATTAACTAACAAGCAAAATAACCAGCTAGCATCATAATGACAGGATCAGATTCACACATAACAATATCAACCTTAAATGTAAATGGGCTGAATGCCACAATTAAAAGACACAGACTGGCAAATTGGATAAAAAGTCAAGACCCATCGAAGTGCTGTATTCAGGTGACTCATCTCACTTGCAAAGACACACATAGACTTAAAGGGATGGAGGAAGATTTACCAAGCAAATGAAAAGAAAAAAAAACAGATATTGCACTCCTAGTCTGATAAAACAGGCTTGAAATCAACAAAGATCAAAAGAGACAAAGAAGGGCATTACATAATAGTAAAGGGAACAACCCAACAAGAAGAGCTAACTATCTTAAATATGTATGCACGCAATACAAGTGCATCCAGATTCAAAAGGCAAGTTCTTAGAGACCTACAAAGAGACTTAGACTACCACACAATAATAGTGGGAGACTTTAATGCCCCACTGTCAATTATAAACAGATCAATGAAACAGAAAATTAACAAGGATATTCAGGACTTGAACTCAGCTCTGGACAAAGCAGACCTAACAGACATCTACAGAACTCTCCACCTGAAATCAACAGAATATACATTCTTCTCAGGACCACATTGCACTTATTCTAAAATTGACTACATAATTGGAAATTATTACAAATGCAAAAGAATGCAAATCATAACAAACAGTCTCTCAGACCACAGTGCAATCCAATTAGAACTCAGGATTATGAAACTCACTCAAAACCACAAAACTACATGGAAACTGAACAACCTGCTCCTGAGTGACTACTGGGTATGTAACAAAATTAAGGCAGAAATAAGTAAGTTCATTAAAATCAATGAGAACGAAGAGACAACATACCAGAATCTCTGGGACACGGCTAAAGCAGTGACTAGAGGAAAATGTATAGCACGAAATGCCCACAGGAGAAAGGGGGAGAGATCTAAAATCAACACCCTAGCATCACAATTAAAAGAACTACAGAAGCAATGGCTAACAAATTCAAAAGCTAGCAGAAGACAAGAAATAACTAAGATCAGAGCAGAA
>NW_026652282.1:64485949-64486331 GCF_009828535.3 Hylobates moloch
TTTTGGTATCAGGACGATGCTGGCTTCATAAAATGTGTTAGGGAGGATTCCCTCTTTTTCTATCGATTGGAATAGTTTCAGAAGGAATGGTACCAGTTCCTCCTTGTACCTCTGGTAGAATTCGGCTGTGAATCCATCAGGTCCTGGACTCTTTTTGGTTGGTAAGCTATTGATTATTGCCACAATTTCAGAACCTGTTATTGGTCTATTCAGAGATTCAACTTCTTCCTGGTTTAGTCTTGGGAGGGTGTATTTGTCAAGGAATTTATCCATTTCTTCTAGATTTTCTAGTTTATTTGCATAGAGGTGTTTGTAGTATTCTCTGATGGTAGATTGTATTTCTGTGGGATCGGTGGTGATATCCCCTTTTTCATTTTTTATT
>NW_026652282.1:64486431-64580850 GCF_009828535.3 Hylobates moloch
AGGGTGTATTTGTCGAGGAATTTATCCATTTCTTCTAGATTTTCTAGCTTATTTGCATAGAGGTGTTTGTAGTATTCTCTAATGGTAGATTGTATTTCTGTGGGATCGGTGGTGATATCCCCTTTTTCGTTTTTTATTGCATCTATTTGATTCTTCTCTCTTTTCTTCTTTATTAGTCTTGCTAGCGGTCCATCAATTTTGTTGATCTTTTCAAAAAACCAGCTCCTGGATTCATTAATTTTTTGAAGGGTTTTTTGTGTCTCTATTTCCTTCAGTTCTGCTCTGATTTTAGTTATTTCTAGCCTTCTGCTAGCTTTTGAATGTGTTTGCTCTTGCTTTTCTAGTTCTTTTAATTGTGATGTTAGGGTGTCAATTTTGGATCTTTCCTGCTTTCTCTTGTGGGCATTTAGTGCTATAAATTTCCCTCTACACACTGCTTTGAATGTGTCCCAGAGATTCTGGTATGTTGTGTCTTTGTTCTCGTTGGTTTCAAAAAACATCTTTATTTCTGCCTTCATTTCATTATGTACCCAATAGTCATTCAGGAGCAGGTTGTTCAGTTTCCATGTAGTTGAGCAGTTTTGAGTGAGTTTCTTAATCCTGAGTTCTAGTTTGATTGCACTGTGGTCTGAGAGACAGTTTGTTATAATTTCTGTTGTTTTACATTTGCTGAGGAGAGCTTTACTTCCAACTATGTGGTCAATTTTGGAATAGGTGTGGTGTGGTGCTGAAAAAAATGTATATTCTGTTGACTTAGGGTGGAGAGTTCTGTAGATGTCTATTAGGTCTGCTTGGTGCAGAGCTGAGTTCAATTCCTGGATATCCTTGTTAACTTTCTGTCTCGTTGATCTGTCTAATGCTGACAGTGGGGTGTTAAAATCTCCCATTATTATTGTGTGGGAGTTTAAGTCCCTTTGTAGGTCACTGAGGACTTGCTTTATGAATCTGGGTGCTCCTGTGTTGGGTGCATATATATTTAGGATAGTTAGCTCTTCTTGTTGAATTGATCCCTTTACCATTATGTAATGGCCTTCTTTGTCTCTTATGATCTTTGTTGGTTTAAAGTCTATTTTATCAGAGACTAGGATTGCAACCCCTGCCTTTTTTTGTTTTCCAGTTGCTTGATAGATCTTCCTCCATCCCTTTATTTTGAGTCTATGTGTGTCTCTGCACGTGAGATGGGTTTCCTGAATACAGCACACTGATGGGTCCTGACTCCTTATCCAGTTTGCCAGTCTGTGTCTTTTGATTGGAGCATTTAGCCCATTTACATTTAACGTTAATATTGTTATGTGTGAATCTGATCCTGTCATTATGATGTTAGTTGGTTATTTTGCTCGTTAGTTGCTATAGTTTCTTCCTAGCCTCGATGGTCTTTACAATTTGGCATGTTTTTGCAGTGGCTGGAACCGGTTGTTCCTTTCCATGTTTAGTGCTTCCTTCAGGAGCTCTTTTAGGGCAGGCCTGGTGGTGACAAAATCACTCAGCGTTTGCTTGTCTGTAAAGTATTTTATTTCTCCTTCACTTATGAAGCTTAGTTTGGCGGGATAGCAAATTCTGGGTTGAAAATTCTTTTCTTTAAGAATGTTGAATATCGGCCCCCACTCTCTTCTGGCTTGTAGAGTTTCTGCTGAGAGATCAGCTGTTAGTCTGATGGGCTTCCCTTTGTGGGTAACCCGACCTTTCTCTCTGGCTGCCCTTAACATTTTTTCCTTCATTTCAACTTTGGTGAATCTGACAATTATGTGTCTTGGAGTTGCCCTTCTCGAGGAGTATCTTTGTGGCGTTCTCTGTATTTCCTGAATCTGAATGCTGGCCTGCCTTGCTAGATTGGGGAAGTTCTCCTGGATAATATCTTGCAGAGTGTTTTCCAACTTGGTTCCATTCTCCCCATCATTTTCAGGTACACCAATCAGACGTAGGTTTGGTCTTTTCACATAGTCCCAAATTTCTTGGAGGCTTTGTTCATTTCTTTTTATTCTTTTTTCTCTAAACTTCCCTTCTCTCTTCATTTCATTCATTTCATCTTCCATCAGTGATACCCTTTCTTCCAGTTGATCGCATCTGCTACTGAGGCTTCTGCAATCTTCGCGTAGTTCTCGAAACTTGGCTTTCAGCTCCATCAGCTCCTTTAAGCCCTTCTCTCCATTGGTTATTCTAGTTATCCATCCTTCTAATTTTTTTTCAAAGTTTTTAACTTCTTTGCTATTGTTTTGAATTTCCTCTCGTAGCTCAGAGTAGTTTGATCGTCTGAAGCCTTCTTCTCTCAACTCATCAAAGTCATCCTCCATCCAGCTTTGTTCCGTTGCTGGTGAGGAACTGCGTTCCTTTGGAGGAGGAGAGGTGCTCTGTTGTTTAGAGTTTCCAGTTTTTCTGCTCTGTTTTTTCCCCATCTTTGCGGTTTTATCTACTTTTTGTCTTTGGTGATGGTGATGTACAGATGGGTTTTTGGTGTTGAAGTCCTTTCTGTTTGTTAGTTTTCCTTCTACCAGACAGGACCCTCAGCTGCAGGTCTGTTGGAGTTTACTAGAGGTCCACTCCAGACCCTGTTTGGCTGGGTGTCAGCAGCGGTGGCTGCAGAACAGCGGATTTTCGTGAGACCACAAATTCAGCTGTCTGATAGTTCCTCTGAAAGTTTTGTCTCAGAGGAGTACCCAGTTGAATGAGGTGTCAGTCTGACCCTACTGGGGGGGTGCCTCCCAGTTAGGCTGCTCAGGGGTGAGGGACCCACTTTAGGAGGCAGTCTGTCTGTTCTCAGATCTCCAGCTGCGTGCTGGGAGAACCACTACTCTCTTCAAAGCTGTCAGTCAGACAGGGGCATTTAAGTCTGTGGAGGTTCTTTGCTGAGTTTTTGTTTGTCTGTGCCCTGCCCCCAGAGGTGGAGCCTACAGAGGCAGGCAGGCCTCCTTGAGCTATGGTGGGCTCCACCCAGTTCGAGCTTCCTGGCTGCTTTGTTTACCTAAGCAAGCCTGGGCAATGGCGGGCGCCCCTCCCCCAGCCTCGCTGCCGCCTTGCAGCTTGATCTCAGACTGCTGTGCTAGCAATCAGCGAGACTCCGTGGGCATAGGACCCTCCGAGCCAGGTGCGGGACACAATCTCCTAGTGTGCCGTTTTCCAGGCCCGTTGGAGAAGCGCTGTATTAGGATGGGACTGACCCGATATTCCAGGTGCCGTCTGTTTCCCCTTTCTTTGACTAGGAAAGGGAACTCCCTGACCCCTTGCACTTCCCGAGTGAGGCAATGCCTCGCCCTGCTTCGGCTCGTGCACAGTACGCTTCACCGTCTGTCCTGCACCCACTGTTAGGCACTCCCTAGTGAGATGAAACCGGTACCTCAAGCAGAAATGCAGAAATCACCAGTCTTCTGTGTCGCTGGGGCTGGGAGCTGGAGACCGGAGCTGTTCCTATTCGGCCATCTTGGCTCCACCCCTCAGCTCAGCATGGCTGGGAAGGCCTCAGGAAACTTGCAATTATGGCAGAAGGCAAAGGGGAAGCAAGGCACTGTCTTCATGAGGCAGCAGGAAGGAGAAGTGCCATACACACGTATGTTTATGGCGGCACTATTCACAATAGCAAAGACTTGGAACCATCCCAAATGTCCAATAACAATAGACTGGATTAAGAAAGTGTGGCACATATACACCATGGAATACTATGCAGCCATAAAAAGGATGAGTTCATGTCCATTTTAGGGACATGGATGAAACTGGAAATCATCATTCTCAGTAAACTATCACAAGGACAAAAAACCAAACACCGCATGTTCTCACTCATAGGTGGGAATTGAACAATGAGAACACATGGACACAGGAAGGGGAACATCACACTCCGGGGCCTGTTGTGGGGTGGGGGGAGGGGGGAAGGCTAGCATTAGGAGATATACCTAATGCTAAATTACGAATTAATGGGTGCAGCACACCAACATGGCACATGGATACATATGTAACAAATCTGCACATTGTGCACATGTACCTAAAACTTAAAGTACAATAATAAAAAAATAAATAAATAAAAAATTGAAGTTAGAAAGATCTCAACTTAACAACCTAACATCACACCTAGAGGAACTAGAAAAACAAGAGTAAACCAACCCCAAAGCTAGCAGAAGACAATAAATAACTAAAATTAGAGCTAAATTGAAGAAAATTGAGACCTAACAATCCATCCAAAAGATCAACAAAACAAAAAGTTGGTTCTTTCAAAGAATAAATAAGACTGATAGGCCCCTAGTTAGATGAATTAAGAAGAAAGGGAGAAGATTCAAATAAAAACTGTCATAAATGACAAAGGAGGTATTACCACTGACCCCACAGAAATACAAAAAACTTTCAGAGACTATTATGAACACCTTTATGCACACAAACTAGAAAACCTAGAAGTGGATAACTTTCCAAGATTTAACCAGGAAGAAATAGAAATCATGAGCTGACAAATAACCAGTTTTGAAGTTGAATCAGTAATAATAAACCTACCAACCAGAAAAAGCACTGGATCCGAAAAATACACAACCAAATTCAACCATATGTATAAAGAAAAGATGGTACTCATCCTACCCAAATTATTCCAAAATATTGTGGAGAAAAGATTCCTCTTTTACTTACTCTATGAGACCAGCATTCTTCTGATTCCAAAATCTGGAAGAGACACAATGAATAAAGAAAACTTTATGCCAATATCCCTGATGAACATAGACACAAACATTCTCAACAAAATACTAGCAAACTGAATCCTGGAACACACCAAAAAGCTAATCCACCATGATCAAGTAGGCTTTATTCCTGAGAAGCAAGGTTGGTTCAACATACACAAATCAGTAATTGTGATTCATCACATAGAATAACTAAAAACAGAAATTATATCATCATCTCAATAGATGCAGAAAAGGCTTTTGATAAAATTCAACATCCCTTTATGTTGAAAACCCTTAACAAGCTAGGCATTGAAGAAACACAGTTCAAAATAATAAGAGCCATCTATGACAAACCCACATCCATCAAACTTAACCAGAAAAAGTTGCAAATATTACCCCTAAGAACCAGAATAAGATAAGGATGCCCACTCTCACCACTCCTATTCAACATAGTACCCAACGTCCTAGACAGACCAATTAGGCAAGAGTAATAAATAAAAGGTATCTGAATAAAAACAGAGAAAGTCAAACTGTCTCTCATTGCAGGCGATATAAGTCTATACCAGAACATACCATATTCTGCCCAAAGCTTTCAAGATCTGATAAACAACTCCAGCAAAGTTTCAGGGTACAAAATCAATGTACAAAAATCAGTAGTATTAATATTTCTATACACCAATAACATTCAACCTGAAAGCCAAATCAAGATTACAATCCTATTCACAATAGCCACAAAAAGAATAAATTACCTAGAAATACGGCTAACCAGGAAGGGAAAAATCTGTACAAGAATTATAAAACACTGCTGAAAGAAATTATAGACAATACAAACAAATGGAGAAACATTCCATGTTCATGGATAGAAAAATAAATATTGTTAAAATAGCTATACTTCCCAAAGCAATTTACAGATTCAGGTTATTACTTTTAAATTACTGGTGTTGTTTCTCACAGAATTATAAAAATATATTCTAAAATTCATTTGGAACGAAAAAAGGGCCTGAATAGCCAAAGTAATCTTAAACAAAAAGTACAAAGCCAGAGGAATTACACTACCCAACTTCAAACTATATTACAAATCTACAGTAGCCAAACATCACGGTACTAGTACAAGAACAAACAAAGAGACCAAGGGAACAGAATAAAGAACACAGATATAAAGCCACACTCCTACACCTATGTGATCTTTGACAAAGTTGAGAACAACAAGTAATAGGAAAAGGATTCCCTATTCAATAAATTGTGCTGGGATAACTGGCTAGCCGTATTCAGCATATTGAAACTGGACCCCTTCCTTTTGCCATATACAAAAATCAATTTGAGTTGGATTAAAGACTTAAATGTAAGACCTAAAACTACAAAAAAAAAGAAGTTCCAGGACATACCCTTCTGAATATAGGCCTAGAAAAAGTTTTCATGATGAAGTCTCCAAAAGCAATTGAACCATAAACAAAAATAAGCAAGTGGGATCTAGTTAAACTAAAGAGCTTCTGCACAGAACAAGAAATTATCAAAAAAGTAAAGAGATAAACTATGGAATGGAAGAACATATTTGCAAACTATACATCTGTCAAAGGTCTAATATGCAAAATCCAGAAGGAATTTAAATCAGCATGCAAAAAAACAAACATCACTATTGAGAAATGGAAAAGAACATTCCCAGGACCTTCTCCAAAAACAACATACAAGTGGTCAACAAACATATTTTAAAATGGTCAATGTGACTAATGATTAGAAAGATGCACATTAAAACCACAATGAGATACCATCTGATATGGTTTGGCTCTGTGTCCCCATCTAAATCTCATCTTGTAGCTCCCATAATTTCCATGTGTTGTGGGAGGAACTCAGTGGGAGATAATTAAATCATGGGGGCGTGTCTTTCCCATGCTGTCATTGTGATGGTGAATGGGTCTCATGAGGTCTGATGGTTTTAAAAAACAAGAGTTCTTCTGCACAAGCCCTCTCTTTGCCTGCTGCCATCCATGTAAGATGAGACTTGCTCCTCCTTGCCTTCTGCCATGATTGTGATGAGTTCCCAGCCATGTGGAACTGCAAGTCATTAAACCTCTTTCTTTTGTAAATTTCCTAGCCTCGGGTGTGTCTTTATCAGCATCATGAAAATAGACTAATACAGTACATTGGTACTGGGAGTGGGGTGTTGCTGAAAAGATACCCAAAAATGTGGAATTGACTTTAGAACTGGGTAACAGGCAGAAGTTGGAACAGTTTGGAGGGCTCAGGAGAAGACAGAATAATGAAGGAAAGTTTGGAACTTCCTAGAGACTTGTTGAATGGCTTTGACAAAAATGTTGATAGCAATATGTACAATTAAATACAGGCTGAGGTGGTCTCAGATGAAAATGAAGAACTTGTTGGGAAATGGATCAAAAAACATGACTATTGTTATGTTTTAGCAAAGAGACTGGCAGCATTTTGCCCCTGCCCTAGAGATTTTTGAAACTTTGAAATTGAGAGAGATGATTTAGGGTATCTGGTGGAAGAAATTTCTAAGCAGCAATGTATTCAAGATTTTACATGGGTGCTGTTAAAAACATTGTTTCATAAGGGAAGAAGAGCATAAAAGTTCAGAAAATTTGCAGTCTGACAATGCAATAAAGAAGAAAATCTCATTTCCTGAGGAGAAATTCAAGCCTGCTGCAGAAATTTGCCTAAGTAACCAGAAGCCAAATGTTAATCCCCAAGACAATGGGGAAAATGTCTCCAGGGTATGTCAGAGACCATTGTGGCAGCTCCTCCCATCACAGGCCTGGAGGCCTAGAAGGAAAAAGTGGTTCCATGGGCCAGGCCAAGGGTCCCCATGCTGTGTGCAACCTAGGGCATTGGTGCCCTGTGTCCCAGCGACTCCAGCCATGGCTGAAAGGAACAAAGGTATAGGTCAGGCCTTGGTTTCAGAGGGTGCAGGCCTCAAGCCTTGGCAGCTTCCACATGGTGTTGAGCCTGTGAGTGCACAGAAGTCAAGAATTGAGGTTTGGGAACCTCCACTTCGATTTCAGAAGATGTATGGCAACACCTGGATGCCCAGGCAGAAGTTTGCTGTAGGGGTGAGATCCTCATGGAGAACCTCTGCTAGGGCAGTGTGAAAGGGAAATGTGGGGTGGGAGCCCCTACTGGGGCACCACCTAATGGAGCTGTGAGAAGAGGGCCACCATTCTCCAGACTCCACTAACAGCTTGCACCATGCACCTGATAAAGCTGCAGACACTCAACGCTAGCCCGTGAAAGCAGCTAGGAGGAAGGCTGTACCCTGTCAAGCCACAGAGATGGAGCTGCCATGGGAACCCACCTATTACATCAGTGTGACCCAGATGCAAGACATGGAGTCAAAGGAGATCATTTTGGAGCTTTAAGATTTGACTGTCCTGTTGGATTTTGGACTTGCATGGGGCCTGTAGCCCCTCTGTTTTGGCCAATTTCTCTTATTTGGGACGGCTGTATTTACCCAATGCCTGTACCCCCATTGTATCTAGGAAGTAACTAACTTGATTTTGATTTTACAGGCTCATAGGCAGAAGAGACTTGCCTTGTCTCAGATCAGATGTTGGACTGTGGACTTTTAAGTTGATACTGAAATGAGTTAAAACTTTGAGGGACTGTTGAGAAGACATGATTGATTTTGAAATGTGAAGATATAAGATTTGGGAAGGGCCAGGGTGGAATGAAATGGTTTGGTTCTGTGTTCCGACCCAAATCTCATCTTCTAGCTCCCATAATTCCCACATGCTGTGAGAGGGACCACGAGGGAGTGAATGAATGAATCCTGGAGTAGGTCTTTTCCATGCTATTCTTGTGAGAGTGAATAGGTCTCATGAGATCTGATGTTTTTAAAAAATGGGAGATTCTCCACACAAGTCCTCTATTTGCCTGCCTCCATCCACGTAAGATGTGACTTGCTCCTCCTTGCCTTTTGCCATGATTGTGAGGGGCATGGAAACAGACTAATACACCTTCTCACTCACACTAGTAAGAATGGCTATTATTACAAAGTCAGAAAATAACAGATCGTGGCAAGGTTGCAGAAAAAAGGAATGCTTGTTATACACTACCAGTGGGAATGTAAATTAGTTCCATCACTGTGGAAACCAATTGGAAGATTCATCAGAGAACTCAAAGCAGAACTACCTTTTGACCCAGCAATCCCATTATTGGGTATACACCCAAAGGAATATAAATCATTCTATCAATAAGACACTTGCACTTGTATGTTAATCACAGCATCATTCACAATAGCCAAAACATGATATCAATCTAGATGCCCATCAATGGTGGACTAGATAAAGAAAATGTACATACACACCATGGAATGGTGACCAGATTATCCATGGAATGGTGACCAAGTTATAATATGCAAAATCCAGAGGAATTTAAACAGCAAACAAAAATGTGGCCATAAAAAAATGAAATTATGTCCTTTGAAGCAACATAAATGCACCTGGAGGCCATTAACCTAAGCAAATTAATGCAAGAACAGAAAACCATATACTGCATGCTCCCACTTATAAGTGGGAGCTAAACATTGAGCACACATGTACACAAAGAGAGGAACATAGACACCAGAGCCTACTTGATGGTGGAGGGTAGGAGGAGGGTGAGAGTTGAAAAACCATCGGGTACTATCCTGACTACCTGGGTGATGAAATCGTTTGTATAAAAAATCCCAGAGACATGCAATTTACCCATTAAAAAGCCTGCACATGTAGCCCCTGAACCTAAATTAAAGTTGAAAGAGAAATAATAGAAATATCAAAGCAGAAGACAAGAAATATATCTTAGAAAAATATTATGAAGCTGCTTTGGAAAATGTAATGAACATTATCAGACTTGCTTTGTGTAGATGACAAAGGTGACATTTGTTCCATTCAGAAAATTAAAAGCTAGACCTCCACAATGTTATTTATTCATGGGAAATATCTGGGTAGTGCAGAATCACTCATCAGTCAAGCAGGGTGATGCTCATCTGGGAGTGGGGGGTCAGGCTTCTAACAACCTCACTCATCTGGAATGCAGCCACAAAACCAGAATTCAGGGGGAATCCTCTCTATCCAAAGATAAAGATATGGTCAAGTCTGCCAATTTTTCTCAAAGACAATTGACTTAGCATTATATCAAAAACATTATATCCCTAGTTAAACAAATTTCTTCTTTATCTGTTTTCTCCTAGCATCTCTCAGTTTGGCCTGTTACAGAAGACTACAGATACGATCATGGATAAACCCAACGAAAATCAATATCTGACAATATGTAAAATGACATAGTAGTGTCATTAAATTGAGACCTGAAATTGTGGATCAATTTAACCCAGAGTCACAATTAGGCAAACCACAAAGCAATCTAAGAGGAGATCACAGCATAACAGCACTGCACCACTTATGTGGCTATTAAGGACCCTGCATCAAACAACAAAAAGATTACATTGTTTTTGTTAAAATCCATTTATCTGTTTATTTAAGCAGCAAAACAAATGTAATACATCTTAGAGTACCACCTAAAATAGTTAAATGTTCCAATATTTTAGTACTTAAAGGGGAAAATTCCATCATCCTCGATACCACCAGATCAATGAAGCTTTCGTGTTCACTGGAAGTACTCTATGTGCCAAGCTTATGTAGAGAATGATTTAATTGAATTTAAAAATGTGCTATCAATGAACTATTTTATACAAGACATGAACTAGAGGCTAAGGTCAGGGAAGGTGTTGCAAATGACAAAGGCACAAACTCTGTGCTGTAGTCATGGAGAGAAGCATGGAAACAAGTAACTAGTTCAAGGAAGATGGTGAGAAATGTTGGCAAAACGAGATTATATGTAATGACAAGAAGTGGGACAAAGGAAGGATTCTGCATTTGGCCTAGGGGAGATTTGGCAAGGCCCCTGGGACTGGCTAACATTTGAGCAGATCCTGAAGAATTTAGCAGGTGAAAGGTAAAGCAAAGTGATAGAAATATATAGTAAATTTAAACAAAGGCAAGTATTCTGGTGTATCTAGAGAGTGATGGATTATGGTAAGAGATAAGGCAGGAAAGATAATCGAAGACGGCCTTGAGTTAAAAGATGAGTTTTTAATTTTGTTCTACTGGCAATGGGTAGCCATTGCCAATTTAAGCAAGATAATCATATAAGAAAAGTTTTTTTAATATATATATTTTTATTATGCTTTAAGTTCTAGGGTACATGTGCACAATGTGCAGGTTTGTTACATATGTATACATGTGCCATGTTGGTGTGCTGCACCCATTAACTCGTCATTTACATTAGGTGTATCTCCTAATGCTATCCCTCCCCTCTCCCCCCACCCCATGACAGGCCCCGGTGTGTGACGTTCCCCTTTCTGTGTCCAAGTGTTCTCATTGTTCAATTCCCACCTATGAGTGAGAACATGTGGTGTTTGGTTTTTTGTCCTTGCATGGATGAAGCTGGAAGCCATCATTCTTGGCAAACTATCGCAAGAAAAGTTTTGTTTTTTTTTTTTTTTTTTTTTTGCGACGGAGTCTCGCTCTGTCGCCCAGGCTGGAGTGCAGTGGCGCAATCTTGGCTCACTGCAAGCTCCGCCTCCCGTGTTCACGCCATTCTCCTGCCTCAGCCTCCCGAGTAGCTGGGACTAGAGGTGCCCGCCACCACGCCCGGCTAATTTTTTTGTATTTTTAGTGGAGACGGGGTTTCACTGTGGTCTCAATCTCCTGACCTCGTGATCCGCCCACCTTGGCCTCCCAAAGTGCTGGGATTACAAGCGTGAGCCACCGCGCCCGGCCGAAAAGTTTTTATTAAGGATAACTGATAGAAGCCAGCTGCGGTGGCTCACGCTTGTAATCCAAAAACTTTGGGAGGCCAAGGCGGGTGGATCACTTGAAGTCAGGAGTTCCAGACCTGCCTGGCCAACATGGTGAAACCCTCTCTCTACTAAAAATACAAAAAATTAGCTGGATGTGGTGGCAGGCGCCTGTAATCCCAGCTACTCGGGAGGCTGACGCAGGAGAATCACTTGGACCCAGGAGGCGGAGGTTTCAGTGAGCCCAGATCAGGCCACTGCACTCCAGCCTGGGTGACAGGGTGAGACTCTGTCTTAAAAAAAAAAAAAAAAAAAAAAAAAATGGCGCCCCTCCTCCTCCGCCTGCCGCCGCCGCTGTGATTGGGTGGAAGATGGCGCTGGCCGGATGGAAACCGTAATGACAGTCTCCAAATTCGCCTCCATCTGTACCATGGGCGCCAATGCTTCGGCATTAGAGAAAGAGATTGGTCCAGAACAGTTTCCGGTCAATTAGCACTATTTTGGATTAGTCAATTTTGGGAATACCTGCTACTGCAATTCAGTTCTTCAAGCACTTTTTGTCGTCCATTTCGGGAAAAAGTTCTTGCGTATAAGAGTCAACCTAGGAAAAAGGAGAGCCTTCTTACGTGCTTAGCAGATCTCTTCCATAGCATAGCCACTCAGAAGAAAAAGGTTGGAGTAATACCCCCTAAGAAGTTCATCAAAGATTACGGAAATAAAATGAGCTTTTTGACAACTACATGCAACAAGATGCCCATGAATTCTTAAATTACCTACTAAATACAATTGCTGATATTTTACAAGAAGAGAGAAAGCAGGAAAAACAAAATGGTCGCTTACCTAATGGTAATATTGATAATGAAAATAATAACAGCACACCAGACCCAACGTGGGTTCATGAGATTTTTCAGGGAACATTAACTAATGAAACCAGATGTCTTACTTGTGAAACTATAAGCAGCAAAGATGAAGATTTTTTAGACTTTTCTGTTGACGTGGAACAAAATACATCAATTACTCACTGCTTAAGGGGTTTCAGCAACACCGAAACTCTGTGCAGTGAATACAAGTATTACTGTGAAGAGTGTCGCAGCAAACAGGAAGCACACAGATGAAAGTTAAAAGACTGCCCATGATTCTAGCTCTACACCTGAAGAGATTTAAATATATGGATCAACTTCATCGATACACAAAACTCTCTTACCGGGTAGTTTTTCCTTTAGAACTTCGTCTATTTAACACTTCAGGTGATGCCACCAATCCAGACAGAATGTACGACCTTGTTGCTGTTGTGGTTCACTGTGTGTGTAAGACCTATTTGTAGATTTGCTTCATATGAAAGTGTGGAGGGTGTGCGCAGCCTCATTATCAGCATGTCAGTTCCAGTTCAGCTTGCTCCTTCTCTATCCCCGGTGCCCAGCCTAGAAGAGACTTCTAGCAAATTGGTCCCAATCGAGGCCATTATATTGCAATAGTTAAGAGTCATGATTTTTGGTTGTTGTTTGATGACGACATTGTAGAAAAAATAGATGCACAAGCTATTGAAGAATTCTACGGGTTGACATCAGATATCTCAAAGAACTCTGAGTCTGGTTACATCCTTTTCTATCAGTCTCGAGACTGAGGGGGAACCGTGATGAAGAGATACTTTCTGCCTCATTTCTTCTCTGGTTATTTTGGAAAGGATCAAGCACTGATTTTTCAAGAAAAGAGAAATGCAGGAAGCTCAGGGGGCAGTAGCACACTTTGCACACGATAAAGCAAAGACGATGGATTGACAAGCCCTTCCAATCATGGTAGTTGATTTATTTGCTCAGGTATCATGCTGTCTGTACAGTTCCGTACAACAAGGAGGTGAAATCAGAGATACCAGCTCCTCTTGTAAAACAGCCTTCCAGTCATTGGCACGCATTTTCTCTTTATTAATTGCACCAATAATGCTTTGAATTCCTTGGGGGTGCAGTAGAAAGAATCGGAATCTGTGCTGTATTGATAAGGAGATGATGTTGAACACACTGCATAAATTTTCCTGGTTCAGTATGTATAGAAGCATATTCAGTGGTCTTTTCGAGAGTAAACAAGAAATACTTTTGGGCCCAACACTTGCAGTTGCCTTCCTGATGTAAAAACTAACATGCTAGATAATCCGGTGTCGGGAAGACAAAGATGTTTTGCTTCTCTGAAGAAGCTTATAATAATATACAGTACATGTATATGTAGGGAGCAATTGGTCAAAAGTGGCTTTTTGTTTCCCCAAGGGGAAAGACTGGCTTTGTAATTATAATTTTTTCCTTATTTGTTTTACTTAAAACTGGTAGAGTCTAAGTATCATATGAAGTATTAAATGATTCTGTCAGTAAATTTGAACATATTTTTATTAGTTAATGTCAGTTTAAATAGTCCTTTTGTTTGTTTCTATTTTTAAGGTGAATTTTAAATTCTATCTGAAATCAGTAAGATACTTTGAGAAAAACTGCAGTGAGAGGAGGTAAATATCCTTTTTCAGGAGGAACTGATATCTCTGGCTAAATATTTGTCCTTTTATTATGGTTTCTAAATCAGTTATTTTCTTCAGCTTTAATTTCATAAAATTAAAAAACTATTTTAAAAATTCCTGTAGTTGTTGGAATGATTAAAAATTCTGGTGCAGTGGTGGTATACCAATCTTTAGAATTCTTAAGTATTCTAATGTTTCAAGTTGAGATCATGCTTGGGGAAATCATGTCATAGCATTTATGTTATTTTCGGATGTCATTTTTTACCCTGGAAAGAAGTAATAATGTTCATCATAACCCTAGCAGCCTGGATAGTGAGCTAAACAAACCCTTTGAAGATTAAATTTTAATCAAGTAGACCGGGAATACAAAAAAACAAGTCCTTCCTTCCCTTCCCCCCACCTTTACAAATCTTACTGGAAAGGTGTTCAGAAATTAAAATTTGTGTTTGCTAAGACTTCATTCTGTTGGGGGTTTTAAGAAGTAATATATGTAACATAAAATGTATGTAAACCATTGCAGTTTTTTTGGACGTTCTTCCATGCATCAGTAAGTTGTCTGACAGTAGCCAAATGTAACTTGAAGAAAATTATTGAAAATTATATTCAGAATAATAGCAATCAGGCCTTGGATGTTCTTTATTAAACTCTTTTCAGGCAGTAAATTTTTTAAAAATTGTCATTTTCTGAAGTTCTTTTGCTAAAACTGTTGACTATGGAAAACAACAAAAAGGAATTTTTTAGTCTGCTGCTATTATTAACATTTATCATCTATCTCTTTTGGCTCAGGAAATGACTTCACCTATTTTTTCCATAAGCAGACCTTTAACAGAGTCACTTAATTGGGCTGCTTAAACAGATGTTCTGGGAGAAAATTATAATATTTAGTATTTGTACAAAATATCAAAAGTATTTTGACAAGTTTCTTTTTAAGATAGTTCCTAAAGCCTTACCCTGGCTAGAGATGTTTTGTACAAATTATATATAGCCAGCCTGATCTACCAACATGCCACAGAGAATCACAATCAACAGTGTGGGGAAAGTCAGGGCAGTGGAAGTGATGCACTCTTTTTATTTTGAAGGCTTAAACCAAATTGTCTTGGAATTAAAGCTGTATTTCTGCAGCTTTCGGTACAGAGAAAAAGAGGAAAGTGAAGCTGTGTCAGTTTTAACATTAGCTATATCACAACATGTTTAAGAAAGATAGATGAAGTCATTTGATAAAGGTACAGCATTGAAATACTATGTTGTGTTTGTTTTTACATTTTTGCATTAAAAAAACATGCAGTAAAAGCCAAGTTAAATTTCATATTAAAGCAAGTTCTAGTATATGCGTTGAGTTCCTGGTAATCACATACTTGTTCACATCTACACCATACTTCATAGTATGATTTGTCAGGGGAGGGACTGTGGGGTGAAAGTTTTACATTTACTTTTTCTTCTTAATGCAGCTGGATCTAAGCAAAATGTTTTGAAGTTTATCAGAAACTCAATATACCTATAAAACATGTAGGATCAGGGTTGGGGGAAAAATACAGGTATAGTAAGTAAGAAAAGTGACCCATGAAGAAAGCATTGTGAGGTTGTATGTTGGTTGACTGTGATTAAAATGCCAGGCTGGTGTAGTTGTAAGTGGTGGCTGATTGCCGTGTAACTATGTACATGATTGTTGGGATGGCTGTCCCATATTTTGTATATTGGAATAAAAATTTCTATTAAAAAAAGAATAACTGATCTAGAATGGCAAATCATTATAGCTATTCAGAAGAAAACATATATAAAGGCCTAAATTGGGTAAACAACATTGGTAGAAGAGTGTTTCTGTGTATGGTATTTTTTTAATTTCCAGGGAATTACAAAGTATGTTTTCATTAATCTTCTTAAAAAGAATATCTCTAGTTTGAATAAAATCAGAATCCTGTAATTTCAGTATTGTAAGTCCTCTTAGAAATTATAGCCCAACCCCATTGATGGTACAGATAATGAATCTGAGATCCAAACAGTAGAAGGGACTCGTCTCAGGGTCACATGGCTTGTTAGAGGCTTTTGAAAAATCAAAGGTAAAGTAAATGCCTACAGGTGATCATCACAAAGATAACCCAAGAATGAACTCTTTGTAGCTATCCCCAGGTTTACAAGATGCCAAACATATTGTAGGGCACCAAAAGCAAAAACTATGCTTAATAATCTAGGTTTTCTGTCTAAATTAGAAAACATCTTAAACATTCAGACATCACTGGAGAGTCTTGGTCTCAGATCTGAATCTTGAAAAACCATGACAGGCAATTTGGTCAACCAGAATTTCCATCTAAGAGCCTGATCCTATATTGCAGAAATATTTTTTGACATAGGATATTGTTGCCTTTTTTTGCTGTTGTTTGTCTTAGCACTAGAGATCACACTCTAAATTGTTTGTAAGTCATTTTGACCTGTCAGAAATAAGTGCAGAACCATGATACTTCTCTGCAGCAACTCAGTCTTCATTTTGGAGTTACAGAAGGATCGTATTTAACTCAAGTACAAAAAGCAGACCCAAATTTCCAGGCTAAAACCTCCTGTTCAGTATTGCTTCAGACTAGGAAAATGTTACTATTTAAAACTAACTTCTGTTATTTCTGGCTTCTGCTCAAATTATGCTTTTCACAAGAAACAAAGCCTCATCCAGAAGACAGAATTAGGAATCCAGCCTGAGTGAGTAATTTGGGCCTCAGATTTTTAATCTGTAAAATAAGGCCTAAATAATCACTAATGCTCTTCTAATCTGAAATATTCTTTTTTCTTCATGTCTTGTTTTCTTACCTTCTTCAGAAATTCACTCAAATCAAAATTCTCCTTCTCAATTAATTCACTTTATATAAAATTTAAATGTATGCCTCCTCTCACTATTACATACTCTTTTTTCATGCTTTATTTGTTTCTTTATAGAACTTATCACCACCTTACATACTACATATTTCACTTGTGTAATTATTTTCCATTCTATTCACTGGGATATGAGCTTCACAAGAGCAGAAATTTTTGTTTTGTTCCATGACTTGAGCCTAGAATGCTCTCTTTCATATAGTAAGTAATACATATTTGTTGAGTGAAAGAATGAATGGTTCTATTTTAAGCATAATTGAATATCTGAAATTGTGAAAGCTTCTTGTAGGTCACATTTCTGATATTGAATACAAATTTTAGTACTAAGTATATATGTCTTCGCACACTTTGACATTTTAGAGTCAAACGTGCACACTATATACTCATTTATACTATTTCTATTTTGAAAACCAGAAAGATTTCTAGTATCTTTTTTTTCCTAACATATTGATTGTCAAGTATAAGCTTTATTCAGTGTCAATGTTTTGGTCATAAATTCAATCCTCAAGTGTAACATAATGTCAATGAGAAAATTTTTACCACATTCTGCTTTATATTTAGTATCCAGGGACAGATGCTGGCAGAAAGTAAAGACTGCCTGTTTTTGCCTACAGAAACCTACCAATTTGACATTCTTCAGAATTAAACTTTTTTTAACTATATAAGTTTCTGGCCAGAATTCAGCATATAATCAAATTTCTATTTATTCAAGTTTAATTACAGTATCCCACTATATATGCATCTATTTTTAAATAAACTCCTCGAAACAGGGTTCAGAAAAGTGATGCTTCATGCCTCTATTTCACACATTTAAGAAAACATTTTCCAACAGTAACTGTAATGTCAAGTTTTAAGAACCAGGTAGGAGAGAAGTAAAATAATGTCAATGAAAATACAAAGTCTAAGTAGCAAATCTATACCAAAGTTAACAAGGGGAGCTATTGAAAGAAAAAGGAATAATAAATACACAGCTCCAGGGGAATATGCAGTAAAGGCATATTTCCTTAAGAATACAAATAAGAATAAGAGGTAGTCTTACCAATGGTGATTGGAAAGTTTATGGACAAATTATGTAACAGCTCAGATATCCAATGTCTTCAGAAAAAGGGTATTCCAAATATGTAAATTGTCTAGAAAGTTCAGCTCCTTAAGAATCAAATTTTGCCCATAAAAATATTTTATAGGACATTTTTAAATATCTTGCTCAGTTTGCCCCTTCTTTTAAAAAGCATAGGCTGGGCGCGGTGGCTCACGCTTGTAATCCCAGCACTTTGGGAGGCCGAGGCAGGCGGATCACGAGGTCAGGAGATCGAGACCACGGTGAAACCCCGTCTCTACTAAAAATACAAAAAAATTAGCCGGGCGTAGTGGCGGGCACCTGTAGTCCCAGCTACTCGGAGAGGCTGAGGCAGGAGAATGGCGTGAACACGGGAGGCGGAGCTTGCAGTGAGCCGAGAGCACGCCACTGCACCCCAGCCTGGGCGACAGAGCGAGACTCCGTCTCAAAAAAAAAAAAAAAAAAAAAAAAAGCATACTGAACATATGTAATGTTTACTTTCTATAATTGAGTAGTTATAATAAAGCTAAACCCATGTTAAACCTTTTTACCAATTTCTGGAAAATGAGTTTATGTGGAGTTGGTTTTCTATAGAGACCAGTGCAACTGTGCCTTCAGTCTGTCTCAAACAATCACAACATAAGTTTATCTTTCCCAGGATTACCCAAATACTTAGTGTTAAGTACTGAAAATCATATACCTTTTGTATTTCATTTTTCTTTTCTACATCTCCATCTCATAAATCATTCTTCTTGGCAATCTTCCTTTACATTAAAAAAAAAAAGAACCACTTAGCACTGTTTATTTCCTGGCTCTCCTCCTGGTTCTTTTTAATCTCTTAGTTAAACTCTATGTTTAAGATCTTTCTGCCCTTTTGGCAGTAGCTGTGGTATTGGCAAGCACTGGGACAGTATTACTGGCAAAGTAGATTTTTCTGGTGCCCAAAATGATGGAAAGTATCACCACTAACCCCTAATTTTACTTCCCCATATTCAGAGAGTAAGACTTTTAAATTTACATCCCCATTTTAGGAAGTAATAGATAAAATTACAGACTGCTTTTGCCATTAAGCCATTTTAAGAAAGCACTTGCCTGAATTGAGCAGAGCTCCTTTAGAGGTGCTGAAAGGATGTTTCCAGGTCCTTTCTTTGATCTTCAAAGAATGAAAACAGCATTCAGGAAGAAACTTCCAGAGTCTGTGAGCTGGGACCATTTTTGTTATTTCATTCTCGTCCTCCACAGTACCTAGAGAGGAAGGAAAGGAGGAGCAAGGAAAGGCATATTTTGGATTTCGCAATCGACAAAGTCATATAAGAAAGAGAAGTAAGGAAGGAAATAAAGTATTGGGAAAATTCCACTAAACATGAGTCAGTTTCCAAAATACTTGTTTTATGCCCCCTCCATTTCCAGCTCAAGTCCTGTCTTATTCCTCCACTAGAACTTTTCAAAACCAAATCCTACAGTACACACTCTGTCTACAAATATCTATACCCCCTTATATCATTTTTCCTCCTTTTCAACCCCGAAAAGTTCTTGTGCTCCATTTCAATGCTAGTGAGACAAATATGACAATTAAAAAGAGGTTCCTGTTGAAGAACTTGGTCCCAGTTCTTTACTTATTAAGATAGGTCATTTGACACAAAACATGGACTAATTCTCCTACTCTGATTCATTATGTGATATATAAATAATTAGTTTTTAAAAAGTACATCCAGACAAAAAAATATGCCTGCATATAGATCCTACTTAGTGTATCTGCTTAAGGCACCTCAAGCTTTAGTCACCAAAGTAATTAGAGTTGGTATTTGGGAAAACCAGATTCCCTTGAACCATGAAAGAGATACATGAAAAAACAGTAAGTGTCCATACACTCATATCTAGGCCAAACTGCAAGTGTCCATTAGTTTGGAATTCAGAGTTTGGGGATGTGGTAATAAACTCAATATTTGTGACATAGCTAAAGCAGCACACAATTAGCAAGACTTTTGCTAACTAACCCAGCACAAAATGTACTTTTCCTCTTGTAAACATTTTCTTGATTATGGGTCACTTTTTATACAATGCTCATTTTTTTGCATGTCTTATCTACTCATACATATTTAAGAGATGCCCTGGGCACAGTTCATCTTGATCTCTGCCACCATAATGCCTGGAAAGTTCTTCTCAAACCATAAATACTGCTTTGTCTATTGACTCACAAGTGTACAGAGTCCAAAGTGGCCAGGTAGCCATTTTAACTTTCAGCAGAGCATAAGGTCGCAGGCACAGAATGTACAAATTTTTCTAATGAATCACTAAAGGTAACAGTGAGTTTTGCCACTCTCATTTTCCACTCCTTGATTCCTGAACCTACACATCTTTGCTATGGAAGAAACAGCACCATAAATTGAATGTTGATTTACAGCATAACCAGCCTCCTGGAGAACACTGCCCCCAGCCCTACATGGTATTGCAATTTGGGTGGCACAATAACTGAGTCTTCAAAAGGCTGTTTCACTATTCTATCAAGTCATCAACTTTAGGAGGGTGGGGAAATAATAACACCAGTGAATTCTGTGGGCATGGGCTCATTGCCACCCTTCATTTGTTGTTAAGTGATTTCTTCATCAGAAGCAATGCTGTGTGGAATTGCATGATAGTAGAAAGGCATTCTGTAAGTCATTAATGGTACTTTTGGTAGAAGCAGTGCATGCATCCATATCCAAATTGTGTATTCTAATGTGGTATATAAACAGCATGGAATACAATTCATCCATTAAAAAGGAATGAAATAATGTCTTTTGCAGCAAGTTGGATGGAGCTGGAGGCCATTATTCTAAGTGAAGTAACAGGAATGAAAAACTAAAAACCGTATGTTCTCACTTATAAGAGGGAGCTAAGCTATGAGTACACAAAGGCATACAGAGTGATATAATGGACTTTAGAGACTCAGAAGGGGGAGGGTTGGAAGGCAGTTAGGGATTTTAAAAAAAGTACACATTAGGTACAATGAACACTACTCAGGTGACAGGTACACTCAGAATTTACCACTATATAATTCATCCATATAACAGAAACCCCCTTGTATCACAAAAGCTATTGAAACAAAAAAATAATAAAAACAAAAACAATGTGCTTATTCCAGTAAGAACAAAACACTGCCCTTTCCACAAGGAAAGTGGTCCACTGTAACCAACCTACCAATGGGTAGTTGCCTAATCACTCCAGTAAATGGTGCCATATTGGGAGCTCAGCGTTGTTCTGTGCTGCTGACAGATGGGGCACTCTGCAGTGACTGTAGCCATGTCAGCCTTGGTGAGTGAAAGTTCATGTTGCTCACCCCATGCATAACCTCCATCCCTTCCACTTTAGCCATTTTCTTCGTAAGTCCATTGGAAAATGAGAGCAGTGTCTGGGGAAAGAAGTTGACTGTTAGCCACAGATTGGGTCATCCTATCCACCTTATTAAAATCCACGTCTGCTCAGGTCACCCTTTGGTGAGCACTCACATGGGATAACAATAATTTCATGTTTTCCAACGATTTAAAAAAATGTCTATCCAAGGGCCTTTTCCCCAGATCCCCTTGTCACTGATTTTCTAATTATGCCCTTTCCAAATCCCTGACCATCCAGCCAAACCTTTGGTCACATCCCATGAATTGGTATATAATCACATATCTGGTGATTTCTCCTTCCAAAAAAAGTGAACAACCAAATGCACTGCTCAAAGTTTTGCCCACTGGGAGGATTTTCTCTTCACCAGTGTCCTTCAAGGATATCCCAGAAAAGGGCTGTAGTGCTGTAGCTGTCCACTTTCAGATGGTGTCCTCATATTGTGCAGAAACATTTATAAACCAGGACCAAGTCTTCTACTTTTATGTCAAGTGATCATATAGAACTTTCCATGTGGCCATAGGTGCAGGCTGTGTAGAAGAAAAGGCAGTGTAGCAGGAGTAGGGACCATGGGCATTTAGGCCACTTTTTCATGTAACTTATCTATGCCTTAAGGTCTTGCTCAAACCTAATATCATACATATCACATACATTTGATAATGGAGTGTGGCTATGAATGCCCAATTTTCTGTCTTGATGGGTCAGGCAATACTCAGTTTATGGTGGGCAGCTGAAGTTTCATGTAACTTGGTAGCTGACAGTTAAGCATTCAACTTCTTCTGAGGTCCAATAATAAACCAAAAGTTGTTTCTCGAAAAATAGTTATCTGACAAAGATGGCCGAATTTTGTTTCAAAATCTGAAGGGTCTGTGCTGCAATTCACCTCTACAGGCCTGCCCAAGACTCCAAACAGCATGGCTATCTGCCACTGGATAGCATCATTGGATCTGCTGAATCATATGATCCAAAAGGCAGAACAGCTTGGACCGGTTGCAGAGCTTTCTCTTGCTCTGGGTCTCACTCAAAACTAGGTTTCCAGGTCCCTCAATAAATGTTTCAAGTATCACACCTGAATGATGAATATATTGTCTCTAAAATCCAAAGAGGCCCAGTAGGCATTGTATCATTTTTGTTTGGAGGAGGGGCCAGGTGCAATATTTTCTTCACTCTAGAAAGGATATCTTGACATGTACCACATCACTAGACCCCTAGAAATTTCACTGAGGTGAAAGATCCCTGAATTTTAACTGGATTTATGTCCCAACCTCTGAACATGCAAATGTCTTAACAATTAGTCTATAGTAGCTGCATTTCTGGCTCACTGGATCCAAGGAGCACAATGTCTTCTATGTGATGGACCAGTGTGATGTCTCGTGGAAGGGAAAGGCAATCAACACCCTGTTGACTAAATTATGGCGTAGAGCTGGAGAGTCAATATACCCCTAAGGTAAGACAAGGAAGGTGTATTGCCAGCCTCACCAGCTGAAAACAAAATACTTCTGGTGTTTTTTACTGACAGATATGGAGAAAAAATTGCAGATGAGTAGCTACATATCAGTACCAAGGGACAACTTAATTTGCTCACAGAATGAAACCACATCTGGAATTGCAGCTGCAATTAGAGTCATCACCTGATTCAGTTTACAATAATTCACTACTATATTCAAAGATCTGTTTTCTGAAATAGCCAAATAGGTGAATTGAATTGGACTCAGCTGTACATTATGGTAACCATGGCCACCTTGTCTTTGATAATGAAGTGCCACCATTTGGCCCTTGCCACCCCAGGCTCCAGTACCTGATTGTATCTAAGGATCTCAGTTCAGTGGCAGCAGTTCCCACTGTAATTCCTGACCTACAAAGAGTGACCACAGAGCCCTCCAAGGATTCTGTGTCTTCTCTCATGGATTTATTTCTCACAGTCATGGCAACAGAGATGTCTTCTGACCCTTCCTATGTGGCTGAGCAGTACTTACATAAAAAAAATCCACTCTAATATTCCAACCTCTCTAAGCCTGATTCAGCCCTGATACAACTTGTGTTCCTTTCATGTTTATCTGACACTCTTAATATCAATTACTACATATTTTCTCAGATTTCTGTCTCTATCATTTGGAAAATCATGCAGTTCTTTCTGAGAGTAGCACAACTCTTTATGTGTCACACTTTTTACCTCATCCTTTGGACCTGCTGGGACTTGAGTCTAGTTGTAGATCTAGAAGCAAAAAGGGGTAATGGGGATAGATCCGGAGGATAAATAGCAGTGTTGCAAGGCAGCTACTATAGGGGAAGCTATTGCAGTTTCCTCAGGAATAGTACATTTAACCTCCTCAGGTGAGCATAGAAAGTTGCTTCTACTTGCAAAGGAGACTTGTCTGAATTTAGAGGCTCAATGTTACCAGCTTCATCAGGATCTGCGCATATGTCCCCATGTCAATTTTGAGGATCCTATTTCTTCCCAATGTCCTTATTTCAACAGCAGACATCCTGCGAGGTTAGGAATTCTATTTGTGCTGTAATTTAATCACTCACAGAATGAGACTCAGGGTTTGGTTTTCTGCTATCTCAGCCCTGCAGCTGCAGATAAGCATTTCTTTCAGAGCAGGCATATAATTTTTCAGGTCATTTCTGCAGTGCTTGGGCTGGGAATTTAAATCCCTAAGCTAGCTAATCCTTTTTTTACTCCACAATGTCCAATGCAATTAAGAACTGGCCACTTTCATTATACTCATTAGTTTTAGAAGTATGTTCTAAGGTGTCAAAATATGTGTTCATACTAAATCTTGCCTCTTTTAAATATTTCATTGGGAATATGCAATAGTGATTTTTTGCATATGTCTTTTGTCACATCATACCATGGACTATCTGTGCCCTCTTTCCTATTGGAAATAAAGTCATTATGCCCTTAAATCAAATCAGAATAGAGAACCAATTACAGAAATCCAACAGTCAATTCAAAAAACTTATCCTGAAGATTCATTCTATTTCTCTAAAATAATTCCCAATTACAAAATCAGTATCAGTCAGGATTCTTCAAATAAATAGAACCAAGAAAATACACTTTTTAATATTTAACTCTTTTTAACTTTTATTTTAGGTTCCAAGGTACATGCGAAGGTTTGTTATTTTTTCTTTTCTTTTATTTTATTATTATTATACTTTAAGTTATAGGGTACATGTGCACAATGTGCAGGTTTGTTACATATGTATACATGTGCCATGTTGGTGTGCTGCACCCATTAATTCGTAATTTAGCATTAGGTATATCTCCTAATGCTAGCCTTCCCCCCTCCCCCCACCCCACAACAGGCCCCGGAGTGTGATGTTCCCCTTCCTGTGTCCATGTGTTCTCATTGTTCAATTCCCACCTATGAGTGAGAACATGCGGTGTTTGGTTTTTTGTCCTTGCGATAGTTTACTGAGAATGATGATTTCCAGTTTCATCCATGTCCCTAAAATGGACATGAACTCATCCTTTTTATGGCTGCATAGTATTCCATGGTGTGTATGTGCCACACTTTCTTAATCCAGTCTATTGTTGTTGGACATTTGGGATGGTTCCAAGTCTTTGTTATTGTGAATAGTGCCGCCATAAACATACGTGTGTATGTGTCTTTATAGCAGCATGATTTATAGTCCTTTGGGTATACACCCAGTAATGGGATGGCTGGGTCAAATGGTATTTCTAGTTCTAGATCCCTGAGGAATCGCCACACTGACTTCCACAATGGTTGAACTAGTTTACAGTCCCACCAACAGTGTAAAAGTGTTCCTATTTCTCCACATCCTCTCCAGCACCTGTTGTTTCCTGACTTTTTAATGATCACCATTCTAACTGGTGTGAGATGGTATCTCATTGTGGTTTTGATTTGCATTTCTCTGATGGCCAGTGATGATGAGCATTTTTGCATGTGTTTTTTGGCTGCATAAATGTCTTCTTTTGAGAAGTGTCTGTTCATATCCTTCACCCACTTTTTGATGGGGTTGTTTGTTGTTTTCTTGTAAATTTGTTTGAGTTCATTGTAGATTCTGGATATTAGCCGTTTGTCAGATGAGTAGGTTGCGAAAATTTTCTCCCATTCTGGAGGTTGCCTTTTCACTCTGATGGTATTTTCTTTTGCTGTGCAGAAGCTCTTTAGTTTAATTAGATCCCATTCGTCAATTTTGGCTTTTGTTGCCATTGCTTTTGGTGTTTTAGACATGAAGTCCTTGCCCATGCCTATGTCCTGAATGGTAATGCCTAGGTTTTCTTCTAGGGTTTTTATGGTTTTAGGTCTAACATGTAAGTCTTTAATCCATCTTGAATTAATTTTTGTATAAGGTGTAAGGAAGGGATCCAGTTTCAGCTTTCTACGTTCTTGATGTAAACATTTAGCACTACAAACTTTTCTCTTAACACTGCTTTAGCTGTGTCCCAGATATTTTGCTATGTGTTATCTTTGTTTTCATTCATTTCAGGGAATTTATTGATGTCTGCCTTAATTTCATTATTTACCTAACAGTCATTCAGAAGCAGATTTTTAAATTTCCATATTATTGTATGGTTTTGAGAGATCTTCTTAGTGTTCATTTATATTTTTATTGCACTGTGGTTCAAGAGTGTCATTTGTATGATTTCCATTATTTGAATTTATTGAGAACTGCTTTATGGCAGAGAGTCTGGTTAATGTTAGAGTATGTGCCATGTTCAGATAAGAAGAATGTATATTTGGTTGTTGTAGGGTGAAGTATTCTGTAGATGTCTGTTAGTTCCATTTGGTCAAGAGTTGAGTTTAAGTCCTGAATATCTTTGTGAGTTTTTTGCCTTGATTATCTGTGTAGCACTATCAGTGGTGTGTTGAATCTCATATCCTTATTGTGTGATTATCTAAGTCTTCTCATAAGTCTCTTAGAACTTGTTTTATAAATCTGGGTGCTACGTTGTTGGTTTCTCATATATTCAGATTAGTTACATCTCCTTGTTGAATTTAACCCTCTATCATTGTATAATGCCTTTCTTTGTCCTTTTTGATAATTGTTTATTTAAAGCCTGTTTTGTCTTTCATGAGAACAACAACTCTTCTTTTTATTTCTGTTTGTTTTATAGATCTTCCTCCATCCCTTTACTTTGAGTTTATCAGTGCCATTGCATGTGAGATGGGTCTCTGGAAGGCAGCATACATTTGGATCGTGCTTCTTTATCCAACTTACCAGTCTATGTCTTTTAACTGGGGTGTTTAGCTTGTTTATGTTTAAGACTAATATTGATATGTGAGGATTTATATCTGTCATTGTGTTGCAAGCTGGTTGTTTTCTAGACTTGATTTCTATAGTTGCTTTATAGTGTCATTGGGCTACGTACTGAAGTGAGCTTTTGTGGTGGCAGGTAACTGTCTTTTATTTACATGTTTAGCACTCCTTTAAGGACATCTTGTAAGGCAGATCTGGTGATATCAAATTTCCTTAGCATTTTATTGTCTAAAAAATATTTTTCTCTCCTTCACTCATAAAACTTAGTTTGGCTGTATATAAAATTCTTGGTTGAAATTTCTTTTCTTGAAAGATGCTGAATATAGGCCCCTAATGTCTTCTGGCTTGTATGGTTTGTGCTGAAAGGTCCACTGTTCACCCATGGGGTTCCCTTTGTACATGATCAGCCCCTTCTCTCTAGTTGCCCTTAACACTTTTTTCTTTTACATAGACTTTGGGGAATCTGATGACTATGTGTCTTGGTGATGGTCATATTCTATAGTATCTCACAGGGGTTCTCTGAATGTCCTGAATTTGCATGTTGACCTCTCTAGAGAGGTTGGAAAAATTTTCATGTATGATGTCCTCATATATATGTCATATATATATATATATAGGTTTTTCTAGTTGCTTGTTCTTTCTCTGTCATTTTCAGAAATGTCAATGAGTCATAAGTTTGTTTTCTTTACATAATCTCATATTTCTCATATGCTTTCCTCATTTTGTTAAATTCTTTTCTCTTTATATTTTTCTGCCTGTGTTGATTCAAAGGAGCAGTCTTTGAGCTCTAGGATTATTTCCTCAGTTTGGTCTATTCTGTTATTAATGCTTCCATTTGCATTCTGAAATTCCTGTAGTAAATTTTTTATTTCCACAAGTTCACTTTGGTTCTTTGTTGAAATGGCCATGCCACTTTTCAACTCTTGGACTCTTTTACTGTATTTCTTGCATTGGGTTTCAACCTTCTCCTTTATGTCAATGAGCTTCCTTGACATCCAGATTCTGACTTCAGTGTCTGTCATTTCAGCCATTTAAGTCTAGTTAAGAACCATTGTTGGGGAGTTAGTGTGGCTATTTGGAGGTAAGAAGATACCCTGGCTTTTAGATTTGCCAGAGTTCTTGCACTGATTCTTTCTCAACTGTGCGGTCTAATGTTTCTTTAATCCTTGAAGTTGCTCTCTTTCAGATGGAGCTTTTTGCTTTTATATTCTTTGATGTCCTTGAGAATTTGACTATGGTATAAGTGAGATTACTCAATTGGCTTTACTTCTGGATGCTTCCAGAGGACCAAGTCTCAGCTCAACTCTCCTGGGCTACATAATCTAACACTGAGGGGCTGGGACTAGGCCCACCGCCTTGTTTTTCGGCACTTCAAGGTTAAGCTTCTGTTGCAGTGGAGAGGCTGAGGTGTTCCTCTAGTCTTTTGGCAATTATATTCTGACTGAGGCTGCCAGCAAAAACACTCTGGTGGGGCAGCAGTTGGCCTCCAGGCGTGTGAATACCAGTGAGGGTCCCCATACACGTGCATGGTGGTTGGGCAGCAGTGGATCCACACTCACATGGAAACTGGTGAGGCAGCTAGGGGTGTCTGTGGGGGAGTGCACACTCCCAGGGGAAGACTGTTGGTCAGTGCATGCCGGTGGGGGAAGGCTACAGGTGGGTGTGTGACACCAGTGGGGGGGTCTGTGGGTTGGTGTGTGTTGGTGAGGAGAGGCTGCAGATGGCTGCATGCTTGCAGGAGTCCATCTGCAGGAGTGATTTGAAGGTTAGGTGGGGTCTTCCAGTGAATACGCTATGATAAGTGTCCTCTTGAGATTATGACGCAAGTAAGTGTGGACAGGCAGGGAATCTGGGTGAAACTGGCAGACCTGGGAGTGCTCAGATTACATTGGCCTCATTCCAGGGCAAGGCAACCCTGCTCTGTCAAGGCCTGGTAGCCAACAATGGCTGGAGCCATTTAGAGGATTATGGTAAGCCTAGGAGATGGGCATCCACAGTCATGCTCCACTGCAGTCATTTCTGTGCCAAACACTCTGGGCTTCATGCAGATGGACATTCTGTGTCTGCCAAATTGCTTGGCAGTTCTCCTGGCCACCTGAGGTATCTGTGAGGTCTATGGAGCCTTCTGCAGCTAGGATCCCTAAGGCATCTGATGAGACTGGGCCACTTTATACTTACTTATCTTATCCCTTTTTTAGGAGCCACTTAGGGTCAGAAATAAGTCCTGGTGCTTGGCAACCCAATGCGGGGTTCCCAGCTTCCTCCTTTTTCAACCCAAGTGAGTGTCCTCCCTCTGTCCACTCTCAACACCTTCTTTCCAAAGATCTGTTCAGTGTGTGTAGGTCTACTTGATGATTTGGTCTTTGTTGCTGGGAGAAGATCTCAGTGGCTATGCCTAGTCAGCCATCTTGCCTCCACCAATGCCTTGGCATTTCTCATTATCCTTCAAGCTGCTGTTGGCTAGATGACTTTCTTTTACCTTAATCCAGTAGGCATTGAATGTCACAATTTGCAATGATAGGAAAGATCTTTCTATTATCTGGAGACTCAGTTATCAGTGACATAATAGGACACAGGCAGTTTCAGTGACACAGAGGAGATATTTCTCTGAAGCATTCAAAATATCAAACATAATTCAAGTTCTTTTCAATGAAAAAATATTCTTTCATGTAACTCTCCTTTGACAAAATTCATCTGTATCTGAAATTTCTAAAGGATAGTTTCGAAACATGTTTTTCCTACGCATATCTTAATCATATTTAACCATATTCATCTTTTCTGCATAATCAGTTCAGTATTCAGAAGACAATTTTCTCTCCCAAAGCAAGGGATTTAAGAGAGTTTAAGCAAGAAGGGATTTTGAGATCGTCTAATCTAGACTCCTATCCTCAGTGGGTAGATTTTACCCTAATTTTATAAATGAGACTAGCAAAACTCACATGCCATCTATGGGACTGTTTAACTTTATTTAGATGTTAGCGTTTATCTTTGATCTATGAGTTTCTCTTTGATTTGTGATCTTTATTTCCCATTTTGTTTTCTCTCAGCACGAATAAACTCTAATCATCTGCTGGGCTTCTCTCAGACTGCTTGTTGATCATCTTTTTTAAGGTTCATTCCTAGGCATATCTCTTCCTGTTTGGCATTGAGTAGACCTCATAGCGGTCTTAATTCATGGTTTCTGTTGTTTAGCCTGAGGAATTTGGTGGCTACTAGAATGGCTGACCATTTTCTGTAGGCGTCCCAGAGTGCATTTTTTTTTCCCCTGGAGATGCTTTAATGTTCTGTCTCACCTTCTCAGCTCTATTAATTTACCTGTCAAATTTTCAATGATGTGTTTATGCACCTATTCTCTGCTCGAGGACAATTAATCAAGTTAAATTGAGAGATATCAAATGCCTCAAACCTTTAAAAGGAAACCTTAGTGTAACCTTTTTGTTTTTAACAAAAAACTAGGTTGTTAGAAACTCCAGGACACACACACACACACACACACACACACGCACACACACACACAGAGACACAAAACAAAATTAACTCTGTGTCATGTATAAAAATGCATCATTACACTTTTCTCTCAAATTTTAATGTGCTGCTTTTTTGAAGTCAGACACATTTCCCACCTCAGTCAGTGGAAACCCTTTGATTTCTGTCCCTGTAATTTTGCATTTCCAGAATGTCATATATATGGAATAATATAATATGTAACTCTTTGAGTTAGGCTTTTTTCATTTAGAAATCCCATGGATAACTTTTCCATGTTGCTTATCCATTTTTTAATGCTGAATAGTATTCCATTGTATGAATATATTACCATTTGTTTATCACTTCACTGATATTTCAGTCTGGGTTTCTGCAACTTTTGGGCTGTTTTGAAAAAAGCTATTATGAACATTTAAGTACAAGTCTTTATGTGAACCCATGTTTTCATTTCTCCTGGGTATATGCCTAAAATCGAAATTTCTTGGCTATAGCAACAGCGTATGTTTAACTTTTTTAAAAACTGCCAAACTGTTTTCCAAAGTATGTATGCTATTTTTCATTCATTCCCTTAGGTCATGCAAATTTAGGATTGAGTTCTTTGACTCAATCCTAATCCATTGCATTCTGGAATTATGCTCTTCTTACTCCTCAGGCTTCTTTCCATGTTAATTCTCTCCTATCTTTCTCTGATTTACCAAAACTACTCTCTCTGAGGCCACCAGTGTTAAACTAAAGCATTTTCAGTCAGTTTTTAAAACCGGGAATGTCTTTCTTTCTTGGTTTCTGTGAAAGTACTGTATTGATTATTCACCTTATTCACCTTGAGTCATCTTAAATGTCATCTCTTTGGAAAGGCAATTGACATCCAATTATTCAATTTTCATCTCAACCAATTATTTATCACTACCTGATATTTTTGTTCATTTACTCATTTATTTGCTTACTGTCTATCCACCACGACTAAAATGCAAACTTGACAGAAACAGAGACTTTTGTCTGTCTTGATTGATGTCATATCCCTATTTCATGAATCAGCAGTTGGCATGTAGTAAGCACTCAATCAATGTTTATTGAATAAATCCTCTGATGTCTCTGAACACACTTTCTATATCTCACTTCTTGCTTCCGTTCGTTTTTCTCACCCCTTAAGTGGAGTCATTCTTTAATGTGTTGTTTTTTTCTCTATATTTATTTTCCCTGGGTGAATGGATTCTTGCTCACACACTTAACTGGTTGAATCATGGATGACACATAAGTGAACTAAGCATTAGATTTGATTCTAAGTGGGTAAGACCTAGGGCTAGCAGTCAGACCTTCTTGCTTAATGTAGGTTGTAAGTTATAGAAACCCGTTTCAAATGAACTTAAGGAGTAAAGGCAATGTATTATAAAGAAATGGAGGCAACTCACAAAACCCAAAGGCAGGACATGCAGTCTCATGAGTTAATGGAATTAGAACCAGGAAAGCATTAGGGTCACTGGCACAAATTCTTATCTCTACTTTTTCCTGCACATCTAATTATCTGCCCCTCTCTTCCCTCTCCTTCTTGCTCTCTCTTTTACTCCTTCTCCTTCTGCTCTTGCCCCTCCTCCTCCTGTGCCTTCTTTTTCTTTTCCTCTCTTTCCTTTTTTTCTCTCCCTCTCTTTCTAGATAACTTTAATTTTGTTGGTGTGTATAAATACAAACATGGCCATTTCATAGCTCCCAGGCTTACATTTTCCCAAGTCATCTCCTACTTAGAGAACACAGATCAGAAACGAGTCCTGAATTTTTCTCTCAATCATTACTTTCAAATTCCTGGGATAAAAAATCTGAGTGGATCACATTGGTCAGATGTTTACCTTTGGCCAAGGGAAGGGGGAAACCTATCCCCCTAGGGGCTAGTTCTGGGAGGAGAGAAATATGGATTGGCAGTCACTGTAAAACATGTCTGCCACAGCCACACAAACAGGCTCTAGCAGAAAATGACTGAACAATAGGAAAGTGGCAGGGAGTGAATTACACATGATAAACTAGCTTATGTTGTGCTAAGAAATACTTCATAAATCTTGGTAACTTGAAACAAAAATACATTTTCACTATTTGTTCCATAAAAGTCCACAGGGTACTCAATGTAGTCACTCAGGTACCCAGAATTAGACTCTCTAACATCTCAGTAGGTACTTGCAAGGTTTTCAAAGCAGGAAAAGAGAGGTCTAGAGAATCAATCAATGACACTCAAATGCTGGCCTTGCCTGTGATGCACTTAAATTCTGCTCAAATTTCACTGGCTGGAGTTAGGTCAAATAGACATGCCTAATTTCAAGGGAGTGAATGAAGAACTGTATTCTTGAGATCTGAGAATGAACAGACTGCCTCCTCAAGTGGGTCCCTGATCCCTGAGTAGCCTAACTTGGAGGCACACCCCAGTAGAGGCAGACTGACACCTCACACGGCTGGGTACTCCTCTGAGACAAAACTTCCAGAGGAATGATCAGGCAGCAACATTTGTTGTTCACCAATATCCACTGTTCTGAAGCCTCTGCTGCTGATATCCAGGCAAACAGGGTCTGGAGTGGACCTCCAGCAAACTCCAAGAGACATGCAGCTGAGGGTCCTGACTGTTAGAAGGAAAACTAACAAACAGAAAGGACATCCATACCAAAATCCCATCTGTATGTCACCATCATCAAAGACCAAAGGTGGATAAAACTACAAAGATGAGGGAAAAACAGAGCAGAAAAACTGGAAACTCTAAAAATCAGAGCACCTCTCCTCCTCCAAAGGAATGCAGCTCCTCACCAGCAACAGAACAAAGCTGGACAGAGAATGACTTTGACGAATTGAGAGAAGAATGCTTCAGACAGTCAAACTACTCTGAGCTAAAAGAGGAAGTTCGAACCCATGGCAAAGAAGTTAAAAACCTTGAAAAAAAATTAGACGAATGGCTAACTAGAATAACCAATGCAGAGAAGTCCTTAAAGGACCCGATGGAGCTGAAAACCATCGCATGAGAACTGGGTGACGAACGCACAGCCTCAGTAGCCGATTCGATCAACTGGAAGAAAGGGTATCAGTGATGGAAGATCAAATGAATGAAATGAAGCAAGAAGAGAAGTTTAGAGAAAAAAGAATAAAAAGAAATGAACAAAGCCCCCAAGAAATATGGGACTATGTGAAAAGACAAAATCTACCTCTGATTGGTGTACATAAAAGTGACGGGGAGAATGGAAACAAGTTGGAAAACACTCTGCAGGATATTATCCAGGAGAACTTCCCCAATCTAGCAAGGCAGGCCAACATTCAAATTCAGGAAATACAGAGAACACCACAAAGATACTCCTCGACAAGAGCAACTCCAAGACACATAATTGTCAGATTCACCAAAGTGGAAATGAAGGAAAAGATGTTAAGGGCAGCCAGAGAGAAAGGCTGGGTTACCCACAAAGGGAAGCCCATCAGACTAACAGCTGATCTCTCGGCAGAAACTCTACAAGCCAGAAGAGAGTGGGGGCCGATATTCAACATTCTTAAAGAAAAGAATTTTCAACCCAGAATTTCATATCCAGCCAAACTAAGCTTCATAAGCGAAGGAGAAATAAAATCCTTTACAGACAAGCAAATACTGAGAGATTTTGTCACCACCAGGCCTGCCCTACAAGAGCTCCTGAAGGAAGCACTAAACATGGAAAGGAACAACCGGTACCAGCCACTGCAAAAACATGCCAAATTGTAAAGACCATCGAGGCTAGGAAGAAACGGCATCAACTAATGAGCAAAATAACCAGCTAACATCATAATGACAGGCTCAAATTCACACATAACAATATTAACCTTAAATGTAAATGGGCTAAATGCTCCAATTAAAAGACACAGACTGGCAAATTGGATAAACAGTCAAGACTCATCAGTGTGCTGTATTCAGGAACCCCATCTCATGTGCAGAGACACATATGGGCTCAAAATAAAGGGATGGAGGAAGATCTAGCAAGCAAATGGAAAACAAGGCAGGGGTTGCAATCCTAGTCTCTGATAAAACAGACTTTAAACCAACAAAGATCAAAAGAGACAAAGAAGGCCATTACATAATGGTAAAGGGATCAATTCAACAAGAAGAGCTAACTATCTTAAATATACATGCACCCAATCCAGGAGCACCCAGATTCATAAAGTAAGTCCTTAGAGAGCTACGAAGAGATTTAGACTCCCACACAATAATAATGGGAGACTTTAACACCCCACTGTCAACATTAGACAGATCAGCAAGACAAAGTTAACAAGGATAGCCAGGAATTGAACTCAGCTCTGCACCAAGCAGACCTAATAGACATCTACAGAAATCTCCACCCCAAATCAACAGAATATACATTTTTTTCAGCACCACAACACACCTATTCCAAAATCGACCACATAGTTGGAAGTAAAGCACTCCTCAGCAAATGTAATAGAACAGAAATTATAACAAACTGTATCTCAGACCACAGTGCAATCAAACTAGAACTCAGGATTAAGAAACTCACTCAAAACCACTCAACTACATGGAAACTGAACAACCTGCTCCTGAATGACTACTGGGGACATGACGAAATGAAGGCAGAAATAAAGATGTTCTTTGAAACCAATGAGGACAAAGACACAACATACCAGAATCTCTGGGACACATTTAAAGCAGTGTGTAGAGGGAAATTTATAGCACTAAATACCCACAAGAGAAAGCAGGAAAGATCTAAAATTGACACCCTAACATCACAATTAAAAGAACTAGAGAAGCGAGAGCAAACGCATTCAAAAGCCAGCAGAAGGCAAGAAATAACTAAGATCAGAGCAGAACTGAAGGAAATAGAGACACAAAAAACCCTTCAAAAAATCAATGAATCCAGGAGCTGGTTTTTTGAGAAGATCAACAAAATTGATAGACCGCTAGCAAGACTAATAAAGAAGAAAAGAGAGAAGAATCAAATAGATACAATAAAAAATGATAAAGGAGATATCACCACTGATCCCACAGAAATACAAACTACCATCACAGAATACTATAAACACCTCTACGCAAATAAACTAGAAAATCTAGAAGAAATGGATAAATTCCTCGACGTGTACACCCTCCCAAGACTGAACCAGTAAGAAGTTGAATCTCTGAATAGACCAATAACAGGCTCTGAAATTGAGACAATAATTAATAGCTTACCAACCAAAAAAAGTCCAGGACCAGATGGATTCACAGCCAAGTTCTACCAGAGGTACAAGGAGGAGCTGGTACCATTCCTTCTGAAACTATTCCAATTAATAGAAAAAGAGGGAATCCTCCCTAACACATTTTATGAGGCCAGCATCATCCTGATACCAAAGCCTGGCAGAGACACAACAAAAAAAGAGAATTTTAGACCAATATCCCTGATGAACATCGATGCAAAAATCCTCAGTAAAATACTGGCAAACCGAATCCAGCAGCAGAAAAAAAGCTTATCCATCATGATCAAGTGGGCTTCATCCCTGGGATGCAAGGCTGGTTCAACATATGCAAATCAATAAACATAATCCAGCAGATAAACAGAACCAAGGACAAAAATCACATGATTATCTCAATAGATGCAGAAAAGGCCTTTGACAAAATTCAACAACCTTCATGCTAAAAGCTCTCAATAAATTAGGTTTTGATGGGAGGTATCTCAACATAGTAAGAGTTATTTATGGCAAACCCACAATATCATACTGAATGGGCAAACACTGGAAGCATTCCCTTTGAAAACTGGCACAAGACAGGTATGCCCTCTCTCACCACTCCTATTCAACATAGTGTTGGAAGTTCTGGCCAGGGCAATCAGGCAGCAGAAGGAAATAAAGGGCATTCAATTAGGAAAAGAGGAAGTCAAATTGTCCCTGTTTGCAGATGACATGATTGTATATCTAGACAACCCCATCATCTCAGCCCAAAATCTCCTTAAGCTGATAGGCAACTTCAGCAAAGTCTCAGGATACAAAATCAATGTGCAAAAATCACAAGGATTCTTATACACCAATAACAGACAAACAGAGAGCCAAATCATGAGTGAACTCCCATTCACAATTGCTTCAAAGAGAATAAAATACCTAGGAATCCAACTTACAAGGGATGTGAAGGACCTCTTCAAGGAAAACTACAAACCACTGCTCAATGAAATAAAAGATGATACAAACAAATGGAAGAACTTTCCTTGCTCATGGGTAGGAAGAATCAATATCATGAAAATGGCCCTACTGCCCAAGGTAATTTATAGATTCAATGCCATCCCCATCAAGCTGCCAATGACTTTCTTCAGAGAATTGGAAAAAAATAAAGTTCATTCAGAACAAAAAAGGGCCCGCATCGCCAAGTCAATCCTAAGCCAAAAGAACAAAGCTGGAGGCATCACGCTACCTGACTTCAAACTATACTACAAGGCTACAGTAACCAAAACAGCATGGTACTGGTACCACAACAGAGACATGGATCAATGGAACAGAGCAGAGCCCTCAGAAATGTTGCCACATATCTACAACTATCTGATCTTTGACAAACCTGACAAAAACACGAAATGGGGAAAGGATTCCCTATTTAATAAATGGTGCTGGGAAAACTGGCTAGCCATATGTAGAAAGCTGAAACTGGATCCCTTCCTTATACCTTATACAAAAATTAATTCAAGATGGATTTAAAGACTTAAATGTTAGACCAAAAACTATAAAAACCCTAGAAGAAATCCTAGACAATACCATTCAGGACATAAGCATGGGCAAAGACTTCATATCTAAAACACCAAAAGCAATGGCAACAAAAGCCAGAATTGACAAATGGGATCTAATTAAACTAAAGACCTTCTGCACAAAAAAGAAACTACCATCAGAGTGAACAGGCAACCTACAGAATGGGAGAAAATTGTTGCAATCTACTCATTTGACAAAGGGCTAATATCCAGAATCTACAATGAACTCAAACAAATTGACAAGAAAAAAAAAAAAACCCCATCAAAAAGTGGGCAAAGTATATGAACAGACACTTCTCAAATGAAGACATTTATGCAGCCAAAAGACACATGAAAAAATGCTCATCATCACTGGTCATCAGAGAACTGCAGATCAAAACCACAATGAGATCCCATGTCACACCAGTTAGAATGGCGATCATTAAAAAGTCAGGAAACAACAGGTGCTGGAGAGGATGTGGAGAAATAGGAATACTTTTACACTGTTGGTGAGACGGTAAACTAGTTCAACCATTGTGGAAGTCAGTGTGGCGATTCCTCAGGGGTCTAGAACTAGAAATACCATTTGACCCAGCCATCCCATTACTGAGTATATACCCAAAGGATTGTAAATCATGCTGCTATAAAGACACATGCACACGTATGTTTATTGCGGCACTACTCATAATAGCAAAGACTTTGAACTGACCCAAATGTCCAACAATGATAGAATGGATTAAGAAAATGTGGCACATATACACCATGGAATACTATGCGGCCATAAAAATTGATGAGTTCATGTCCTTTGTAGGGACATGGATGAAGCTGGAAACCATCATTCTTAGCAAACTATCGCAAGGACAAAAAAACAAACACTGCGTGTTCTCACTCATAGGTGAGAATTGAACAATGAGAACACATGGACACAGGAAGGGGAACATCACACACTGGGGCCTGTTGTGGGGTGGGGGGAGAGGGGAAGGATAGCATTAGGAGATATACCTAATGTTAAATGACAAGTTAATGGATGCAGCACCCCAACATGGCACATGTATACATATGTAACAAACCTGCACGTTGTGCACATGTGCCCTAAAACTTAAAGTATAAAAAAAAAGAACTGTATTCTTTCATGTTCCTGAAAATAGAGAAGATCCAGATGTTGGTGAACATTAGATGTTCATTGGAATCCACCATGTGTACTTTGTGGATTAGTGGAAAAACCCCTTGCCCAGGAGTAAGGAGGCCTTGGCTTTTCCAGGAATTTATGGTGTAATCTTAAATAATTCATATGCCCTCTCTGGATCTCTATTTCACCATCTGTAAAATGTGTAAGTTAGACTACATGATGTCTTATGGTCTTCCCACTTCTAATATTCTCCTGACCTTGCTATTAGGTTGGTGCAAAGGTAATTGTGGTTTTACTATTATTTTTGTGCCAACCTAATATTAACTTATCGTGCTACTCTGAAAAAGGAACTTCATAATTAGTTTCTTTACCTGTTCAATGAGCCAAATGCCGATTTTGCTTATTTCTCACATCTCAGGCTTCTTGTGAACGTTAAGTTAGCTGGTCTTCTGAGAGTGTTTTGAAAGTTAATTTAAAAAGCATGTGAATGTGTGAATACAAGGCTTTAATACTACTGCTGTTGCAACTATTACTACTTCTATTGCTATCCCTATTTCTACTATTACTTCTGCTATTACTGTTTACTGCTGTTGTTTTTGTGAATGCTGCTGTTGCTACTTCTACAAAACTGAGATGGCTCCGGAATAAATATAACAGCAAGGCATTCACTGACCAAGTATGGGATGAAAATCTGCCTTAGGATGGGAATCACTTGGTTATATGACAAGAGGTTTGAAAATATTACCATCTGAATTAATGCCTGAACTGACCGGGACCTCTTCGTCATGCTCACAATTTAGCTCCCTAGGGCACATCAACTTGCTCTTCACACCACACAGGAAGAAAAATCTCCAGTAGCCACCTAGGCCCATTGGAGCATGGAGGAAGTTATGCATATAGCAGATTCTTGAGAAATACATATGAAATTCCTCAATCCTATGTAAACTTTTAAAGGGCTTTTATTTTGGGGGGCCAGGACTGATATATGTGAGTCAAAGAAATAAACTGTTTTCCTTCCAAAGTATGCAGAAAAATCCATTCTCTGCCTCCATCTCTTATGACATGTCATACACACTAGAGATAATGTGGTAATTCTGGCTAGAAAAAGGGATTCTCCCAGGCTACCTACCTGTAAATTTAGGCCTGCAAGAATTTAATATAAATGGTAATCAAGCTTATTTTTTGAAAGCATTAGTGACCCCATTAAATTTGTTCCCAATCTCGTTGCCTCTCACGAACAATGAATCAGGAGTGTCAAATGCATTTATTTTGCATAACTCTCTAAACAGTTCACTCCAAAAACTATCAGTGTTCTCCATACTATTAGAAGTAGAGTCCTTAGCCTTTTTAGGTCTAATTATATTCAGCAGCCAACTCTAGAAACCCCAAAGCCAACCAAAGAACTCCATCGTTAATATTCTGTTCCTCTAGAAACACTCCTGGTACGAAATATGCATTAGTCAGGGTTCTCTAGAGGGAAAGAACTAATGGGGTGTGTGTGTGTGTGTGCATGCATGTGTGTTAGCTCACAGGATCACAAGGTCCCACAATAGGCTGTCTGCAGGCTGTGTGGAGCAAGGACACCCAGTCGAAATTTCAAAACTGAAGAACTTGGAGTCTGATGTTCAAAGACAGGAAGCATCCAGCACAGGAGAAAGATGTAGGCTAGGAGGCTAGGCCAGTCTCCTTTTCACATTTTTCTTCCTTCTTATATTCTGGCTGCAGTGGCAGTTAATTAGATTGTTCCTACCCAGATTAAGAATGTGTCTTCCCCGGGAGGCGGAGGTTGCAGTGAACCAAGGTTGCACTCCAGCCTGGGTAAAGATAATGAAACACTGTCAAAACAACAACAACAACAACAAAAAACAATGGGTCTGCCATTCCCAGCCCACCAGCCCACTAGCCCACTTACTCAAATGTTAATCTCCTTTGGCAACATTCTCACAGACACAGCCAGCATCAATACTTTGTAGCGTTCAATCAAGTTTACACTCAGTATTAACCATCACATACGTGGACCCTCCAAGTGTCTTGTATCTCTAAACACCCCATAACCAGCTGTCAGCTTGGCCATCAAGGGTGGCCAGGCTCTCTCACACGTCCAAAAAATAGGGGCTGAATCCCTGGTGTTGAGGAATTGATGTACTGCAGGCCTCGCCACCCATACACCTCACCAGGCACTGCCCACTGACTTGGGAACCCAGCACAGCCACTTCACCCCTACCTCAGCACTTGGGTTGGTCACAGCTCTGCATTTCTCAGGGATGGATTTCCCAGTGGTAACCAATAAGCATGTGGCTTTTGCTGCTGCTGCAGCCTCTTCCCCTATTGCCCTCAGGTGGTAGATGGAGTGAGGAGCCGAAGAACTTTTGCAGGCTTTAGCACATCATAACTGCCATAAAGAAATGTGGCCAGAATATTTCCCACATGGGTCTTTGCTCTTGCTACTCCTTATTGGCTAGCACTTCCTAACCTGGGCCCCCAGTGCAGCCACCCTACACCTACCTGATCTCTTCAGCTAGTGGCAGCTTTGTGTTCGTCTGGGGTGGAATTCCGAGGGACAACCAACAGGCTCTGCCATTGCTACTACAAGAATACTCGCTTTTGCTGCCCTAGGGCTGGGGAATGAACAAAAACTGATCACTTTGCTCATGCTGCCAGTATGCTGCAGTCAACATACAGAGAACAGCCCTATCTCTCTTCCCTTTATGGTGCTGACCCCCTGCTCTTCATCAGGCAGGGTCCCTGGGTTGTGCCCATAGTGGAACTGCACAACCCCTAGCTGAACATTTCCATTGTAAGTGGCTCTGTGTCCTTCTGGGGAGGAGTTTTGAGAGGCAACTGACAGGCGTCCACTACCACGCCCAGCTAATTTTGTATTTGTAGTAGAGACGGGGTTTCACCATGTTGGTCAGGCTGGTCTCAAACTCCTGACCTCAAGTGATCCACCCACCTTGGCCTCCCAGAGTGCTGGGATTACAGGTGTGAGCCACCGTGCCCAGCCAGGGAAGCACCCTTAACCAAAGTTTTCGGAAGGCCCTCATTAAAACAGAAATGTGTTATCTGGGAGGAATGACACACCGATTCATTAGGTTCTACTAACGAATTAGCAAAGCCCACACCTATATTTCGTAATATATAATGGGACATTTCAGATTTGGGTTTCAGAGGAAGCCTATTTATAAATTTTTTTCTCCCAGGAGATACAACTGCCATGTGGATGTTGTAAATAAGACTTTTATGTTTTTAACAGGTGAGTGCAAATATTTAGGCAAAACTTAGAGGATTCTGAGGTTAGCTAGAAAGCAAATGTTAATTAGGAACATATGAAATCCAATGCTTTTAAAACTGCCGCTAGAGCTGCTTGAACAAGAAAGTCCTGGGTTCTCTCCTGATTGTTATATCCCCAGAAACCTGAAAAATACCCTTAGTGTCACTGTCCATCCTCTTGCATTTTTTGAGAACTCTAACTTAGCAACAAGAACATTTGAGATTAATGATTATGTTATAGTTTTGTTGGCCTTGCTGATGGTAAACTTTACATTCTTTCTTCACTCCCTGACAAACATATAAGGTCACTGACAGCCCAGACCAAGATCTATAACTAGCAGCCTCCTGTCTGGCATGCAGTGCCTGGGTTATCTAATTAGAACCTCTGATTTTCTTAGTAGTGTAACCTCTGGCTGCTGTGCATGATTTTCATGTAGCCTAAGGGCTGAGTTGTGGCTATCTATGCTCATATGTTATATAAAACTCCCTTTAGTTTTCACCTGGATTATCATATCTGGTTTTCACTTTGTTATGTCCTGATTATTGCATTGCCAGGAATGATGTCCATAATACCCAATACCTAGTGTAGCAAAAAAGACCTGTGGTATTTCCTTTAGAGCTATCATTTATTTCTGTGTTAGAGCTCTCTTTTATTCCTGCTCCTGGTTGGGGTTTATTGACTTCCCTTTTGCTCATTAGTTATGTCCCACCCTAATCCTATTAACCTTCTAAATCTATGTCAGTGAAAACACAGGGATTAACTGTTGGATAAACCCATGAATTATGTTCTTCACTGGTGACTTTCTCTGGCACCTGTTTATTTCTGCACGCATGCCCTGGGGAATTTATCTCCTTGCTTCTCTTCTTGCCAGCTGCCATCTACTACATTTTCTTCAAGAGATCCTGAGCTCCTAGAGAGGAGCACATGTATTTCTCCATTCTTTTAGAATTCTGATATTTCCAAAGCAAGAACAAGACCCCAAGCCCAGTTCTTCTGTGACTTTACATCACCCTTTAAGATTTATTTCAATCTAAAGAGCTTGGAATCAAATGTACTTTACGTTGTAGTCCCTTCCTAGTTATTTAAACTTATCTCTCATTCCTTTTCCAATATTACCTCTTTCAAACTATTTTTTTTAATAAAAGCAGACAAAAAAAGAAAAAAAAGGAAAGAAAACCTATGTTCAAATGAACTCTGTTGCCAAGAAGAATGTGTAAAACATAAAAAAATGGATGATTCTGGATAAAGAGGCAGAAAAATGTTGACAGACACCCCAACTACCTTCCCGTATATCCACCCCTAAGGGTTCCAGTTTGGGTTTAATTTGTACCTGAATCTATGTGAATGGCAGCCTTCAGAGATGTTGGGTGCACAGCTGATAAAGCTGTGTGGATGGCCCTGGTCCAGTGGAACCTCTTATCCAGATTGAGCCATTCTCTGTTCTCCTTTATCTCTCCCTAATGTGCCAGGCTTATTTCAAATTCTAAGCCTTTGTCCACTCTGCTGCTCAACTGGGATTGCTACCCCTGCTACACTTTCCTTACAACCTCAAAATACAGGTCCCAGTGTCATTCTACTCTATATGCATTTACTAACTAGCTTATTTACACTGACATCAGGTTTCTCTAATCTGCCTTAGTAATTCTGATTTACAGCACTCATCTGCAGTTCTGAACAGTATTATAGATGACGGTTTATTTTTCTAAGTAAAATATAACTCCCTAAAGATCAGAAATTGGTATTTCCTAATATTTATACCTTAAAAATGGAACCTAAACAAAATCTTGCACAGAGTAGACATTCCAAACATGTTTGTGAAATATAATTATTAAGTAACAACATGTTAATCTGAAAAAGGCCTTAAAAATGGCATTGGTGTATTCACCGTATGATTCAGCAATTATCCTCCCAGGTGTCTACCCAACACAAATGAAAACATATGTTCAAACAACATATTTCTACATTAAGAAATACACATAATAATTTCTCATTTTTATTGTTTTGATGTAGCATAATCTATTTAATATGAATGATTATGACATTAGGTTGTTTCTAATTTTTTTAAAAAATGTTTTTATTATACTTTAAGTTGCGGGATACATGTGCAGAATGTGCAAGTTTGTTACATAGGTATACACGTGCCATGGTGGTTTGCTGCACCTATCAACCCGTCATCTACATTAGGTATTTCTGCTAATGCTATCCCTACCCTACCTTGCCCCCAACCCCCAACAGACCCCAGTGTGTGATGTTCCCCTCCCTGTGTCCATGTGTTCTCATTGTTCAACTCCCACTTATGAGTGAGAACATGCGGTGTTTGGTTCTCAGTTCTTGTGTTAGTTTTCTGAGAATGATGGTTTCCAGCTTCATCTATGTTCCTGCAAAAGACATAAACTCATCCTTTTTTATGGCTGCATAGTGTTCCATGGTGTATATGTGCCAAATTTTCTTTATCCAGTCTATCATTGTTGGACATTTGGGTTGGTTCCAAGTCTTTGCTATTGCGAACAGTGCCACAATATACATACGTGTGCATGTGTCTTTATAGTAGAATGATATATAATCCTTTGGGTATATACCCAGTAATGGGAATGCTGGGTCAAATGGTACTTCTGGTTCTAGATCCTTGAGGAATTGCTACACTGTCTTCCACAATGGTTGAACTAATTTACACTCCCACCAACATTGTAAATATGTTCCTATTTCTCCACATTTTCTTCAGCATCTGTTTTTTCCCAACTTTTTAATAATCACCGTTTAAATGAGCGTGAGATGGTATCTTATTGTGGTTTTGATTTGCATTTCTCTAATGACCAGTGATGATGAGCTTTTTTTCATCTGTTTGTGGGTGCATAGATGTCTTCTTCTGAGATGTGTCTGTTCATATCCTTCACCCACATTTGATGGGGTTGTCTGTTTTTTCTTGTAAATTTGTTTAAGTTCTTAGTAGGTTCTGGATATTAGCCCTTTGTCAGATGAAGAGATTGCAAAAATTTTCTCCCATTCTGTAGGTTGCCTATTCAATCTGATGATAGTTTCTTTTTCTGTGCAGAAGCTGTTTAGTTTAATTAGATCCCATTAATCAATTTTGGCTTTGTTGCCATTGCTTTTGGTGTTTTAGTCATGAAGTCTTTGCCCATGCTTGTGTCCTGAATGGTATTGCCTAGGTTTTTCTCTGGGTTTTTGTGGTTTTGGGTCTTATGTTTAAGTCTTTAATCCACTGTGAGTTAATTTTTGTATAAGGTTAAGGAAGGGGTCCAGTTCCACTTTTCTGCATATGGTTAGCCAGTTTCCTCAACACCATTTATTAAACAGGAAAACTTTCCCCATTGCTTGTTTTTGTCAAGTTTGTCAAAGATCAGATGGTTTTAGATGTGTGGTGTTATTTCTGAGGCTTCTGTTTTCTTCCGTTGGTCTATATCTCTGTTTTGGTACCAGTATCATGCTGTTTTGGTTACTGTAGCCTTGTAGTATAGTTTGAAGTCAGAGTCAGGTGGCATGATGCCTCCAGCTTTGTTCGTTTGGCTTAGGATTGTCTTGGCTATGTGGGCTCTTTTGTGTTTCCATATGAAATTTAAAGTAGTTTTTGTCTAATTCTGTGAAGAAAGTCAATGGTAGCTTGATGGGGATAGCATTGAATCTATAAATTACTTTGGGCAGTATGGCCGTTTTCACGATATTGATTCTTCCTGTCCATGAGCATGGAATGTTTTTCCATTTGTTTATGTCCTCTCTTATTTCCTTGAGCAGTGGTTTGTAGTTCTCCTTGAAGAGGTCCTTCACATCCCTTGTAAGTTGGATTCCTTGGTATTTTATTCCCTTTGTAGCAATTGTGAATGGGAGTTCACTCATGATTTGGCTCTCTGTTTGTCTATTATTGGTGTATAGGAATGTTTGTGATTTTTGCACATTGATTTTTGTATCCTGAGACTTTGTGGAAGTTGCTTGTCAGCTTAAGAGGATTTTGGGCTGAGACCATGGGGTTTTGTAAATATACAATCATGTCATCTGTAAACAGAGACAATTTGACTTCCTCTCTTCCTATTGGAATACCCTTTATTTCTTTCTCTTGCCTGATATCCCTGGCCAGAACTTCCAATACTATGTTGAATAGGAGTGGTAAGAGAGGACATCCTTGTCTTGTGCTGGTTTTCAAAGGGAATGTTTCCAGTTTTTGCCCATTCAGTATGGTATTGGCTGTTTATTTGTCATAAATAGCTCTTATTATTTTGAGATATGTTCCATCAATACCGAGTTTATTGAGAGTTTTTAGCATGAAGGGCTGTTGAATTTTATCGAAAGCCTTTTCTGCATCTATCCAGATAATCATGTGGTTTCTGTCATTGGTTCTGTTTATGTGATGGATTATGCTTATTGGTTTGCATATGTTGAACCAGCCTTGCATCCCAGGGATGAAGCCAATGTGATCATGGTGGATAAGCTTTTTGATGTGCTGCTGGATTTGGTTTGCCAGTATTTTGTTAAGGACTTTGGTATCGATGTTCATCAGGGATATTGGCATGAAATTGTCCTTTTTTATTGTGTCTCTGCGAGGTTTTGGTATCAGGATGATGCTGGCCTCATAAAATGAGTTAGAGAGGAGTCCCTCTTTTTCTATTCTTTGGAATAGTTTCAGAAGGAGTGGTACCACCTCCTCCTTGTACCTCTGGTAGAATTTGGCTGTGACTCCATCTCGTCCTGGGGATTTTTTGGTTGGTAGGCTATTAGTTACTGCCTCAATTTCAGAACTCATTATTGTTCTATTCAGGGACTTGACTTCTTCCTGGTTTAGTCTTGGGAGGGTCTATGTGTCCAGGATTTTTTTGATTTCTTCTAGATTTTGTATTTTATTTGGATAGAGGTGTTTATAGTATTCTCTGGTGGTAGTTTGCATTTCTGTGGGATCAGTGGTGATCTCTCCTTTGTCTTTTTTTTATTGTGTCGATTTGATTCTTCTCTCTTTTCTTCTTTCTTTGCCTGGCTAGTTGTCTATCTATTTTGTTAATCCTTTCGGAAAACCAGCTCCTGGTTTCATTGATTTTTTTGAAGGGCTTTTTGTGTCTCTATCTCTTTCAGTTCTGCTCTGATCTTAGTTATTTCTTGTCTTCTGCTAGCTTTTGAATTTGTTAGCCATTGCTTCTGTAGTTCTTTTAATTGTGATGCTAGGGTGTTGATTTTAGATCTCTCCCCCTTTCTCCTGTGGGCATTTCGTGCTATACATTTTCCTCTAGTCACTGCTTTAGCCGTGTCCCAGAGATTCTGGTATGTTGTCTCTTCGTTCTCATTGATTTTAATGAACTTACTTATTTCTGCCTTAATTTTGTTACATACCCAGTAGTCACTCAGGAGCAGGTTGTTCAGTTTCCATGTAGTTTTGTGGTTTTGAGTGAGTTTCATAATCCTGAGTTCTAATTGGATTGCACTGTGGTCTGAGAGACTGTTTGTTATGATTTGCATTCTTTTGCATTTGTAATAATTTCCAATTATGTAGTCAATTTTAGAATAAGTGCAATGTGGTCCTGAGAAGAATGTATATTCTGTTGATTTCAGGTGGAGAGTTCTGTAGATGTCTGTTAGGTCTGCTTTGTCCAGAGCTGAGTTCAAGTCCTGAATATCCTTGTTAATTTTCTGTTTCATTGATCTGTTTATAATTGACAGTGGGGCATTAAAGTCTCCCACTATTATTGTGTGGTAGTCTAAGTCTCTTTGTAGGTCTCTAAGAACTTGCCTTTTGAATCTGGATGCACTTGTATTGCGTGCATATATATTTAAGATAGTTAGCTCTTCTTGTTGGGTTGTTCCCTTTACTATTATGTAATGCCCTTCTTTGTCTCTTTTGATCTTTGTTGATTTCAAGCCTGTTTTATCAGACTAGGAGTGCAATATCTGTTTTTTTTTTTTCTTTTCATTTGCTTGGTAAATCTTCCTCCATCCCTTTAAGTCTATGTGTGTCTTTGCAAGTGAGATGAGTCACCTGAATACAGCACTTCGATGGGTCTTGACTTTTTATCCAATTTGCCAGTCTGTGTCTTTTAATTGTGGGATTCAGCCCATTTACATTTAAGGTTGATATTGTTATGTGTGAATTTGATCCTGTCATTATGATGCTAGCTGGTTATTTTGCTCGTTAGTTAATTAAGTTTCTTCATAGTGTTGATGGTCTTTACAATTTGGTATGTTTTTTGCACTGCTGGTACAGATGTTCCTTTCCATGTTTGGTGCTTCTTTCAGGAGCTTTTGTAAGGCAGGCTTGGTGGTGACAAAATTTCTCAGCATTTGCTTGTCTGTAAAGGATTTTATTTCTTCTTCACTTATGAAGCTTAGTTTGGCTGGATATGAAATTCTGGGTTGAAAATTCTTTTTTTAAGAATGTTGAATAATGGCCCCTACTCTCTTCTCACTTGTAGGGTTTCTGCAGAGAGATTTGCTGTTAGTCTGATGGCCTTCCCTTTGTGGGTAACCTGATTTTTCTCTCTGGTTGCCCTTAACATTTTTTCCTTCATTTCAACTTTGGTGACCCTGACAATTGTGTGTCTTGGAGTTGCTCTTCTCGAGGAGTATCTTTGTGGCATTCTCTGTATTTCCCGAATTTCAATGTTGGCCTGCCTTGCTAGGTTGGGGAAGTTCTTCTGGATAATATCCTGCAGAGTGTTTTCCAACTGGGTTCCATTCTCCCGGTCACTTTCAGGCACACCAATCAGACATAGATTTGGTCTTTTCACATAGTCCCATATTTCTTGGAGGCTTTGTTCATTTCTTATCACCTTTTTTTCTCTAATCTTGTCTTCTTGCATTATTTCACTGAGTTGATCTTCAATCTCTGATATCTTTTCTTCCGCTATCTATCCTAAATATATATGCACCCACTACAGGAGCACCCAGATTCATAAAGCAAGTTCTTAGAGACCTACAAAGAGACTTAGACTCCCACACAATAATACTGTGAGACTTTAACACCCCACTGTCAATATTAGAGATATCAACAAGACAGAAAATTAACAAAGATATCCAGGACTTGAATTCAGCTCTCGACCAGGGAGACCTAATAGACCTCTACAGAACTCTCTACCACAAATCAGCAGAATATATATTCTTCTTAGCACCACATCGCACTTACTCTAATACTGGCCATATAATTGGGAGTAAAACACTCCTCAGCAAATGGAATGGAACGGAAATAATAACAAAGAGTCTCCCAGACCACAGTGCAATCAAATTAGAGTAAATAATGAAATGAAAGTAGAAATAAAGATGTTCTTTGGAACCATTGAGAACAAAGGCACAATGTACCAGAATCTCTGGGACACATTTAAAGCAGTGTGTAGAGGGAAATTTATAGCACTAAATGTGCACAAGAGAAAGCAGAAAAGATCTAAAATTGACACCCTAACATCACAATTAAAGAACTAGACAAGCAAGAGCAAACAAATTCAAAAGCTAGCAGAAGACAAGAAATAACTAAGATCTGAGCAGATGTGAAGGAGATAAAAACACAAAAAACCCTTCAAAAAATCAACGAATCCAGGAGCTGTTTTTGAAAAAGATCAACAAAATAGACCGCTAGCAAGACTAATAAAGAAGAAAAGAGAGAAGAACCAAATAGACGCAATAAAAAATGATAAAGGGGATATCACCACTGATCTCAGAGAAATGCAAATTACCATCACAGGATACTATAAACACTCTATGTAAATAAACTAAAAATCTGGAAGAAATGGAAAAATTCCTGGACACATACATCCTCCCAAGACTAAACCAAGAAGAAGTTGAATCTCTGAATAGACCAATAACAAGTTCTGAAATTGAGGCAGTAATTAATAGCCTACCAACCAAAAAAGTTCAGGACAAGATGGATTCACAGCCAAATTCTACCAGAGGTACAAATAGAAGCTGGTACCATTCCTTCTGAAACTATTCCAAAGAATAGATAAGAGGGACTCCTCCCTAACTCATTTTATGAGGCCAGCATCATCCTGATACCAAAACCATGCAGAGACACAACAAAAAAAGAAAATTTCAGGCCAATAGCTGTTGAACATTGATACGAAAATCCTCAATAAAATACTGGTAAACCGAATCCAGCAGCACATCAAAAAGCTTATCCACCATGATCAAGTCAGCTTAATCCCTGGGATGCAAGGCGGTTCAACATATGCAAATCAATAAACATAATGCATCGCATAAACAGAACCAGTGACAAAAATGACATGATTATGTGAATAGATGCAGAAAAGGCCTTCGACAGAATTCAACAGCCCTTCATGCTAAACAATCTCAATAAACTAGACATTGATGGAACATATCTCAAAATAATAAGAGCTATTTATGACAAACAGCCAATATCATACTGAACGGGCAAAAAAATGGAAAGCATTCCCTTTGAAAACCAGTGCAAGACAAGGATGTCCTCTCTTACCACTCCTATTCAACATAGTATTGGAAGTTCTGGCCGGGGCAATCAGGGAAGAGAAAGAAATAAAGGGTATTCAAATAGGAAAAGAGGAAGTCAAAATGTCTCTGTTTGCAGATGACATGATTGTATATTTAGAAAACCCCATGGTGTCAGCCCAAAATCTTCTTGAGCTGATAAGCAACTTCAGCAGTCTCAGGATATAAAATCAATGTGCAAAAATCACAAACATTCCTATACACCAATAGTAGACAAACAGAGAGCCAAATCATGAGTGAACTCCCATTCACAATTGCTACAAGGGAATAAAATACCTAGGAATCCAACTTACAAGGGATGTGAAGGACCTCTTCAAGGAGAACTACAAACCACTGCTCGAGGAAATAAGAGAGGACACAAGCAAATAGAAAAACAATTCATGCTGATGGATAGGGAGAATCAACATCATGGAAAAGGCCATACTGCCCAAAGTAAATTATAGATTCAATGCTATCCCCATCAAGCCACAATTGACTTTCTTCACAGAATTGGAAAAAGCTCCTTTAAATTTCATGTGGAACCAAAAAAGAGCCCGTATTGCCAAGACAATCCTAAGCAAAAGGAACAAAGCTGGAGGCATCATGCTACCTGACTTCAGACTATACTACAAGGCTACAGTAACCAAAACAGCATGGTACTGGTACCAAAACAGATATATAGACCATTGAAACAGAACAGAGGCCTCAGAAATAACACCATGCACCTACAACAATCTGATCTTTGACAAACCTGACAGAATCAAGCAACGGGGAAAGGATTCCCTATTTAATAAATCATGTTTGGAAAACTGGCTAGCCATATGCAAAAAGTTGAAACTGGATCCCTTCTTTACAACTTACACAAAAATGAACTCAAGATGGATTAAAGACTTAAACGTAAGACCTAAAACCATAAAAACCCTAGAAGAAAACCTAGGCAATACCATTCAGGACATAAGCATGGGCAAAGTCTTCATGACTGAAACACCAAAAGCAATGGCAACAAAAGCCAAAATTGACAAATGGGATCTAATTAAACTAAAGAACTTCTGTACAGAAGAAGAAGAAGCTATAATCAGAGTGAACAGGCAACCTACAGGATGGGAGAAAATTTTTGCAATCTATCCATCTGACAAAGTGCTGGTATCCAGAATCTACAAAGAACTTAAACAAATTTACGAGAAAAAAACCATCAAAAAAAGGGCAAAAGATATGAACAGATACTTCTCAAAAGAAGACATTTATGCGGCTGACAAAGATATGAAAAAAACTCATCATCAGTGGTCATTAGAGAAATGTAAATCAAAACCACAATGAGATACAATATCGCCCCAGTTAGAATGGCGATCATTAAAACGTCAGGAAACAACAAATGCTGAAGAGGATGTGAAGACATAGGAATACTTTTACACTCTTGGTGGGAGTGTAAATTAGTACAACTATTGTGGAAGACAGTGTGGTGATTCCTCGAGGATCAAGAACTAGAAATACCATTTGACCCAGCAATTCCATTACTGGGTATATACCCAAAGGATTATAAATCATTCTACTATAAAGACACATGCACACGTATGTTTATTGTGGCACTATTCACAATAGCAAAGACTTGGAACCAACCCAAATGCCCATCAATGATAGAATGGATAAAGAAAATTTGGCACATATACACCATGGAACACTATGCAGCCATAAAAAAGGATGAGTTCATGTCCTTTGCAGGGATGTGGATGAAGCTGGAAACCATCATTCTCAGCAAACTAACACAAGAACTGAAAACCAAACACTGCATGTTCTCACTCATAAGTGGGAGTTGAACAATGAGAACACATGGACATGGCGGTGGGGGCATCACACACTGGGGCCTGTCAGGGGGGTTTGGGGCTAGGGTAGGGATAGCATTAGGAGAAATACCTAGTGTAGATGATGAGTTGATGGGTGCAGCAAAAGACCATGGCACGTGTATACCTATGTAACAAACCTACACGTTCTGCACATGTACCCCAGACCTTAAAGTATAATTAAAAAAATGAAAAAAGAATTTACAAGATGGGATTAAAAGCAGATGTCTGCACACAGAAGAAACCAGAAAACTTTGATATAGGACATTAGAAATTACAAATGCTCCTCAACTTGTGACAGGCTTATGTACTGAAAAACCTATCATAAGTTGAAAATGCATTTAATATACTTAATGTACTGGATATCATAAATTAGCTTAGCCTAGCTTAAACGTGCTCAGAACACACATTAACTTAAAGTTGGACAAAAGTAATATAATGCAAAGTGTATTTTATTATAAAGTGTTAAATATCCCCTATAATTTTTTGAGTACTGTACTGAAAACAAACAAAAAAATCCCAGAATGATTATATAGATATTCACCATTAGTGTACACAGCTGAAAGCAAAATGACTTAAAATAATTGAAACATTTAACTAAAATTAATTGCTGGATGATGGGGTTGCTACAGCATAAGCTCATCAATTTCTCTTCTGAGGAGCCTCATGAATAGCTGGTAGAAGGCACTTGTTCATACTAAACTTAAAGTATAGTTTTAAATGATTGCTTATCACTTTTGCACCATTATAAATTCCAATAATCATAAGCCAAATCATTGTAAGTTGGGACCATTTATCTTGAATCTGTGGAAAAATAGTAAAAAGAGCAAAGAAATGTGAACAAAACCTGACTTGTGGGACTCCATCAAGTGGAACAATATATATATTATGGAAGTTACACAATAAAGAAAGAAATAATGGGGCAGACATATTGTTGAGGAAATAATGGCCAAAACTTTTCCAGTGTGAGGAAATACATGAGCCTACAAATCAAAGCAGCTGAATGAAATCCAAGTATGATAAACCCAAAGAAATCTACACCTAGACACATCATAAAACTATCAAAAGCTGAAGAAAAAGAACATCTTGAAAGCACCAAAAAGAACAATTCATTATGTAAAAGTGATGCTTAATAAGATTATAAACTGAGTATTTTTTTTAAATGAGGAGTCTCACTATGGTGCTCAGGCTGAACTTGAACCCCTGGACTAAAGTTATGTTCCCAAATCAGTCTCTACCCTCCCAAGTAGCTGAGACTCCGGGCATGCACCATCAGCTGATTTCTTATCAGAAACGTTGATATGTCATAATTTCTTCCTCTGTTTTTTAAAAGATACTTTTTACCAGATATATAATTATCAGTTGCTTACTTTTTTCTTTTGGCCCTTAAATATATAATCCTTTGCCTTCTGGCAGGCCAGAAAAAAAAAATGACCAGCTGAACATTCTTTATCTGATAAAAGTGTCCTTCAAAAACAGAGTGAGAAATCAAAACATATACAGATTTTAAAAATTGGAGGGAGATTATAGCCATTGGACCTGCCTTACAAGAAATATTGATGGGTATTCATCAGGTTGAAATAAAAGGAAATTATCCAGTAACTCATAGTCAAATAAAGATATGAAGTTCTCCAACAAAAGTAGATACATGGGCAAATAAAGAAAACAGTGTAATTGTAATTTTAGCTTGTAATTCAATTATTTAACCCACAGGATTTAACAGACAACTGCATACAAAGTTATTATTACTCGATGTTAATGGATAAACAAAATATAAAGATTTAGTTTACAACATCAATAGCACAAAAGAGAGAATGGAGCTGTTTAAGCATATAGGTTTGTATACTATTGAAGTTAAGCTGTATCAATTCAAAATGGATTATTATAACTTTATAATGTAATATATAATCTCCAGGTATATGCAGTAGAAATATTTTTGAAAATGTACACAAAAGGTGATGGGAAAAACATTAAAACATGTAATCGTAAAAACTAAGTAAACACAAAGGAAGACAGTTAAGGTGAAAATGAGAGACAAATAGATATGAGACGTATAGGATAAAATTTGAAAATGGCAAAATAATATCCTTCCCCTTCAGTAACTACTTTAAATTTAAATGAGTAACCTACAGAATCAAGAGGTATAGATTGTCAGAGCATGTTAAAAAATACATGATCTTATTACATGATGTCTACAAGAGACTGGCTTTAGATATAAGGACACATATAGATGGAAAGTGAGAGTAGAAAAAGATTTTCTATGCAAACACTACCAAAAAGGGAGCTGGGTAAGCTATACAATTATCAGATAAAATACTTTAAGTCAAAATTGTTATAAGAGCAAAAGGTGAACATTATATATTGATTAAAGGATCTATTTACTAAGAAGATATGACAATTTAAAACATACCTGAACCAAATGTCAGAGCTCCAAAATGTATGAAACAAATATTGACAGGAAGGGAGAAAAGGAGAGCTTGGCTTTGATATCCCACTTTCAGTAATGAATAAAACAAGGAGGCAGAAAATCAGTAAAGAAACAGAAGAATTGAGCAAAGGTATAAAACAATTTGACCCAAGGTACATATAAAGAGCATTTCACCATCAACAGCAGAATGTACATTTTTCTCAAATGCACAAGGGACATGTTCCAGGATACATTATATCTTAGGCTATCAAACTAGTTTTAATAAGTTTTAAAAGATTGAAATACTACAAAGTTTTATTAACTGATTGCAGTGGAATAAAGTTAGAAATAGCTATCAGAAGAAAAACTGGAAATTTCACAAATATGTGGAAAGTAAACAGCACTCTTTTATAAAACCACTATGCCAAAGAAGAAACCATAATAGAAGATAGAAAATAATTTAAATAGCATGTCTTAAATACATAGAGAAATGAAAGTGAAAGCACAACATATAAAATGTATAACATACAATGAAAGCAGTGTTATGAGGGAAATTTTTAACTGTAAATAGTTACATTAAAGAAGAATATCAAACCACAACCTAACTGTACAAATTAAGGATGTAGAAAAGGAAGAAAAAACTAAACCAAAATCTAGCAGAAGGAAGAAATAGTAAAGACAAAAATGAAGTTAAATAAAATAGAGACTAGAAAAACAATAAAGTGAATGGAACAAAAAGGTTTTTCTTTGAAAAGATCAACAAATTGTAGAGGATTCAAAAGTCCTCTACAAAATACTAGCAAATAGAATTAAGTGGCATATTAAAAGGATGATATGCCACAATTAAGTGAGATTTATTCCTGGAATGAAAGGAAAACGTACAAAATTGAATCAATGTAATATACCACATGGACAGAGTGAAGGTAAAAAAGCAAACGTGATAATCTCAATTAATGCAGTAAAAGCATTTGATAAAATCCAACAGCCTTTCATGATAAAAACACACAAATTAGGAATAGAAGAAAACTTTATCAATGTAATAAAGGCCATATATGAAAAAGCCACTGATAATAGCATACTTAATAGATAAAAACAGAAAGATTTTTATCTAATAATCTGGAGCAAGACAAGAATGCTTACTTTCACCACTTTATTCAGTGTAGTATTGGAAGAGGAATTTGTCAAGATAAAAAATAAAGGTCATCCAAGCCAAAAAAGAAGTAAAAATTATCTCTGTTCACAGATGACCTGATCTTATATTGTAGAAAATGTTGAAGATGCCACAAAATGTGTCAAACTAATAAGTTCGGAAAAGTTGCAGGATAAAAATTGACCACAGAGAGCTCAGTTGTCTTTGTAAACACTAAAAATTGACAATCCAAAAAGGAAAATAAGGGAGGAAGGTGGAGCAAGATGGCTGAATGGTAGTTTCCACCAATTGTCTTCCCTTGAGGAACACCAAATTGAACAACTATCTACACACGAAAAAACACCTTCATAAGAACTAAAAATCAGATGAATGATCACAGTAGAAGGTTTTAACTTTATATCATTGAAAGAGGCACTGAAGAGCATAGGAAACACAGTCTTGAATTGCTGATGCCACTACTCTTCCATCTCCCAGCAGTGGCCATGTGGCATGGAGATAGAATCTCTGCACTTGGAGAGGAGACAGCAGTGATTATGGGGTTTTGCATAGGAAGTATGTGATACGCTTTCAACAGCAGAAGGCAACACCAGACATAAATTGGCCAGTGCTCATGAAGGGAGTCTTTAGACCAACCCCAGCCAGAGATGAATTGCTCGTCCCAGCAGTCAGAACCTGAGTTCTGGCCAGCCTCACTAGCATGGCCCAATGTGCTATGGAGTAATAAATAAACTTGAAATGCAGCCTAAGCCACAAGAACTATAAGTTCCTGGGCAAGTCCTGGTGCTGTGCTGGGCTTGAATTCAGCAGACTTGGTGGGCATGTGACCTAGTGAAACACCAGCTAAGGTGGCCGAGGGGGTGCTTATTTCAACTCTCCCCCAAATCAAGGCAGTATACCTTTGCCACTCCAGAAAAGACTCCTTCTTTCTGCTTGAGGAGAGGAGAGGGGAGAGTAGAGAACTTTGTATTGCAACTTCTATACCATCTCAGCCACAGTAGGAAAAGGCACCAAGTAGAGTCCTGAGGTCCCCTTCCAGAGCCTAGCTTCCAGATGACATTAAGAGACACACCCTGGGGAGAAGGGAACTCTGCTTTTAAGGGAAGGACCCAGTTCTGGCGGGATTTATCACCTGCAGACCAAAGAGCCCTTGTAACCTGAATACTCAGCAGTCAGGCAGTACTTGCCATGGGCCTTGGGTGAGAATCAGATATGTGCTGGCTTCAGGGGTGGCTCAGCACATTCCCAGCTCTGGTGGATACAGGGAGAGACTGCTTATGCTTGAGAAAATAACAGGGAATAGTAAAGGGGACTTTGTTTTATAGCTAAGGTACCAGCTCAGCCACAGTGGCATAGAGTGCCAAGTGAACTCCCGGGGTCCCTAATTTCAAACCTTAGCTCTGGAACAACATTTCTGGACCTGCTCTGGACCATAAGGGAAACCACTGTCCTGATGGGAGAGTCCCAGGCTTGGCAGCATTCACTACAAACTACCTGCAGAGCCCCTGTATCTTGAATTAACATTGGCAGTAGCCAGGCAGTATTTACTGTGGGCCTGGGGTGATAACGACCACAGGGAGAGACTCCTCTGTTTGTGCAATGGAGACAGAAGAGGGAGAAGAACTTTGTCTTATGGCTTCGGTGCCATAAGACACTGTTCCCCCAGCTCCAGACAGCTCAGCACAGATAAAGAGACTCTGTTCTGAAGCAAGTAAGGAAAGGAAACAAGAATCTCTGCCCAGTAATCCAGAGAATTCTTCCAATTCTTATCCAAGATAACCAAGGTGATAACCTCTATGACTCTGCAAGAGCCACAACATTACTGGGCTTGGGGTGTCCCCTAATGCAGGTATGGCTTCAATGACCAAAAACTTAGATCATAACACCTGAGACCCTTCAAATACCTGAAAAGCATTCCCAAGAAGGATGGGCACAAATAAACTTAAGCTGCAAAGATTACAATAAATAGCTAATTCTTCAATTCCCTGACTTTAATGAACATCCACAAGCATCAATACCATCCAGGAAAACATGCCCTCATCAAATCAACTTACTAAGGCACCAGGAACCAATATTGGAGATAAGAGATATGTGACCTTTCAGACACAGAATTCAAATTAGTTGTTTTGAGAAAATTAAATAAAATTAGATTTCAACTTCAAAGAATTTCAATTTCAATGAAATACCACAAAGAATGAATTCAGAATCCTATCAGATTAAAAAAGGAGAGATTTAAAATAATTAACAAGTACTAGGCAGAAATTCTGGAGTTGAAAATTGCAATTGACATACTGAAGAATGCAGCACAGTCTTTTAATGTATAATTGTAAATTAAAAAAAACTAATAGTGTATAATTGGATTTTTTGTAACACAGAGGACACATTCTAAGGCGATGGATACCCAATATACTCTGATGTGATTATTACACATTTTATGCCTGTATCAAAACATCTCATGTACTCCATAAACCTATACACCTATTATGTACCCACAAAACTAAAAAAAGTAAAAAACATAAAAGCCCAAAATCAAAAAAGAAATTAAGAAAATAATTTTATTTACATCTTCTTTTTTTATTCTTGAAACTTTAACATTCAAAAGTCATAAATATTAATGTAGATATAAGCTAGATGTTAACAAAGGTTTTATTAAGGTATATAATTTTAATTAGATTAGTTGAAACTTCATTTAATACCCTAATAACTGTATGACCACCTGTGCTAGATGTTCATAGTTCTCAAGGGGCTTCTCAAAATCACTGATGCCTAAGAGGTTCTTCATTCATTCTCATCAAATATTTATTGAGCAGCTACTACGCACAAGCCCCTGTTTTGGGTTCTTGGTATTATTGAGCCAGGCCTTGTGATGAATTAGGTCAGTTTTGGGACCATCTTGCCATTCTGTCTCTGTCTGTTTCACACCACATGGACCCAGATGAAGAAACTGGCTTTTCTCATTACTTTCACCAAACCACTTATTTTATAAAATTTTGTGTCAAGGTTTTCCTGAATTTTTGACAATATGGGGAATTTGACAATGAGGTAATACATACAATTTAAAATTCACCATTAGAAATTCTTGTTTTTGGAAGTTCTGTAGCTATTTATTTTTTTCCTGGTTCAAATTGTATCTTATTTATTTATTATTTCCATAGCTTTTGGGGGAACAGGTGGTATTTGGTTACATGAGTAAGTTCTTTTGTGGTGATTTATGAGATTTTGGTGCATCCGTCACCTGAGCAGTATACACTGAATCTAATTTGTAGTCTTTTATCCTTCACCTTCTTCCCATCCTTTCCCCCAAGTTCCCAAAGTCCATTGTATCATTCTTAAGCCTTTGCATCCTCCTAGCTTAGCTCCATTTATGAGTGAGAACAAACGATGTTTGGTCTTCTATTCCTAAGTTACTTCACTTTGAATAATAGTCTCCAGTTCCATCAAGGTTGTTGCAAATGCCATTAATTTGTTCCTTTTAATGTCTGAGTAATATTCCATTGTATGCAAATACCACAGTTTCTTTATGCACTCATTGATTGATAAGCATTTGGGCTGGTTCCATATTTTTGCGATTGTGAATTGTGCTGCTATAAACATGCATGTGCAGGTGTCTTTTTCGTATAATGACTTCTTTTCCTCTGGGTAGATACCTAATAGTGGGATTGCTGGATCAAATGGTAGTTCTACTTTTAGTTCTTTAAGGGATCTCCACACTGTTTTTCATAGCGGTTGTATTAGTTTACTTTCCTACCAGCAGTGTAAAAGTGTTCCCTTTTCGTCACATCCATGCCAACATCAATTAATTCTTGATTTTTTGATTATGGCCATTATTGCAGGAGTAAGGTGATATCACATTGTGGTTTTGATTTGCATTCACCTAATCATGAGTGATATTGAGCATTTTTCTATATGTTTGTTCACCATTTGTATAACTGCTTTTGAGAATTGTCTATTCATATCTTTAGCCCACTTTTTTATAGAATTATATATTTTTTCTTGCTAATTTCTTTGAGTTCCTTGTATATTCTGGATATTAGTCCTTTGTCAGATGTATAGATTGTGAAGATTTTCTCCCACTCTGTGGGTTGTCTGTTTACTCTGCTGACTGTTCTTTTTTGCTGGGCAAAAGCTCTTTAGCCTAATTAAGTCCCACCTATTTATCTTTGTTTAGTTGCATTTGTTTTTGAGTTCTTGATCATGAAGCCTTTGTCTAGGCCCATGTGTAGAGAGGGTTTTCCAATGTTATCTTCTAGTAATTTTACCCACAGCCAACATAATACTGAACAGGGAAAAGTTGAAAGCATTTCCTCTGAGAACTGGAACAAGATAAGGATGCTCACTCTCACCACTTTTATTCAACAGAGTAATGAAAGTTCTACCCAGAGCAATTAGACAAGAGAAAGAATAGGGACTCCAAATCAGTAAAGAGGAAGTCAAACTGTCACTGCTGATAATATGATCATATACCTAGAAAACCCTAAATACTCCTCCAAAAAGTTCCTAGAACAGATCAAAGAATTCAGCAAACTTTCAGGATACAAAAGTAGTGTACACAAATCAGTAGCTCTGCTATACACCAACAGTGACCAACCTGAAAATCAAATCAAGAACTCAACCCCTTTTACAATAGCTGCAATAAACAAAAACAAAAACAAAGCAAAAAACAAACTTAGGAATATACCTAACCAAGGTGGTGAAAAACCTCCACAAGGAAAACTACAAAACACTGCTGAAAGAAATCTTAGATGACACAATCAAATGGAAACACAGCCCATGCTCATGGATGGGAATAATCAATATTGTGAAAACATTGCCAAAAGCAATCTACAGATTTAATGCAATTCCCATCAAAATATCACCATTATTCTTTACAGAACTAGAAAAGACAATCCTAAAATTGATATGGAACCAAAAAAGAGCCCACATAGGCAAAGCAAGATGAAGCAAAAAGAACAAATCTAGAGGCATCACAGTACCTGACTTCAAACTATACTATAAGGGCATAGTCACAAGAACAGCATGGTACTGGTATAAAAAATAGGTGCATAGACCAATGGAACAGAATAGAGAACCCAGAAATAAGGCCAAATACCTACAGGCAACTGATCTTCGACAAAGCAAACAAAAACACAAAGTGAGGAAAGGACACCTTATTCAAATGGTGCTGGGATAATCGACAAGCTACATGAAGGAGAATAAAACTATATGTCTTCTTTTGAAAAATGTTTGTACATGTGTTTTTACCCTCGCTTTAATGAGGTTATTTGCTTTTCTCTTGTTTATTTGTTTTTTTCTTGTTTCTTTTTCAATTTCTATTTTAGGATCAGGGTATACATGTGCAGGTTTGTTGCATGGGTAAATTTCATGTAGCTGGTTTTTGTTGTGCAAATTATTTCATCACCAGGGTAATGAGTATAATACTGAAAAATTTTTTGACCCTCAACCTTCTCTCACCTTCCACCTTCAAGTAGGCCCCAGTATTGCTTGTTCCCCACTTTGTGTCCATATGTACTCAATGTTTAGCTCTTACTTGTAAGTGAGAATCTGTGCTATATGCTTTTCCATTTCTGCATTAATTCACTTAAGGTAATGGCCACTAGCTGCATCCATGTTGCTGCAAAGGACGTGGTTTCATTCTTTTTTTATTTCTGCATAGTATTCCATGGTGTATACATATGACGTTTTTAAAATCCAGTCCAACATTGATGAAAATCTAGGTTGAGTCCATGTCCTTATTATCTGGAATAGTGATGCAGTAAACATATGACTGCATGTGTTTTTTGATAGAATGATTTACATTCTTTTGGGCGTACGCCCTGTAATGGTATTGCTGGGTTAAATGCTAGTTGTGCTTTAAGTTCTTTGAGAAATTTACCAACTGCTTTTCACAGTGGCTGAATTAAATTACATTCCCACTAGAGATGTATTAGCATTCCTTTTTTTTCCTGCAACCTCATCAGCATCTGATATATATATATATATAATTTTTTTTTTGAGATGGAATCTCGCTCTGTTCTCCAGGCTGGAGTGCAGTGGTGCCATCTCGGTTCACTGCAAGCTCCACTTCCCGGGTTCATGCCATTCTCCTGCCTCAGCCTCCCAAGTGGCTGGGACTACAGGCACCCCCCACCATGCCTGGCTAATTTTTTTGTATTTTTAGTGGAGACGGGGTTTCACCATGTTAGCCAGGATGGTCTTGATCTCCTAATCTCGTGATCCACCTGCCTTGGCTTCCCAAAGTGCTGGGATTATAGGTGTGAGCCACCACGCCCAGCCATATACATATATATATATATATACTTTTTAGTAAAGCCATTCTGGATGGTCTGAGATGGTATCTCATTGTGGTTTTGACTTGCATTTATCTAATGATAAGTCATATTGAGCATGTTTAAATATATTTGTTGCACATGTATATATCTTCTTTTGAGGTGTCTGTTCATGTTCTTTGCCCATTTTTAATGGGGTTGTTTGTTTTTTGCATGTTGGTTTATGTTTTTTATAGTTTCTGGATATTAAACCTTTGTGAGATGCATAGTTTGTGAGTATTTTCTCCCATTCTGTATGTTATCTCTTTACTCTGTTTATTGTTTCTTTTGGTGTGCAAATCTCTTTAGTTTAATTAGGTACCACTTGTCCTTTTTTGTTTTTGTTGCAATTTCTTTTAGAGTATTAATCATAAAATTTTTGCCAAGGCCTAGTCCACAGTGGTATTTCCTAGGTTTTCTTCTAGGGCTTTGGTTGTTGTACATCATATTTTTAAGTCTTTAATCCAACTTGAGTTTATTTTTTATATGGTAAAAAGAAGGAATCCAGTTTTAATCTTTTGCATATGGTTGGCCAGTTGATCCAGCACAATTATTGACTATAGAGTTTTTTTCCCATTGCTTATTATTGCTGGCTTTGTTGAAGATGGTTGTAGGTGTGTAGGTTTATTTCTGAGTTCTCTAACCTATTCCCTTGGTCTATGTATCTGTTTTGTTACCAGTACCATGCTGTTTTGATTACTGTAGTGTTATAGCATAGTTTGAAAGTGGAGGGAGTCTGTGGCAGGGCATGCACTGGTGGGGTTCTGTTTGCAAAAGCACTCCAATAGGTAGGCAGTGTCTCCTGGTGAAAGAGCTATGGAAGTGGTGACAACTGGCAAGCTGAGGTTAGGCTGCAAGTGGTTACGGCCAGGCAGGGACCCTGGGAGAGGCAGGCAGACAGGGGAGCACACAGATAAGAGTGGCCTCATCCCATGAGTCTGGAAGCTAACAAAGGCTAAAGCTGCCTAGAGGAGTAGTGGGCCTTGGGATATGGGTGCCCATGGCTGTGTTCCACTGCAGCCCTACCTTCAACAAACCTTCTAGGCTTCATGCAGGCTGGGGTTTCATCTCTTAAAACTCTCTGTGCAGTTCTACCCAACAGCTCAGGAATCCATGGGGTTCGTGGTGTCTCCTGCAGCTAGGAAGGATCCCAGAGGTTCATCGTGAGAGTGGGCCACTCCATGTCTATTTTACTCACCCCTTCCCTAGCAGCCAGTTATTTCTATGAGTCCTGGTGCTCAGCAACCCCATGCAGAGTTCCCAGCTTTCTCCCCTTTCATCCTAGGGCCTGTGTTCTCCCTGTGTCCATTCTCAATGCCTTCTTTCCAAAGATATCTTTAGAGCATACTAGTCTACTTGATGGTCTTGTCTCTCTCATTGGAAAAAGCTCTTCCTGGTGGCACCTAGTCAGACATCTTAGCTCTCCTCAAAATCTTGTTGAATTGTTTGAGGTTCATCGTAGGTTCTGAATTTTAGCCCTTTGTCAGATGCATAGTTTGCAAATATTTTCTCCTAATCTGTAGATTGTCTATTTACTCTGTTGATTATTTCCTTTTCTCTATGGGGGCTTTTTGGTTTAATCAATCCCATTTATCTATTTTTGTTTTGGTTGCATTTACTTTTGAGTACTTAGTCATAAATTCTTTGCTTAGGACAATGTCCAGAAAAATTTGTCCTAGGTTTTCTTCTACGATATTTATAATTTCCAGGTCTTAAATTTAGGTCTTTAATCCATCTTGAGTTGAGGAGTTTATATATGGTGAGAGATGTGGACCAAGTTTAATTCTTCTGGGTATGGCTAACCAATTTTCCCAACACCATTTATTGAGTAGGGTGTTCTTTGCCTAGTGTACACTTTTTATTGACATTGTTGAAAATGAGTTGGTTGTAAGTATGTGGCTTTATTTCTGGTTTCTATATTCTGTTCCATTAAACTATGTGTCTTTTTTTTGTTGGTGCTATGCTATTTTGGTTATTATAGTTTGAGGCACTAACAAGTATCAGACATCAGTTTGAAAAAAACTCTATCAGAGCAACATAAATTCTGCTAAAATTGAGGTAACAACATCAAATGTATAGTAAAGCTTTGGTGGAAGAATAATAAAATAATCAATGCTTTACAAGAAGCTTATGGGAAAATGCCTCAAAGAAATCAGCACTTTCCAAATGGATAACTCACTTTGAGATGGGACAAGATGATGTAGAAGATAAAGCTTACAGTTACAGACCATTTACATTGATTTGCAAGGAAAAATTAATCTTGTTCATGCCTGATATAATTTGGATATTTGTACCTTCCAAGTGTAATTCCCAGTGTTGGAGGTGGGACATCGTGGAAGGTGTATGGATCATGGGAGCACATCCCTCATGAATGACTTAGTGCTATCCCCTTGGTGATGAGTGAATTCATGTGAGATCTGGTTGTTTAAAAGCATATGGCACCTCTCTCTCTCTCTTTCTCTCTCTCGCTCCTGCTCTCACCATGTGACATGCTTGCTCCTGCTTCCCCTTCTGCTGGGATTGTAAGCTTCCTGAGGCTCTCACCAGAAGCTGAGCAGATGCCAGCACCATGTTTCATGAATAACCTGCCGAACCATAAGCCAATTAAACCTTTTTTCTTTGTAAATTACCCAGCTTAGGTATTTATTTATAGCAGTGCAAGTATGGCATAACACAGAAAATTGGTACCAAGAGTGGGGAATTGTTATAAAGATACCTGAAAATGTGGAAATGGCTTTGAAACTAGGTAATGGGCAGAGATTAGGAGAGTTTTGACGGCTAAGAAGATGACAGGAAGACATTGGTAAGTTTGGATCATCTTAAAAATTTGTTAAGTGATTGCGACCAAAATGCTGATAGAAATATGGACAGTGAAGGCCAGGCTGATGAGGTTTCAGAGGGAATGAGGTAGTTATTGGGAACTGAAGCAAAGGTCACCTTGTTGTGCTTTATCAAAAAACCTGGCTGCATTGTGTTCATGTCCTAGGGGTGTTTGGAAGTTTTAACTTAAAAGTTATGACTTAGGGTATCTGGCAGAAGATATTTCTAAGCAGCAAAGCATTCCAGATGTGGTCTGGCTCCTTTTAATAGCCTATTTTCAGATATGTGAACATAGTGGCTTATAATAATGACTTTAAAATTGGAACTTATATTTAAAGGGGAATTAGAGCATGAAAGTTTGGAAAATTTGCAGCCTAGCCATGTGGTAGAAAAGAAAAGCTTATTTTCAGGAGAGGAATTCAAGCAGGCCAAGGAGCAACCACTTGCTAGAGAGACTTGTGTATGTAAAAGACAGCCAGGTGCTGCTAACCAAGACAATGAACAAAGGGCTTGAAGTCATTTCAGAAATGTACAAGAAATACCCTCCCATCACACAGACCCAGAAGCTTAGGAGAAAAAAAATTTGTTTCAGGGGCCAGGCCTGAGGCCCCATTTTCTTGCTCAGTTTTGGGACATTGGTTCCCATATCCTGGCTGCTTCAACTTGAGCCATAGCTCAAAGGGTTTATTTTAATTTTGTTTTTATTTTACAGGCTCATAGGTGGAAGGAGATAAGTCTCAGATAAGACTTAGAAGTTTGGGCTTGATGATGGAACAAGTGAATACATTGGGGGACCACTGGGAAGAGATGATTATATTTTGCAATGTAAGGACAAGAAATGTGGGGGGCCAGGGAAAGAATAATATGGTTAGGATATTTTCCCCTTTCAAATAAATCTCATGTTGAAACGTAATTCCCAGGGTTAGAGGTGTTGCATCATGGCAGGTGTTTGGATCATGGGGGAGTATTCCTCATCAATGGTTTAGTGCCATCCGCTTGGTAATGAGCAAGTTCACCAAAGATCTGGTTGTTTAAAAATGTGTGGCACCTCCCTCTTCTATCTCTTCCTTCTGTTCTCCCCATGTGACATGCTTGTTCCTGCTTTGCCTCTGCTATGAATGTAATGTTCCTGAGGCACTCATCAGAAGCAGATGCCAGCACCATGATTCCTGTACAGCCTTCAGGACCATGAGCCAATTCAACTGTTTTCTTTATAAATTACTCAGCCTCAGTTATTTTGTTATAGCAATGCAAAGAATGGATGAACACAGTACCCTAATTGAAGAGGACAAACAATTACCAGTAGAAAGAATAGCCAAAACCATAGACATCTCAGTTGGTAAAGCTCGCACAATTCTGACTGAAAAATTAAAGTTGAACAAACTTTACTCTTGATGAGTGCCAAAACCATTGCACCCAGATCAGCTTCAGACAAGAGCAGAGCTTTCAATGAAACTTTTAAACAAGGGTTATCAAGATCCTTAATAATTTACTGAAGAATTGGAATAGAAGATGTAACATAGCTTTACCCGTGTGATTCTGAAGACAAAGCACAATCAAAGCAACAGTACTAAGAGGTAGAAGTGGTCCAGTCAAAGCAAAAGCAAACCAGTCAAAAGTAAGAATCTGATCCTCGAGAAAGCAAACAAAAACATAAACTGGGGAAGGGACACACTATTCAATACCTGATGCTGGAATAATTGACAGGCCACATGTAGAAGAATGAAACTGGAGTCTCATCTCTCACCTTATAAAAAAATCAACTCAAGATGGATCACAGACTTAAATATAAGACGTGAAACCATAAATATTCTAGAAGATAACATTGGAAAAATCCTTCTAGACATTTGGCTTAGACACAGACTTCATAATCAAGAATCCAAAAGCAAATGCAACAAAAATAAAGATAAATAGATGGGACTTAATTGAACTAAAGAACTTTTGCATGGCAAAAGGAACAATCAGCAGAGTAAACAGAAAACCCACAGAGTGGGAGAAAGTCTTTGCAAGCTATGCATCTGAGAAAGAACTAATATCTAGAATCCACAGGGAACTCAAACAGATTAGCAAGAAAAAGATAATTCAATAAAAAATGGGCTAAGGACATAAATACACAATTCTCAAAAGAAGATACACTAATGGCCAACAAACATATGAAAAAATGCTCAACATCACTAAATATCAGGGAAGTGCAAATCAAAACCACAATGCAATACCACCTTCCTCCTGCAAGAATGACCATAATTAAAAAATCAAAACATAATAGATGTTGGCATGGATGTAGTGAAAAGGGAACACTTTTACACTGCCAGTCGGAATGTAAATTAATACAACCATTGTGGAAAACAGTATGGAGATTCCTTAAAAAACTAAAAGTAGAACTAACATTTGATCTAGCAATCCCATCACTGGATATCTGCCCAGAGGAAAGGTAGTCATTATATGAAAAAGACATTTGCACGTGCATATTTATAGCAGCACAATTTGCAATTGCAAAAATATGGAGCTGGCCCAAATGCCCATCAATTAACAAGTGGATAAAGAAAATGTTTTGTGCACATATATATATACACACATATATATGTGTGTGAATATATATGTGTATATATATATATAGTGTGTATATATGGTGTGTATATATAGTGTATATATATGGTGTGTGTGTGTATATGCTATATATATGGTGTGTATATATAGTGTATATATGGTGTGTATATATAGTGTATATATGGTGTGTATATATAGTATATTTATGGTGTATATTGGTATATGATATATATAATATATATATCATATATAATATATATGATATATAATATATATAATATATGATATATATAATATATATCATATATAATATATATGATATATGATATATAATATATATATCATATATAATATGTATAATGTATATATCATATATATTATATATATAATATACATATTATATATTATATATCATATATTATATATAATATATAATATGTATATAATTGCTAGATTATACATTATAAAGCAGAGAGTTAAGTGATATGGATCTACTCAAATTGCCCATCAATGAGTAGAAAAAAAAATATGATGTGATAAATATATGTATTAGAATACTACTCAGCCATAAAAAGGAGTAAAATAATGGCATTTGCAGCAACCTGGATGGAGTTGAAGATCATTATTCCAAATGAAGTAAATCAGGAATGGAAAATCAAACATCATATGTTCTCACTTATAAGTGGGAACTAAGATAGCTACCAGGACACAAAGGCATGATTATGATTTAATGGACTTTGAGGACTCAGTGGGACGGGTGGGAGGGGGGTGAGGGATAAAAGACTGCACATTGGGTACAGTGTACACTGCTTGGGTGATGGGTGCACCAAAATCTCGGATATCATTAGTAAAGAACTTATCCACGTAATCAAACACCACCTGTTCTCCAAGAACCGATTGAAATAAAAAAATAGAATAAAAAAAGATAACACTCTTACATTTTTTTAAAGTAAAGATCATGGCAACAGTTTTTTGGGATGCCCAAGGCATTCTGCTTTTCGACTTTCAGGAGGACCAAAGAATGATAGCACTCGTGCCAAGGTTCTTGTATGACAACTCCAATGCTATATTAGTTCTATTATTTTGCTGGCACTAATACAGCTCTTAGGTCCACCACTTAATTAGAACTATTAACTTCATTCATATGATTTTTTGTTAAAATATTACAAAGGGTTGGATGTTTCTGTATATTTAGGTCTACATCCTGTTTTAAGGTTGCATATCAAATTTTCATAAATTGTTTGTAGAGACCCAACTATGACTTCTATCCATCTTGTGTTATCTCTTCATCATTTTTAGACCCTCAGCTAACTGTGCCAACTCCTACTACTTTAGGACCTTCTTTAATTTCTTCCAATAATCAGAAATTGTAAGGGACTTTTATTTTTCTGGAGTAAAATTGCCTGAATTCAAGTCCTCCTCTACCACTCACTTTTCTGTGTGACTTTAGGCAAGAGACTTGAACCTTTCCTTGGTCTCAGTTTCCCATCTTAAATGGGAGAAAATAATATCAACCTTATAGAGTTTCTGGGAAGGTAAAATATTGTGATAAACTCTTGGCACATGGTGAAACAAAAAGACACTAGAAGAGTTGGTGCTTACTAAGCCATTATATCCAGCTTTTAATCATATGACTACACAGTGCAACAACTTCTAGGAGTATCCCCATTTTAGAAATGAGAAAACACTGGATTCTAATGGAAAGAGTGAAGATTAAAGCACAAGCTTCTTATCTGTTACGTTCATAAATGTCTACTAGCATAGACTCCTTAGTTCTCTAAGGGAATTTTTTTATAAACACAATTTACAATAAAGCAAATTCTTGTTTAGTGAGTCCTACAAGCTTGTCTCCCAAATTAAAACTTTTCTTTTTACTACTTCATGAAAATCATTCTTAAGTGCAACTGGCTTTTTTTTTTCTTCAAATGCATTGCAGTGAAAAGCACGATGACTTGGAATTTGATTTATGATTTGGAATTATTGCCATGATTTATGCTAAGGTGCATGAAATTTTACCTACTATTGCTTTTGAGCCATCAGTGCAGATGTCAACATAGTGGAAAAGACAAATGACATCTTTATATTATTATGAAAATAATTTTGACCTCATGAACCCCCTGAATATGTCTCAGGTACCCTCAGGGGTTCATTGACCACACTGAGAAACACTGACTGAGCAGCCACCTAAAATCATGCATTTTTACTATATTCCACAAGATGGTGATATTGTAATGTGCATCAGAAATTAAAAGTTGGGTCATAATTGAATAATTTAAAAAAATTGTTCACTTTCAGAAAATGATGTGGGTAACATATTTCCTTCCTTCCCTCCCTCCCTTCCTCCCTCCCTCCCTCCCTCTTCTTTCTTTCTTTCTTTCTTTCTTTCTTTCTTTCTTTCTTTCTTTCTTTCTTTCTTTCTTTCTTTCTTTCTTCTTCTTTCTTTCTAGAAAATTTACTTGGTGAGCTCTTGAAGCACCAAGTCCATCTTATCTGAGTCCTAACTTTCATCATGGAAACTTGCTTTCTAAATACGGCTTTATCAATGGCTGCCTCCTACAGAAACCTAATGTTAATTTGGAGGGGGACATTTTGCAATTGCGGAAACCAACAGGCTCTTGGAACCTTATCATTTAGTGCTCTTTAATTAAGAAAATTTTACCTTCTTCCAAATGACAATTTCACTTTTGTAGTTGCATTTCACATGCTCTGGAATTCTATGAATCTTTATTGGAGAAAGGATCCCTCAGTTCTGTGGTTCTTAAGCCTTTTATGTTTTGAGTGAAGGAATACAGATCCACTTGTGAATTTGATAAAAGTTGTGGATTCTCATCCCAGAAAAATGTACATGCATCTATGTGAAATTTTGCATACAATTTCACATGGCTCATTGTATTCTGAAGTTATTACTTGGATTAAGAACCTCTGCCTTAGTGGAAGAAACTATTGTCAAACCTCATATAGCCCCTTCAGCTCAGGTTAAAAAAAAAACCATTTGATATTAGAGGAAAGAGATATGAAGTCTTTATATAATCTTCTTACTGCTTTGTCCTTATTACAGACTTTATCTATACGCTGTAAAATAGTGTTTTCATTGCTTAAACATCCCATGCCTCTAGTTGAAAAGAGTACAAATGTCATGCACCCATCAGAATTCCGATATAGATTTTTTGCCAAAAGGGACTTTTCTCTTCACCTCCAGAATTACGCTCTATCTTTTTCATATCCCCCACTAGTGAGGAAGATTTTGTCAGGCTTTATTTTTGTATTTATGTTGCAAAGCAGTGCTACCTTTTTCATTTTTTAGATATAAAATTATAATATTTAAAATGATAGTTTTTTTTTCAAATTATCTGCAAACTACACTACCTTCAGAGCTTTTGACATTTTTTGAAAAGTTCTACCTTCTGAAATTCCTACATTAGACTTTCATACATTTAATTTTTGTAGACATTTCTTTTGGACTTCCCTATTAAATGGCAAATAGTCTAGAAAAGGGAACCTGTAAAATCACTGATTTAAGGTATCTTCTGAAGAATTTTTTTTTCATAAAAAGGATTTTAGAGAGCCTGGAAATGTTTTATTTGTGATTTTTTAAATGTATGTATTTTGGCTCAAATATGTAAATAAGAATATGTAATATATGTCTTTCTGTGTGTAGCTTATTTTATTTAACATAATATCTTCCAGTTCATCCATATTTGGCAAATGAAAGAATTTCATTCTTTATATGACTAAATAATATTCCATTTTGTATCTGTACCACTTTTTTATTCATTTATTCATTGGTGAAAACTTAGATGGATCATTAAACATTGTGTGCTTATATTGACATGTGCACCTAAATATGTATAATTATTATTAATCCATAATAATTAAAGATATTTTAAAAACAGGAAATGTGTCTATGATTAAATACAATTAAAACACTTATAATGCTCATAAAATAAATAAAATGTATATTTTTGACTGAAACAAAAACTTCAAACACATATATTCATAAGTTTTATGAATCAAATTTAACACCACCTTAACTTGTGATCTTTTTAACTTTGTCATATAAATTAATTATAAATTTGAACTCATGAATTAGATTTATATTAATAAAATGACACTCTCTTTTTGTGTTCTTTATTGGAAGAGGTTCAGTATATAATTTTGCCTGGTAATAGGATTCTTCTCAGATTATTGCCTTAAACTATTATTTACACCACTGTCACATATTCCTCTCCCCATATAATTGCCCCTTTCATGTTTTCCCATTCTTACTACCATGCTGTCTCACATTTCCCTTCATCTCTCTCATCAGACTCCTTCACATTTTCTTTTTTTAACTTTTAATTTTTTGTGGATTCGAAGTAGGTGTATATAATTGTGGGATATTTTGCAATAGGCATACAATGTGTAATAATCACATCAGAGTAAATGGGGTAGCCATCACTCCAAGCATTTATCATTTGTTGTACAATCCAATTATACTCTTTTAGATAATATAAAATGTACATTTAAAATTATTTTAATTACTTTTTTTTAAGTTTCGAGGTACATGTGGAGGATGTGCAAGTTTGTTACATAGGTAAACATGTGCCATGGTAGTTTGCTGCACCGATCAACCCATAACCTAGGTATTAGGCCCAGCATACATTAGCTCTTTTCCCTAGTCCTCTTTCCCCTATGCCCCACTCTCCCCTGACGGGCCCAGTGTGTGTTTTTCCACTTCCTGTGTCCATGTGTTCTCATTGCGCAGCTCCCACTTATAAGTGAGAACATGGGGTGTTTGGTTTTCTGTTCCTGTGTTAGTTTGCTGAGGATAAGGGCTTCCAGCTTCATTATCTCATTCCTTTTTATGGCCACATAGTCTTCTATGGTGCATATGTACCACATTTTCTTTATCCAGTCTATCACTGATGAGCATTTGGATTGATTCCATTTCTTTGCTATTGTGAAGAGTGCTGCAGTGAATATAAGTGTGTATGTATCTTTATAATAGAATGATTTATATTTATTTGGGTATATACCTAGTAATTGTATTGCTGGGTCAGATGGTATTTCCGGTTCTAAATCTTTGAGGAATTGCCATACTGTCTTCCACAATGATTGAACTAATTTACATTCCCACCAACAGTGTAAAAGTATTCCTTTTCTTGGTAACATCACCAGCATCTGTTGTTTCTTAACTTTTTAATAATCGCCATTCTGACTGACGTGATGATATCTCATTGTGGTTTTGATTTGCATTTATCTACTCATCTGTATTGAACTTTTTTTCATATGTTTGTTGGTTGCATGTATGTCTTTTTTTTTTTTGGAAAAATGTGTTCATGTCCTTTGTCCACGTTTTAATGGGGTTGTTTATTTTTTTTCCTGTAAATTTGCTTAAGTTCCTCATAGATTTTGGATATTAGACCTTAGTCAGATGGATAGATTGCAAAAATTTTATCCCAGTCTGTAGGTTGTCTGTTCACTCTAATGATAGTTTCTTTTGCTGAGCAGAAGCTCTTCAGTTTAGTTAGATCCTATTTGTCAATTGTTGCTTTTGTTGCAATTGCTTTGGCAATTTTATCACAAAATATTTGCTCATGCCTATGTTCTGAATGGTTTTACTTAGATTTTCTTCTAGAGTTTTTATGGTTTTGTGTTTTCTTTAAGTCATTAATGAAACTTGAGTTAATTTTTGTATAAGGTGTAAGGAAGGGATCTAATTTCAATTTTCTGCATATGGCTAGCCAGTTCTTCCAGCACCATTTGTTAAATAGGGAATCCTTTCCCCATTTCTAGTTTTTGCCAGATTTGTCCAAGATCAGATGGAGTAGATATGTGGTCTTATTTTTGAGTTCTCTATTCTGTTCCATTGGTCTATGTGCCTGTTTTTGTACCAGTGTTATGCTGTTTTTGTTACTGCAGCCTTGTAGTATAGTTTGATGTTGGGTAGTGTAATGCCTCCAGCTTTGCTCTTTTTGCTTAGGATTGTCCTGGCTATACAAGCTCTTTTTGGTTCCATATAGATTTTAAAATATATTTTTTTCTAATTCTATTCAGAATGTCAGTGGTGGCTTAATGGGAATAACATTGAATCTATATATTGCTTTGGGCAGTATGGCCATTTTTGCAATATTGATTCTTCCTATCCATGAGAATGAAATGTTTTTCTATCTGTTTTTCTATCCTCTCTGATTTCCTTGAGCTGTGGTTTGTGGTTCTCTTTCAAGAGGTCCTTCACTTTTCTTGTTAGCTGTATTCCTAGGTATTTTATTCTGTTTTTGGCAATTGTGAATGGAAGTTCATTCATGATTTGGCTTTCTGCTTGTCTATTGTTGGTGTATAGAAATTCTTGTGATTTCTGCACATTGATTTTGTATCCTGAGACTGCTGGAGTTGCTTGTCAGCCTAAGAAGCTTTTGCGCTGAGTCACTTGGATTTTCTAGATACAGGATCATGTCATCTGCAAATAGACAATTTGATTTCCTCTCTTCCTATTTGGATGCCCTTTGTTTCTTTCTCTTGCCTAACTGCCGTGGCCAGAACTTCCAATAATATGTTAAATAAAAGTGTTGGGAGAGGGCATCCTTGTTTTGTGCTGGTTTTCAAGGGAAATTCTTCTGGCTTTTGCACAGTCAGTATGATATTGGTTGTGAGTTTGTCATAAATGGCTCTTATTATTTTGGGGTATGTTTCTTAAATGTCAGTTTTTTGAGAGTTTTTAACATGAAGAGATGTTGAATTTTATCAAAGGCCTTTTCTGCATCTAGTGAGATTATCAGGTGATTTTTTTTGTCTTTAGTTCTGTTTATGTGATGAATTACTTTTATTTATTTGCATATGTAAAACCCACCTTGCATCCTGGGGATGAAGCCAACTTGATCGTGATGAACAAACTTTTTGATGTGCTGCTGGATTCAGTTTGCCAGTATTTTATTGAGAATTTTTGCATCAGTGTTTTTCAGGGATATTGGTCTGAAGTTTTCTTTTTTTGGTGTATCAAAACCTGCTTGAACCACCAAAGTTCAAAAACGACAGAGAAGGACATTACATAATGGTAAAGAGTTCAATTAAACAAAATATCTACCTATTCTAAGTATATATGCACACAATACAGGAACACCTGTATCAGGTTTTGGTATCAGGATGATGCTTGCTTCATAAAATGAGTTAGGGAGGAGTCCCTCGTTTTCAATTTTTTGAAATCATATCAGAAGAAATGATACCAGCTCCCCTTTTTACCTCTGGTAGAATTCAGCTGTAAGTCCATCTGGCTTGGGTATTTTTTGGTTGGTAGGCTATTTATTACTGCCTCAATTTCATAACTCATTACTGGTCTATTCAGTGATTCAACTTCTTCTTGGTTCAGTATTGGGAGGGTGTATGTGTCCAGGAATTTAATCATTTATTTTAGATTTCCCATTTGTTTGCATAGAAGTGTTTATAGTATTCTCTGATGGTTGTTTCTATTTCTGTGGGGTCAGTGGTGATATCTTCATTATTTTTATTGTGTTTATTTGAATCTTTCCTCTTTTCCTTTTTATTAGTCTAGCTAGTGGTCTATTTTATTAATTTTTTCAATAAATGAACTCCTGGATCATTGATTGTTTGAAGGGTTTTTTTTTTTGTCTCTATCTCCTTCAGTTCCACTCTGAGCTTGGTTATTTCTTGTCTCATGCTAACTTTGGGGTACTTTGCTCTTGGTTCTCTAGTTCTTTTAGTTGTGATGTTATGGTGTCGATTTGAGCTCTTTTTATCTTGTTGATATGGGCATTTAATGCTATAAATTTTCGTCTTAATGCTGCTTTAGCTGCATCACTGAGATTCTGGTACATTGTCACTTTGTTCTCATTGGTTTCAAAGAACCTGATTTCTGCCTTAATTTCATTACTTACCTATAAGTCATTCAGGAGCAGATTGTTCAGTTTTCATGTAGTCGTGTGGTTTTGAGTGTGTTTCTTAATCTTGAGTTCTAATTTTATTGTGCTGTGATCTGAGAGACTTATGATTTAAGTTCTTTTGCATTTGCTGAGGAGTATTCTACTTTCAATTATGTGATTAATTTTAGAGTAAGTGCCAGGTGGTGCTCATCAAATGTATATTCTGTTGTTTTGGGATGGAGTTCTGTAGATGTCTATCAGATCCACTTGGTCCAGAGCTGAGTTCAAGTTCTGAATCAGTGGGGTATTAAAGTCTCCCACTATTATTGTGTGGGGCTCTAAGTCTTTTTGCAGGTTTTTAAGAACTTGTTTAACAAATATGGGTGTTCCTGTATTGTGTGCATACGTACTTAGAATAGGTAGATATTTTGTTTAATTGAACCCTTTACCATTATGTAATGTCCTTCTCTGTCGTTTTTGAACTTTGGTGGTTCAAAGTCTATTTTGTCAGAAACTAGGATTGCAAACACTACTTTTTCTGATTTCCATTTACTTGGTAAATTTCCTCTTTTTTAAAATTTTGAGCCTATGTGTGTCTTTGCATGTGAGATGTGTTGCTTGAATATGGCACACTGATGGGCCTTGTCTTTTTATCCAGCTTGCCATTCTGTGTCTTTTAATTGGGGCATTTCACTGATTTACACTTAAGGTTAATATTGTTATGTGTGAATTTGATCCTGTCATGATGCTGGCTGGTTAATTTTGCAGACTTGTTAATGTAGTTGGTTCATAGTGTTGTTGGTCTGTGTACTTCAGTGTGTTTTTGTAGTGGCTGGTAACGGTTTTTCCTTTTTATGTTTAGTGCTTCCTTCAGGAGTTCTTGCAAGGCAGCCTTGGTGATGACAAAATCCTTCAGCATTTGCTTGTCTGAAAAATATTTTATTTACCCTTCACTTATGAAGCTTAGTTTGGCCGGTTATGAAATTCTGAGTTGGAAATTCTCTTCTTTAAGAATGTTGAATATTGGCCCCAAAATCTCTTCTGATTCTTAGGATTTTCACTGAGAGGTCTGCTGTTAGTCTGATGGGCTTTCCTTTGTAGGTGGTTTAGCCCTCCTCTCTGACTGCCCTTAACATTTTTTTCCTTCATTTCAACCTTGGAGAATCTGATGATTATGTGTTTTGAGGTAGATCTTCTCGTGGAGTATCTTATTGGGGTTTTCTGAATTTCCTGAATTTGAATGTTGGCCTGTCTTGCTAGGTTGAGGACTTTCTCCTGGATGATATCCTGAAGTGGTTTTTCAACTTTGTTTCATTCTCCCAATCTCTTTCAGGTACTCCAATCAGTTGTAGGTTTTGTCTTTTTACAGAGTCCCATAGTTCTTGAAGGTTTTGTTTTTTCCTTTTCATTCTTTTTTTCTTTAATCTTGTCTGCCTGCCTTATTTCAGCAAGACATTCTTCAAGCTCTGATATTCTCTCTTCTGCTTGGTCAATTCAGCTATTGATATATGTGTTTGCATCATGAGGTTCTCATGCTGTATTTTTCACTCCATCAGGTCATTTCATTCCTCCTGTAGTCTTTTATCATGGTTCTTAGCTTCTTTTTATTGGGTTAGAAGATAATTCTTTAGCTCAGTGAAGTTTGTTATTACCCACTTTCTGAAGCCTACTTCTGTCAGTTCATCCATGTCAGCTTCAACCCTGTTTTGTGCCCTTGCTGGAGAAGTGTTGTGATCATCTGGAGTAGAAGAGGATTTCTGGCGTTTGGAATTTTCAATGTTTTTGAATTTTTTTCATATCTTCGTGGATTTATCTATCTTTGATCTTTGAGGCTGTTGAACTTTGAATGGGGTTTTGTGGGGTCTTTTTTGATGATGTTGTAATTGTTGCTTTCTCTTTGTTTGTCTTTTAACAGTCAGGTCCCTCTTCTGCAGGTCTGCTGCAGTTTGCTGTGGGTCCACTCCAGACCCTGTTTACTTGGGCATCACCAGTGGAGGCTGCAGAACAACAAAGATTGCTGTCTCCTCCTTCCTCAAGAAGCATTGTCCCAGAGGGGCACCGGATTGATGCCAGCCAGAACTCTCCTGTATGACGTGTCTAGCGACCCCTGTTGGGAGGTCTCACCCAGTCAGGAGGCATGGGATCAGGGACCCGTTTAAGGAAGCAGTCTGACTGTCCCTTAGTGGAGCTGTTGCATGTGCTGGTGGAATCCCCCTCCTCCAGATTGCCTGGACTCTTCAGAGCCAGCAGGCAGGAAATATTAAGTCCACTGAGTCTGAGACCATGGCCACCCCTCTCCCCAGGTGTTCTGTCCCAGGGAGATACGAGTTCTGTATGTAAGCCCCTGTCTGGAGTTGCTGAAATTCCTGCAGGGAGTCCCTGCCCAGTGAGGATGGATCCGGGTCCCACCTAAAGAAGCAGTCTCACCACTATCTGCCCCAGCCTTTGTGCTGCACTGTGGGGAGTACCATTCAGTCCAAACTTCCCAGTATCTCTAGCACTGACCAGGGAAAGCCACCGACTAGAGCCTCAGTAATGGTGGTTGGCTCTTCCACCAGGAGCTCAGTCATCTCGGGCAGAATTTAGGCTGCTGTGTTGGCCAGTGGGGATTCCAAGCCAGTGGGTCTTAGCTTGCGGGGTTCCATGGGAGTGGGACCCACTGAGGGAGACCGTTTGGCTCCCTGGCTTCAGCCCCTTTCCATGGGGGTGAACGGTTCTCCTGCCTCACTGGCGTTCCAGGCACCATCAGAGCATGTAAAAACTCCTGCAACTAAGTGCCTGCCCGAGCAGCTGCTGTGGATCTGCCCACTTTTGTGCTTGAGACCCAAGGCCCTGGTGGTGTAGGCTCATGAGGAAATCTCCTGATCCACGGATTGCAAAAATCCGTGGGAAAAGTGTAGTATCCCGGTTAGGTAACACAGCCCCTCACCACCTCCCTTGGCTGGGAGAGGGAGGTCCCATTGTCCTGTACAGCTCCCAGGTGAACCGTCATCCCACCCTGCTTTTCCTTGCTTTCTATGTGTCATGCCAACCACCTAGTCAGTCCCAATGAGATGAACTGGGTACCTCAGTTGGTAATGCAGAAATTACTTGTCTTTTGTGTTTGTCTGGCTGGGAGCTGTAGACCAGAGCTATTTCTCCTAGGCCATCTTCCCCTATCCCCTTGACTTTTTCCAATTAAATTATTATTCACTATAGTCATCCTGTTGTGCTATCAAACATTATCTTATTCATTCTTTATAACTATTCTCTGTACCCGTTAATCATCCCCACTCCCCATCACTTCCCGTTCCTCTTCCCAGTCTCTGGTAACCATCCTTCTACTATCTATCTATATGAGTTCAAATGTTTAAATTTGTGGTTCCCACAAATTAGTGAGAATATGTAAAGTTTGTCTTTATGTGCCTAGCTTATTTCACTTAATATAATGACCTCAAGTTTCATCCAGGCTGTTGCAAATGACAGAATCTCATTCCTTTTTATGGCTGAATAGTACTCCATTGTGTATATGTACCACATTTTTAAATCAATTCATCTGTTTATGAATACTTGGGTTGCTTCCAGATCTTGGCTACAGTATACATGGGAGGCAGGTGTCCCTTTGATATACTGATTTCCTTTCTTTCATATATATTCCTGTTAATGGGATTGCTGGATCATATGGTAGTTCTATTTTTAGTTTTTTGAGAAATCTCCAAACTATTCTTCATAGTAGTTGTACTAACTTACATTCCCGCCAACAGTGTACAAAGGTTTCCTATTCTCCACATCCTTGCCAACATTTATTATTGCCTGACTTTTGGATAAAAGCCATTTTAACTGGGGTGAGATGATATCTCATGGTAGTTTTGATTTACATTTCTCTGATGGTCCATGATGTTGAGCACCTTTTTATACGCCTGTTTGCCATCAGTATGTCTTCTTTTGAGAAATGTCTTTTCAAATCATTGGCATATTTTAAAATCAGACAATTAGGTATTTTTTCCTATAGAGTTGGTTGATGTCTGTAGTAGTCCATTCTCAAACTGCTATAAAGAATACCTGAGACTGGGTAATTTATAAAGGAAAGAGATTTAATTGACTCACAGTTCCACATGGCTGGGGAGGTCTCTGGAAACTTACAATCATGGCAGAAGGTAAAGGGGAAGCAGGGCATATCTTCTCATGGTGGCAGCAGCGGGGTAGGGGGTGGGGGAACTGCCAAACACTTTTAAAACCATCAAAACATATGATAACTCACTCACTATTATGAGAACAGAATAGAGGAAACAGCCCCCATGATCCAGTCACCTCCCACCAGGCCCCTTTCTCAACAGGTTGGGATTACAATTTGAGATGAGATTTGGGTAGAGACATAGAGCCAAGTCATATCAACCTCTTTATATATTCTGATTTTTAACCCCTTGTCAGATGGATAACTTGCAAATACTTTTTCCAATTATGTGAGTTGTCTATTTCCTTTATTGATTCTTTAATTTGCTATGCAGAAGCTCTTTAGCTTTGTGTGATTCTGGTTGGACAGTTTTGCTCTTGTTGCCTGTGCTGGTGAAGTATTACTCAATAAATCTTTGCACAGTCCAATTTCCTGGAGAGTTTTCCAAATGTTTTGTTTCAGTAGTTTCATAGATTTAAGTCTCTAATACATTTTTATTTGATTTTTCATATGGTGAGAGACAGGGGTCTAGTTTCATTATTATGCATATATTTCTCCAATTTGTCCAGAACTATTTATTAAATAGACTGTTCTTTCCTCAATGTATGTCTTTGGCACCTATGTTGAAAATGAGTTCACTGTAGATATATGAATTTATCTCTGGTTCTCTATTCTTTTTTTTTAATTGTGGGTACATAGTAGGTATGTATATTTATAAGATACACCATATGTTTGGATACAGGCATGCAATGTGAAATAAGCACATCATGGAGAATGGGGTATCTGTCCTCTAAAGCATTTATCCTTTGAGTTACAAACAATCCAATTACTATTTTGTGGTTTTATTTTTTCTTTTTTAATAATTTTATTTCAATAACATTTTGGAAACAGGTGGTTTTGGGTTACATGAATAAGCTCTTTAGTGATGATTTCTGAGATTTTGGTCCACCCATTACCTAATCAGTGTACACTGTACCCAATATGTAGTCTCTTATCCCTCACGCTCCTTCCACTCTTCCCTGAGTCTCCAAAGTCCATTATATGCTTTGCATTCTCATGGAAGTAGCTCCCACTTATAAGTGAGAACATATGATATTTGGTTTTCTATTCTTGAGTTACTTCACTTGGAATAATGGTCTCCAATTCCATCCACATTTCTGCAAGTGCTATTGTCTTATTCCATTTTATGGCTGGGTAAGATTCCATGGTGTATATATACCGTATTTTCTTTATCCACTTGTTGGTTTTTGGGCATTTAAGTTGGTTTCATATTTTTGTAATTGTGCTGCTATAGACATGCGTGTGCAAGTGTCTTTTTCATATAATGACTCTTTTCCTTTTGGTAGATACCCAGTGAGGGGATTGCTGGATCAAATGTTACATCTACTTTTAGTTCTTTAATAAATTTCCATAGTGTTTTCTGTAGTGGTTGTACTCGTTTACATTCCACCAGCAGTGTAAAAGTGTTTCCTTTTCACCACATCCACATCAACATGTATTATTTTTTTATTTAAGAAAGTATGGCCATTCTTGCAGGAGTGAGGTTCTGTCACATTGTGGTTTTAATTTGTATTTTTCTGATAATTAGTGATGTTGAGTATTTTTTTATACCCTTGTTGTGTGTGTATCTTTTGACAATTGTGTATTCATGTCCTTTGCCCACTTTTTGATGGAATTATTTTTTTCCTTGATGATTTGTTTGAGTTCCTTGTAGATTCTGGATATTAGTTGTTTGTTGGATGTATAGCTCATGAAGATTTTCTCCCACTCTGTGGGTTGTCTGTTAACTCTGCTAATTATTTCTTTTGCTGTGCAGAAGCTTTTTAGTTAAATAAGTCCCATCTATTTATCTTTGTTTTTGTTACATTTGCTTTTGGGTTCCTGGTCATGAATTCTTTGCCTATGCCAATGTCTAGAAGAGTTTTTCTGATATCATCTTGTAGAATTTTTATAATTTCAGATCTTATATTTAGGTCTGTGATCCATCTTCGTTGATTTTTTGTAAGGTGAGAGATGAGGATCCAGCATCATTCTTCTAAATGTGGCTTGCCAATTATCTCAGCAGCATTTGTTGAATAGGGTGTTCTTTCTCCAGTTTATGGTTTATTTATTTATTTATTTATTGCTTTGCTGAAGATCAGTTGGTTGTAAGTATCTGGCTTTATATCTTGGTTCTATATTATGTTCCATTGGTCTACATGACTCTTTTAATACCAGTACCATGCTCTTTTGGTAACTATAGCCTTGTAGTATAGTTTCAAGTTGGGTAATGTAATGCCTCCAGATTTATTCTTTTTGTTTAGTATTGAACTCTGAACAGACCAATAACAAGCAGTGAGATAGAATCAGTAATAAAAAAATTGCCGACAACAAAAAGCCCAGGACCAGACAGATTCACCACTGAATTCTATTAGAAATTCAAAGAAGAATTGGTACCAATTCTACTGAAACTGTTTCAAAGGATAGAGAAAGAGAGAATCCTCCTAAAATTATTCTATGAAGCCAGTATCAACCTAACACCAAAGCCAGGAAAATACATGACAAAAAGGAAAAGTACAGACAAATATCCCTCATGAACATAGATGCAAAAATCGACAACAAAAATACTGGCTAACCAAATTCAACAATATATTAAAAAGATAATACATCATGATCAAGTGGGTTTTATAACAGGGATGCAGGGATGGTTTTATATACTCAAATCAATAAATGTAATGCATTACATTAACAGAATTAAAAACAAGAATTATATGATCATCTCAATAGACGCAGAAAAAACATTTGACAAAATCCAGCATCCTTTATGATAAAACTCTCAACAAAATTGGCACAGAAGGGACACAACTCAAAGTAATAAAAGCCATCTATGACAAACCCACAGCCAACATCATACTGAATGGGGAAGAGCCAAAAGCATTGCCCCTGAGCACTAGAATAAGAGAAGGATGCCCATTTTTATCACTTCTATTAAACATAGTACTGGAAGTCCTAGCCAGAGCAATCAGACAAGAGAAAAAAGTAAAGGAAATCCAAATCGAAAAAGAGGAAGTCAAAGTGTCAATGTTTGCTGATAATATGATTGTATACCTAGAAAACCCTAAAGACTCCTTAAAAAAGCTCTTAGATATGATAAATAAATTCAGTAAAGTTTCAGGATATAAAATCAATGTACACAAACCAGTAGCACTGCCATACACCAACAACGACCAGCTGAGAATCAAATCAAGAACTCAATCTCTTTTACAACAGCTGCAGAAAAATAAAATACTTAGGAATATACTTAGCTAAGGAAGTGAAAGCTCTTTATGAGGAAAACTAAAAAACACTGCTGAAAAAAATCACAGATGACACAAACAAATGGAAACACATCTCATGCTCATGGACGGGTAGAATCAATTTTGTTAAAATGATCATACTTCCCATACCAATTTACAAATTTAATGCAATTCCCATGAAAATACCGTCATCATTCTTCACAGAACAAGAATAAAACAATCCTAAAATTCATGTGAAACCCAAAAAGAGCCTGCATAGCCTAAACAATACTAAGCAATTGCATTCTTTAAGCTATTTAAAAATATACAATAAAGTTATTATTGACTGTGTAGTCACTCTTGTGCTATCAATAGTAAGTCTTATTTATTCTTTCTATATTTTTTGTGCCCATTAACCATCCCCACCTACCCTTCAGCCCGCTACTACTCTTCTCAGCCTTTGGTAACCATCCTTCTACTCTCCATGTTCATGAGTCTAATTGTTTTTATTTTTATTAGAACTGATAAACAAATTCAGTAAAGTTGCAGGATACAAAATCAACATACAAAAGTCAGTAGCATTTCTATATGCCAGCAGTGAACAATGTGAAAAAGAAATTAAAAAGTAATCCCATTTATAATAACCACATGTAAAATTAAATACCTAGAAATTAACTTAACCAAAGTGAAATATCTCTACAATGAAAACTATAAAACCCTAATGAAGGAAATGACCAAAAAATGAGTTTTCTATTTTGTTCCACTGATCTACGTATATGGTTTTATGCCAGTACCATGCTGTTGTGGTTACTGTTGCTCTGTAGTATGATTTGAACTCAGGTGATTTCTCCAGTTTTGTTCTTTTTGCTCAGAATACCTTTAGCTTTTCAGGGTCTTTTGTGGTTCCACATAAGTTTTATAATTGCTTTTTCTCTTTCTGTGATGAATGCCCTTGATATTTTGATAAAGACTGCATTGTACCTGTAGACTGCTTTGGGAAATATGAACTTTTTAACAATACTGATTATTTCAATTTATGAACATAAAATATCTTTCCATCTTCTTTGTCCTCTTACATTTCTTTCATCAGTAAATTATAGTTTAATTGTACAGGTATTTTATTTAAGTTATTTCATAGATATTTAATTTTACTTGTAGCTATTGTAAATGGGATTACTTTCTTGATTTCTTTTTCAGATCGTTTGCTTTTGGTATATTAAAAATGTCGTCAATTTTTGTTTGTTCGCTTTGTATTCTGTAACTTCCTTGAATTTGCTTATTAGTTTTAATTTTTTGCTGGCATCATTAGATTTTTTCAAACATAAGATCCTATAACCTGCAACAAGAATAATTTGACTTATTCTTTTCCAATCTGGATGCCCTTTATTTTTCTCCCTTTCTGATTGCTCAAGCTATGACTTCCAGTCCTATGATAAATAACAATAGTGATAGTGGTTATCTTTGTCATGTTCCCTATCTTAGTGGAAAAGCTTTCAGTTTTTCCCCAATCAGTATGATACTAGCTGTGGGCCATTGTATATGACTTTTATTTTGTTGATGTAAGCTCCTTCTACACCCAGTTTTTTGAGGTTTTCTTTTTCAAGCCTAAAGAAATGTTCAATATTATCAAATGGTTTTTCAGCATCAATTGAAATGATCATGTGGTTTTTTTCCTTCATTGTGTTGATATATCACATTAATTAATTTGCATATATGGAACCATCCTTGAATTCCTGGGATAAATCTCACTTGGTTATGATGAATGTTCTTTTTAATGTGTTGTTGAATTCAGTTTGCTACTATTTTGTTGAGAATTCTTGCATCAATGTTCATCAGAGATTTTGGCTTTTTTTTTTTTATAAGTATTTGTTTTTGTTATCAGGGTAATACTGAACTTGTAGAATGAGTTTGGAATTCTTCCATTTACCTCTATTTTTTTGGAATAATTTAAGTAGAATTGGTATTATTTATTTAAATGTTGCATAAAATTCAGCAGTGATGACATTGTGTCCCAGGCTTTTGTTTGCTGGAGACTTTTCATTATAATTTCAATCTTTTTACTAGTTACTGTTCTATTTATGTTTTGGATTTCTTCATGGTTCAATCTTGGTAGATTTTATGTGTCTAGAAATTTACCTATTTCTTCTAGGTTTTCCAATGTGTTGGCACATAGTTGCTCATAGTAACCTCTATAATCCTTTGAGTTTCTGCAGAATTGGTTGCAATGTCTCTCTTTTAATCTCTGATTTTATTTATTTTGTCTTCTATTTTTTCTTCTCAGTCTGGTTAAAATGTTTTATTATTTTTATCTTTTGAAAATATTTTTTGTTTTGTTAATCTTTGTATTATTTTCTCAATTTTAATTTTCTTTATTTCTTCTTTGATCTTTATTTCTTTTCTCCTGTGAATTTTCTCTTTCTGTTTTCATTGACCCACTGGTCATTCAGGAGAATATTGTTTAAACTCCATGTGATTATATAGTTTCCAAAATTATTCTTATTATAGATTTCTAGTTTTATTCCATTGTGGTCAGAGTAGATGCTAAATATTTTTTAATATTTTGGATGTTTTAATACTTGTTTTGTGGCCTAACATAATGGTGTATCTTTGAAAATAATCCATGTTGAGAAGAATGTGTATTTGACACCCATTATATGAAATGTAAGTCTTTCTACATCTATCTCTTTCTTTACCTTCTCTTTAAGTCCAATACCTCTTAGATTTGCCCTTTTAAAAATCTATTAGGCATGCCTCATTTTTTTTGTTTCCTTTGTGTAGTTTTAAATAGCCTGTCTTAAAGCTCACTAATTATTTATTCTGCTTGATCAGTTCTGCTATTAGGAGACTCCGATGCATCTTTCAGTGTGTCACTCGCATTTTTCACCTCCAGAATTTCTGCTTGATTCTTTTTAATTATTTAAATTCCCATGTTCGATTTATCTCCTGGAATTCTAAACTTCTCTGTGTAATTTTGGATTTCTTTGAGTTTCCTGAAGACAGCTATTTTGAAATTCTCTGTCTGAAGAGTCACAAATCTATGTCTCCCCAAGGTTTGTCCCTGGTGCTTTATTTAGTTTATTTTCTGAGGTTATGTTTTCCTGGATGGTCTTGATGCTTATGAATATTTGGTGATTTGGGGGCATTGAATAATTAGGTATTTATTGTAGTCCTCAAAGTCTAAGCTTGTTTGTACTCATTCTTCTTGGGAAGGCTTTCCAGGTATTTGAAGGGACTTAGGTGTTGTGATTTAAGTTTTTGGGCACTATATCTGTATTTCCATTAGTGGCACCCCAATCCCAGTAACATCATATTTCTTGAAGATTTGTACAGGGACCACCTTGGTGGTCTTAGATAAGATCTAGAAGAATTTCCTGGATTTCCAAGAACAGACTTTTATTCTCTTTCCTCACTTTCTCCCAAACAAACAGAGGCTCACTCTCTTTGCTGAGCTGCCTGGAGCTGGGGTGAGGGATAACACAAACATTCCTGTGGCCACCACCACTTGGACTGTGCTGGGTCTGATCTGAAGCCTATACAGTACTGGACCTTGCCCAAGGCCTGCTGTAACTACTACCTGGCTACCACATATGTTTGTCCAGGGACCTAGGACTCTACAAATACCAGGTGGTTAAGCCAGTTAATCTTGTGTCCTTCCCTCCAGGAAAGCAAGTTCTTCTAGGCCCCTGACAGGTCCAGAAATGCCATCTGCGAGCCACTGCCTGGAGTCAGAAACCTTTGATTTTACCTGGTGCTCTATTCTATGTTGGCTAAGCTGGCACTGAAACCAAAAGACAAAGTCTTTCTCAGTCTTTCCTCCCATTTCCTCAGGCAGAGGTGTTTCTCCCCTCTTCCACCACCACCACCAGTCCACAGGAAGTACTGTCAATGTTTCCTTAAAGCCCAAGGGCTTGTCAAGCAGTTTTTGCTAGGTCTGTGACTCACCTTCACAGCAGTGGTCTCCCCTGTTGCCCATGGAAAGTCCAGAAATGCCATCCAAGATCGAAGATGCGGAATTGAGTACCCCAAGAGCACACTTCTGGCTGTTTCCCAGTGTGGCAATGCTAGTGCCTAAGTTGCAAGAAAAAGTCGCCTTTATTCTTCCTTCTCCTTTTCTCAAGCAGAAGGAGCCTATGCATCTTCATAGCCATCACAGCTGTGAATATGCTTGGTTACTCCTTATTCCAGCATCTCTCCGAGTCTCACCCAAGGCCCATGACATGTATTCTCTTGTTATCGGTGCTGATTATTCAAGGTCCAATGAGGGCTTTAATCAGCAGGTAACAAATCCTGTCAACTCGGTCCTTCCTTTCAAGAAAGCAGATTCCCTTCAATTTCAAGGTGTGTCTAGAAATGTCATCCAGGAGTTAGGGCTGGGAATTGGGGCCTCCTGTTTCTGCTTAGTGCCCTATTCTATTGTGGCTGAACTGGAATCCAAGTTGCAAAATAAAGTCCTCTTTACTCTTCCCCCTCCTCTCAAGCTGAAGGAAGGGGTTGCTTTTGGAGCTGGTGGCTGCACTGCCTGGAGTTTGGGGAGGGATGATGTAAGCACTCCCTTAGCTGCCCCGGATAGTGTCTCACTAGGTCATGTGACTCCCCTAGTCCAGTGCAGCACTATGAATTGCTTAGGAATTGCAGTCCTTCTGGCCTAGACAGCTTTTTAAGTTCATTTAGGATCCTAGAGTGCTTTAGCTCACAGCGGTGAGGCTTACCAAAACTCAGGTTCCAACTGCTAGGATGAGCAATTCCCCTTTGTATAGGGCTGGTCTAAATGCTCCCTCCACAGGCATCAGTGGAGTTCCTCCCAATGTTGGTAGCACTGCATTGCAATGTAAAGTTCCACATTCATTGTGCTCACCCTCCCCCAAGTGCACAGATTCTCTCTCTATGCCATGAGGCCACTGACACCAGGTTGGGGAGGGGTGGTGTTGGCAATTCAAGACTGTCCTTCCTACCCTCTTCAGTGCCTCTTTCAGAGATATGAAGTTAAAATCAGGTACTGCAATCTCTCATCTGATTTTTGGTTTTCATGAAGGTGCTTTTTGAATAGGTGGTTATAAAAAAAATTCTATTCCTGCAGGGAGGATGATCAGTGGAGGCTTCTATTTGGCCATCTTGCTCTACCTCATTCTGCATTTTCTTGTATGTACATTTTACTACTCATTTGCCCCCATATATTCTGCCTGCCTGAAAGAGGCTCTATGGCTTCCTTCTTCAGTCAGCCCTCTTAGTAACCTAATTTCTCTCAGACTTCAGCATTTTTGTTCTCTTCTCTCAGCAGTGCTGCTCTCTCAGGCTTTTTCCATGTACCACCTGTTTTGACAGCTGGGGACTAAGATTAACTGAGGAGAGTGTGATGTTGCTGGAAGAGGCTGAGTATACATAGATCTTTGGCCTAAGTCCAGTCAGCATGGCTGTAACTAACCAGATACCACCAACCCCACACCTTGTAGCTTAAAGTTTACTCAGCGGTAAATAACAGCTTGGGAGCCTGGCAATGTAATCCAGTGGAAGAAACATTGGAGTGGCCTTAATCTCTTAAAGTCTCTTTTCTGCAAGCTTCAGTTGAGACAAAGATTTCATATGTGACTTTTGACAAATCACTTTCCTTTCTGCACTTCAGTTTCCCCATCATGTATACAGAATTTTTAAAACTTGGAGTCAACTTGACCTGATGTCAAATTGGCTCTTCTATAAGCTGCGTGATCTTAGCTCCCACATTTTATAATTAAGTGCAGACAACAAAGAGCAAGGCCCAGGGGTACTGATACTAAAAGAATTCCAAGGGGGTTGAGAGTAGGTTAGTATCAAGAGAGAAAAAAAAACCTGGAACAAATATCACCAGAAAATACGTGGTGAAATGACAATAGATGTGGGAGAATAAAGGGCTGTGGATAGGAATGGACTAGGACAACCTAGCACCAAAACCAACATTTTATTGCTTTGTGGTGTTCTGGCCTATGATAATACTTTATTATCCAGAGCCTTGCAACATCTCACCAGACTTCTTACTGCTGTCTTCCTTGCCCAACCGCCACCCGTTTCCACAATTCCTTGTGCACATGACTTCAAGGTTTGATTTCCTGAAGTACAACCTCATTCATGTCAAACACTTCCTTAACAATATCAGCCTTTGGCTTTTTATTGCTTACAGAGAAAAAATACACCCTTTCACCTTGCATTCAAAGTCCTTCATGATCTGCTCTCAACTAGTTTCTAAATTGTAGACACTTCTTCCCTACACGTATTGAATTAACAAGTGACATTGGATTCTTTTTCCTTCAGCATGTAGTCCCTATGCTCACTTTAGTGAAAAATCCTGTTCACCATTTGTGGTCCATTTCAAATGTCCTTGTGGTGCTCTACTCTCTTCTGCATCTTTGGAGTACTTTGCTAGTACTCTTTAATAGGCACTTTCCGTATTTTGACGTGTGTCTTTTGATACTTCTATTTTAGACTTCTCTTGCTTAGGTGTATATTTCCAGAGGGTAGTAGCTTTATATAATTCATATCTGCATTTATTTCCTCCATTCAGCCCCTACAGCTGTGCCTAGTATAATGCTGTGTACATTGTGACTCAACAAATACTTATTGAAGCAAATTTACTGTTTTAAATATCTGTTCCCTCCCAACTCAATTCTTATTTGTTCTGTTTTCTAAGTAATAGAAAAGGATTTTGAGCAATAAGACATTTAGGAAGCTATTATCTGGAAGGGTACTTGGATAGCAGTTCTAAGAGTATATTCCAGCTTTAGCCTGATTTTGATCCCTGTTGAAACCTGCAAATCCCTTAATATACTGTGGATAACGAAGAGAAGTGTTGGAAAACAACTGAAATAGAGTCTACTGAGTTACAGCAAAGTCTATTGGAATTAGAATTAGGACAATAACCATAATGACTTGTTTTCAGCTGTTTTATATATTTCCCCTTCTATTCTTCCCACATCTAGGTTCTAGGACCTCCACACAACAAGCCTGCCCATTGAAAGATGAAAGGCTGATAGGGTTCCAGAGGTCATGTCTATGCTGTACCTTTCACTGTACCATTACCCCAAAGGAAATCGTAGTACATGTTATTCCTACACTTCTATTCCAGAGCAGAGTAAACAGTTTTTTTCAGGACAACTGATAACATTTTCTAAAATATGGAGAGGTAGAAATTACATGTTTGGTCACCTCTATTGACCACATTATCTGCCTAATAGAGAATTCTGTTGTGTGTTAGGAAAAGCAGATGAATCTCAGGAAGAATAGTGAGCTTTGTGGAACTATGACTTGCCCTATTTCCACTCTCTGCTTCCATCTCTGCAGCAGCCATGAAAATCAGCAACTCAAAATTAGGGTAAAAACCAGCAGCCTGGCAGCCACTAGAAGTGGAAGTTTGGAGATGGAGCTCTTTTAACTTTCATTTTCAGAGGATTTTTACTATTCAACCTGTGTGATGGTTCATTGGAAGACACCCATTTGGAAGACTATATTTGACTTGACTCAAGAGTTTATTCAGTGGAAAAAAGCCCCTCCCCTCAGGGACATTTGTTGAAAACAATTACAGACAATGGTTTAACTTCACAGGTGCATGCAGCAGTGGATAACAGATGGAAAAGCCAATAAGATAACCAAACATCTTAAAAAGAAAATCTGGAGAATGACATGTCTGTAGAGGCTTTGAAAAACTCTAACATATTTCTGAGAATATAGGAGGCCACATGCATCCTTTGGGCTGTGTGCATGACCAGGATGTTGTGCATGCTCAGAGAAGACCCAAGGAGATTCTACTTTAACACTTATGGCATACTTTGACACTTGTGCAAGCAGGAAGTGAAGAAGTTGTGCCATCACACATGCACACACACACACACACACACACACACACACACACACAAAGTCTCTTGAAAAGACTGGAGGACTTATTGGTTTAATATGTTTAAGGAAATCTGTTTTCAGTCATTAGCTGATTATTAAGCTAATTGAGCAGAGACTTCAGTGACCATGCAAGACAAAGAATACAGACCTTACAAAATTAGTTTCAAAAAGTCAGAAAATAAACAAGCATAAACAACAATAATCTCCAGGGAAGGGGCAGGAGAATCTAACATCCAAAAATTAAACATAATATTATTTAAAATGTTCTTTTTCCCAGATAAAAATATGAGACATGCAAAGATACAAGAAAGTATGGCTTACACACAGTTAAAAATATATTTTCCCCTGAGGAAGTCCAGATGTTGGACTCATATGACAAAGATTTTAATTTAGCTATTAGGGGTATGTTCAAACAACTAAAGAAAAATATGTTTAAATAACTAAATGAAATAATTATAATGTTATTTTACCATACAGAAAATACAAGTAAAGCAGAAATTATCTATCAACAAGTAGAAATTTTGAAATTGAAAAGTGCAATGACTGACATGAAAAATCCACTACAGTGGTTCAGCAGCAGATTTGAGCAGCAAGAAGAGAGAATCAGCATACTTGAAGATAGGTCAAATGAAATTATTCAGATTGAAGAAGAATGATTGTATTCTTCCTACATAGAATACAATAAAGAATAAAGAATGTAAAGAATGAAGGAAAATGAACAGAGTCTGAGAGACCCATTGGACATAATCAAATGCACCAATATATGTATAATGTGACTTCCAGATGTAGAGGAGAGAGACAAAGAAGAATGCAGAATATTTGAATGGATTATGGTAAAAAATCCAAACTTTGATGAAAAACATGGATCTGTACATTCAAGAAGAACAATGAACTCCAAGTAGAATGAACTCAAAGACAGCCACACCTAGATATGGCACAATAACCGTGTTAAAATTCAATGATAAAGAGAATCTTGAAAGCAGCTTATGAGAAGATTTTTACTATGTATAAAATGATCTTCAAAATAAGATAGTGAGAAATTATAAAGGCCAGAAGGCAATGGGGTAACTTATTTAAAGTGTTAAAATAAAATAATTATAAACCAATAATTCTATGTCAAGAAAAAGAGCACTTCAGAAATGCAAGAGAAATTAAGACATTCATTTTGTTTATTAACAAAAATAAAATCTCTGGAAGGCCTTACCTACAATAAATATAAAAAGAGTCTTTAGATTAAGATGAATCAATGCTACAAAGTAACTTGAATCCCCATGTAGAAATAAATAGCACTGACAATGGTGACTACATAAATAATTGTAAGTGATGGTATAAATGTATTGACAGACAGCTGCATAAAACAAGAATTTTAAATCTGTTTAATGGGTATGTAATGTGTACTGATATAATTTACATTACAATAATGGCACAAAGGAATGGTAAATAATGGAGTTCTATATAATGAAAATGTTTTGTATACAATTGAATTAAGTTGGAATTAATATGAACGAGATTCTGATAATATGTAAAATTGAATCCCTATGCACATCACAGATAAAACAAATTTAAAAATATGGTAGGAGAGACAGAGCAAGAGCAAAATGGCAGAATTGAAGGCTCCATTGATTGTCCCCCTGCACAAGGACACCAATTTAACAACTGTCTACAGAGTAAAAACACGTTTATACTAACCAAAAATTACATGAGGCCACAAAATACGTTGTTTTAACTTTGGATCACTGAGAGAGGCACTGAAAAGGTAGAAAAAAGCCATCTTGAATTGCTGATGTCTCCCCTCCCCTACTCTCCAGCAGTGGCGACCTGGTGCAGAGTGTGTCTCTGGGTGCTGGGGAAGGAAGAACACAAGTGCTGTCCTGTTAGAGCAGAAAGGAAATCTGGACCAAACTCAGCTGATGCCTATCCATAGAGGGAGCATGTAAATCAGCCCTAGCCAGAGAAAAATCACTGATCCCAGCCCTGTGAACTTGAGTTCCTGCAAACCTTGCCACTGAAGGCTAAAGTCCTCTGTGTCTCTAACTAAACTTGAAATGCAGTCTAGGCCATAGGGACTGCAACTCTTAAATGAATTCTAGTGCTGAACTGGGCCCAGAGACAGTGGATGTAGGAGGTGGGGCATGTGACCTAATGAGATATCAGCTGGGGCAGCTAAGAGAGTGCTGGCATCACTCCTTTCTTAACCCCAGACTGCACAGCTCATAGTTCCAAGAGACCTCTTTCTTCTGTTTTAGGACAAGAGAGGAAGGAGTGGAAAGGACTTTGTCTTGCATCTTGGATACCAGCTCAGCCACAGCAGAATAGAGTAGTGAGCCCCCCATTCCAGGCCCTAGATCCCAGATCACATTTCCATACACAACCTGAGTCAGAAGGGAACCTGCTGCCTGAAAGGGAGTAAACTATTCCTGGCAGCACTCATCACCTGCTAATTGAAGAGCCCGTGGGAACTGAATAACCAGCAGCGATACTGAGGTACCACATTGTGGGCCTTGGGTAAGCCTCTGAGTCTTACTGGCTTTAGGTGATACTCAGCACATTACCAGCTATGGTGGTTATGGGGTAAAACTCCTTCTGCTTGATAAAAGCAGAGGGAAAAGGAAAGGGAACTTTGCCTTGCACTGTAGGTACCAGCACGGCCATAGTAGTGCAGAGAATCAAGTGAGGTTTTGGGGTTTCTGATTTCAGGACTTGACTTTTGAATGGCATTTCTGAGCCTGCTCTGGGTAAGAGTGGAGCCCATTTCCCTGAAGGGTGAGTCTTAGGCTAGGCAACATTAACCACAAGCTGACTTAAGAGACTTTGGGTCTTAAGGGAAAATCACCAGTAGTCTGGCAGTACTCCTTGTTGCCTTTGATGGCAGTGGCTATGGTGTGAGGCTTCTCTGCCTTTGAAAATGGGAAGAAGAGTGGGAAGAACTGTGTCTTGTGATTTGAGTGCCAGCTCAGCCACAGTACCATTGAACACTGGGTAGTCTTCTAAGGTTATGACTCTAGTCCCTGAATCCTTGATGGCACCTCTGGGCCCACTGAGGGCCTGGGGGAACTTGCTGCCTTGAGGGGAAGGATATAGGCTTAGCTGGCTTTGCCACCTGTGGATTGTAGAGCCCCGGGCCTGTAACGAATACCTGGCTACCACCTATTTTGTTCAAAGCCCTGGAGCTCTGCAATCATCATGTGGCGATCCAGCTAGGCTTGTTTGTTGTTGTTGCTAGGTTTGTTGTTGTTGTTGTTGTTTGTTTGTTTCAGGGAATCAAGTTGCCCCAGGCCCCAGGGAGGTTCAGAAGTACCATCCAGGAGCCAGAGACTGGAGTAAAATACCTTAGCCTACTTGGTACTCTGTTGAATTACTGCTAAACTAGCACTCAAACCACAAGATGCAGTTCTTCCCATTCTTCCCACCAATTTAAACAAACAGAGGAGGCTCACTCCATGGCCACCATCACTGTAGGCTCACAGGGAGTACTGGAAGGCTACCAGTGATATTCCCTTCAGGCCCGATTGCTTTTCAAACAGCTTGTGGTGAATGCTGCCTGGCCTGGGACTCACCATTCAGAGCAGTGGGCTCCTCTCTGCCCCAATACAGGTTAAGAAATGCCATACAAGAGCCAAGGCCTGGAATCTTGAACCCCAAGAGTCCATTTTATGCTCTACCCCTCTGTGGTCAATCTGGTACCTGATTTTTGGTTCATATGAAATGGCTTATTTATGTAAATAGCTGTTAAGTTGGTGTTCTTGCCAGGGAAATGATGAATGAAGCCTTTAATTTGACCATCTTTCTCCACCTTTCTCCAAGACATACACTTTAGATACAAAAATAAAAATAGATTTAAAGTATAAGGATGAGACAGGATATATCATGAAACCAATAACTAATAGTGAGCTTGTGTATCTTTGCTAATATCAGACAAAATAGGCTTTTAAAAATTGTTTTTAGATGAAAAGAATACTATTTTATGATAAAAGGGTCATTTTATCAACAATATGTAAGAATCATAAATACTTACGTATTTTTGACAATGTCCCAAAATATATGAAGAAAAAACTGACAAAATTAAAGGGAGAAATAGACAATTCTACAATAGTATGTACAGTCTTCAATATCCCACTTCTAGAATGGATAGAATCACTAGGCATAAAGTAAACAAGAAAATATAGGACTTGAATAAACCAACTAGACCTAAATGACATCTATAGAACACTCCAACCAACAATAGCAGAATATACTTTTTATGTACACCTTAAATAATTTTATAACAGAATATATGTTAGGCCATGAAACAATTCTCAAAATACTTCAAGATGTAAGTCATATTAAGTATATTCTTTAACTAAATAAAATAAAATTATAAATCAATTACCAGAAGAAATTTGAGAAATTCACAATTGTGTGCAAATGAAAGAACACTCTTAAATAACCAATGGATTAAAGAAAAAATTAAAAAAGAAATTGCAAACTACATTGAAAGGAATAAAAACAAGTAAATAATGTATCAAAAATAATGGAACACAGCAAAAACAGCTCTCAAAGTGACATTTACGGCCATAAATGCCTACATTTAAAATAGAAATGTCTTAAATTAATAACCTAACCTAACAAACTAGAAAAATAAATGTAAACTAAATCCAAAACAAGTAGCAGAAGAAAATAATGAAAGCTAGATTTAAAATAATAAAGTAGAGGCTGGGAAAAACAATAAAAGAGATAATTCAAATTTTTTTAAAAAGATGAACAAAATTGACAAACTTTTTTTTTTTTTTTAAGGTCGTATTACATTAAAGTTTTTTTTTTTTTTTAATTATAC
>NW_026652282.1:64580913-64581902 GCF_009828535.3 Hylobates moloch
GTACCCGGAATGTGATGTTCCCCTTCCTGTGTCCATGAGTTCTCATTGTTCAATTCCCACCTATGAGTGAGAACATGCGGTGTTTGGTTTTTTGTCCTTGCGATAGTTTACTGAGAATGATGTTTTCCAGTTTCATCCATGTCCCTACAAAGGACACGAACTCATCATTTTTTATGGCTGCATAGTATTCCATGGTGTATATGTGCCACATTTTCTTAATCCAGTCTATCGTTGTTGGACATTTGGGTTGGTTCCAAGTCTTTGCTATTGTGAATAGTGCCGCAATAAACATACATGTGCATGTGTCTTTATAGCAGCATGATTTACAATCCTTTGGGTATATACCCAGTAATGGGATGGCTGGGTCAAATGGTATTTCTAGTTCAAGATGGAGTTCAAGATGGATTAAAGACTTAAATGTTAGATCTAAAACCATTAAAATCCTACAAGAAAACCTAGGCAATACCATTCAGGCCATAGGCGTGGGCAAGGACTTCATGTCTAAAACACCAAAAGCAATGGCAACAAAAGCCAAAATTGACAAATGGGATCTCATTAAACTAAAGAGCTTCTGCACAGCAAAAGAAACTACCATCAGAGTGAACAGGCAACCTACAGAATGGGAGAAAATTTTTGCAACCTACTCATCTGACAAAGGGCTAATATCCAGAATCTACAATGAACTCAAACAAATTTACAAGAAAAAAACAAACAACCCCATCAAAAAGTGGGCAAAGGACATGAACAGACACTTCTCAAAAGAAGACATTTATGCAGCCAGAAAACACATGAAGAAATGCTCATCATCACTGGCCATCAGAGAAATGCAAATCAAAACCACAGTGAGATACCATCTCACACCAGTTAGAATGGCCATCATTAAAAAATCAGGAAACAACAGGTGCTGGAGAGGATGTGGAGAAATAGGAACACTTTTACACTGTTGGTGGGACTGTAAACTAGTTCAACCATTGTGGAAGTCAGTGTGG
>NW_026652282.1:64586705-64633237 GCF_009828535.3 Hylobates moloch
AAAGGAATATTTTTAATTTTTAATTTTTATGAGTACATGTTAGGTATATATATTTATAGGGTACATGAGATAATATACCTTATAATACATATTAGGTATATATATTTATAGGGTACATGATACAGGAATAGACTGCTTAATAATCACATCAGGGTAAATGATGTATCTGCTACCTCAAGCACTTACTTTTTTTGTGTGTGTTAAAAACATTTCAATTATACTTTTAGTTACTTTAAACTGTATAATAAATTATTGTTGACTGTAGTCACCCTGTTGTGCTATCAAGTACTAGATATTATTTATTCTATCTAACTATATTTTTGTGTTCATTAACAATTCCCACATCCCTGCCTCCCATTATGCTTGACAGCCTCTGGTAACCATTCTTCTACTCTCTATCTTCATAAATTCAATTGTTTTAATTTTTGGCTTTCACAAATGTCTGAGAACCATTTGTCTTTGTGTTACATCCAAGTTGTTGCAAATGACAGGATCTCATTCCTTTTATGGCTGAATAGTACTCTATTGTGTATATGTAACACATTTTCTTTACCCATTACTTTCTTGATGGAAATTTAAGTTTCTTCCAAAATTTGGCTATTGTGAATAGTGTTGCAATAAACATGGAGTGTAAAGATCTACTGATTTCCTTTCTTTTGGATATGTACTTAGAAGTAAGATTGCTGGATTACATGGTAGTTCTATCTTTACATTTTAAGGAACCCCCGTAGTGTTCTCCATAGTGGCTGTACTAATTTACATTCCCACCAACAGTGTATCAGGGTTTCCTCTGTTCCGCAGCCACACTAGCATTTCTTACTGCCTGTCTTTTAGATAAAAGTCATTTTTACTGGTGTGAAATGATGTCTCATTGTAGTTTTTATTTGCATTTATCTAATGATTAATACCACTGAGCATCTTTTCATATATCTGTCATTGGCATGTCTTCTTTTGAGTAATGTCTATTTAAATCTTCTGCCAATTTTTAATTGGATTATTGGATTTTTTTCCTATAGAGCTGTTTCATCCGCTTACATATTCTGGTTATTAATCTGTTGTCAGAGGAACAGTTTGCAAATATTTTCTTAGATTCTGTGGGTTGTCTGTTCAAGAATTTTTTTTTTTTTTTGAGATGGAGTCTGGCTCTGTCGCCCAGGCTGGAGTGCAGTGGCACCATCTTGGCTCACTGCAACCTCCACCTCCTGGGTTCACACCATTCTCCTGCCTCAGCCTCCGGAGTAGCGAGTAGCTGGGACTACAGGCACCTGCCACCACGCTTGGCTAATTCTTTTGTATTTACACCTTGTTAGCCAGGATGGTCTCGATCTCCTGACCTCGTGATCCGCTCGTCTCGGCCTCCCAAAGTGCTGGGATTACAGGCGTGAGCCACAGCGCCCGTAAGATGCATTAATAAGCCATTTACTTGACATTTGTCTACTTTAAAATTTTTAAAATTTTTAATTTTATGTGTACATAGTAGGTGTATATATTTATGGGGAACATGGGATGTTTTGTCACAGGCATACAACGTCAAATAAGCACATCATAAATAATGGGGTATACATCTCCTTAAGCATTTTTCCATTGAGTTGCAAACAATCCAATTACACTCATTATTTAAAAATGTACAGTTATTGTTGATTGTAGTCACCCTGTTTGCTATCAAATAGTAGGTTTCTATTATCTTTTCTATTATGTGTACCAATCAATCATCCCAGTCTCCCCTCTGGACCTCCATTTCCCTTCCCAGCCTCTGGTAACCATCCTTCTACTCTCTAGCTCCATGAGTTCAATTGTTTTAATTACTATATCTCACATATAAGTGAAAACATGCAACATTTGTCTTTCTGTGCCTGGTTTATTTCACATAACATAATGATCTCTAGTTCTATCTATGTTGCTGCAAATGACTGGAACTCACTGTTTTTTATGGCTGAATAATACCCCATTGTGTACATACACCACATTTTCTTTATCCATTTACCTAATAATAGACACTTAGTTTGCTTCCAAATTTTAGCTATTGTAAACAGTGCTGCGGCAAACATAAAAGTGCAGATATTTCTTTGACAGACTGATTTCCTTTCTTTTGTGTATATACCCAGCAGTGGGATTGCTGAATCATATCGTAGCTATATTTTCAGTTTTTTGAGGAAACATGAAGATGTTCTCCATAGGGGTTGTACTAATTTACATTAGCACTAACAGTACACAAGAGTTTCCTTTTCTCTATAGCTTCATCAGCATTTGTTATTATTGACTTTCTTTTGTATATAAGCCATTTAACTGTGGTGAGATTATATCTCATTGTAGTTCTGATTTGTATTTCTCTGATGATCAATCAAAGATGCTGAGCACATTGTCGTATGCCAGTTTGCCATTTGTATGTCTTCTTTTGAGAAATATCTATTCAAATCTTTGCTCATCCTTTGATTGGATTATTAGATTTTTTCCTATAGAGTTGTTTGGGTTCCTTATGTATTCTTGTTAAAAATCTTTTGGCAGATGGATAGGTTGTAAATATTTTCTCATATTTTGTGGGTTGTCTCTTCACTTTGTTGATCGTATCCTGTGCTGTACAGAAGCTTTATAAACTTAACCTAATCACGTTTGTCTGTTTATGCTTTGGTTGCCTGTGCTTGTGGGGTATTCCTCAAGAAATTTTTGCCAAGACCAAAGTCCTAGGTATTCCCCCAATATTTTCTTGTAGTAGTTTCATGGCTTGAGGTCTTAGGTTTAAGTCTTTAATCCATTTTTATTTTTTATTTAATGGTTTTATGTAATCAGAGATAGGAGTCTAGTTTCATTCTTTTGCATATAGATATCCAGTCTTCTCAGCACCATTTATTGAAAAGACTGTTTTTTTCCCCCAGTGTATGTTATTGGCAAGTATGTCAAAATATGAGTTCACTGTAGGGTGTGGATTTGTTTCTGCATTTGCTATCCTGTTCCATTGGTCTATGTGTATGTTTTTATGCCAGTACCATGTTGTTTTGGTTACTATTGTTCTGTAGTATAATTTGAAGTCAAGTGACATGATTCCTCCAGCTTTGTTTTTTTTCTTTTTTTTCCCCCCATAGGATAACACTGGCTATTCTGAGTCTTTTGTTCCATATAAATTGTAGGATTCTTTCTAAATATTTCTGTGAAGATCATCATTGATATTTTGAAAGGGGTTGCACTGAATCTGTAGATTGCCTTGGGTAGTATGGACATTTAAAAAATATTGATTCTTTTAATCCATAAACATGAAATATTTTCCCATTTTTTGTGTCCTTGTCAATTACTTTCATCAGCATTTTATAGTTTCCATTATATAACTCTTTCATTTATTTGGTTAAGTTTATTCCCAGGTATTTAATTTTATGTGTTGCTATTGTAAATGAGATTACTTTATATTTCTTTCTTGCATTGTTCACTGTTGGCATATACAAATGCTACTGATTTTTGTGTATTGGTTTTGTATCTTGCAACTTCACTGAATGTATTTATCAGTTCTAATTTTTTTTTGGTAGGATCTTTAGATTTTTCCAAATATAAGATCATATTATCTGCAAACGGTGATATTTTGACTTCTTCCTTTCCATCTTGGATGCCCTTTATATCTTTGTTTTGTCTAATTGTCCTAGCTAGAACTTCCAGTACTGTGTTGAATAACAGTGGTGACAGTAGGCATCCTTGTCGTGTTCCAGATCTTATAGAAAGGTTTTCACGTTTTCCTCATTCAGGGTAGTATTAGCTGTGGGTCTGTCCTATGTGGCTTTTGTTATGTTAAGGTATGTTTTATCTACACCCAGTTTTTTGAAGTTTTTTATAATGAAAGGATGTTGAATTTTAACAAAGGCTTTTGAAATGATCATGTAGTTTTATTTTTTATTCTATTGATATGATGTATCACATTGTTTGATTTGCATATGTTGAACCATCCTTACATCCCAGGGATAAATCCACTTTGACTTGATGAGTATTCTTTCTAATGTATTGTTGAATTTGGTTTGCTAGTGTGTTGTTGAGGATTTTTGCATCAACATTCATCAGAGATATTGGCCCGTAGTTTTATTTTTATGATGTGCCTTTGTCTGGTTTTGGTATCATGGTAATATTGGCCCTGTAAAATGAGTTTGGAAGTATTGCCTTCTCCTCTATTCTTCGGAATAGTTTGAGTAAGATTGGTATTAGATTTTTTAAAAATGTTTGGTAGAATTCAGCAGTGAAGCCCTTAGGTCCTGGACTTTCTTTACTGGGAGATTTTTTATTATGGCTTTGATTTTGCTATTTGTTATTTAGTCTGTTCATGTTTTGGATTTCTTCATGTTTCAATCTTGGGAGGATTTATGCATCTAGAAATTTGATATTCCAATTTATTGGTATATAGTTGATCATAGTAGCCACTGATGATTCCTTGAATTTCTGCAGTGTCAATTGTAATGTCTCCTTTTTCATTCCTGATTTTGCTTATTTGCATCTTTTCTCTTTTTTTAAGTCTGAATAAAGATATGTCATTTTTTAAACTTTTCTAAATAACAACTTTTTGTTTCATTAATTTTCTTTTTTTTATTTTAATTTCATTTATGTCTTCTCTGATTTTTATTATTTCTTTTCTTCTGGTAATTTTGGTTTGGTTTGCCCTTGGTTTTCTAGTTTTTTAAGATGCATTGTTAGATTGTTTATTTGAAGATTATTCTCTTTTTGATGTTGTCACTTACAGCTATAAAATTCCCTCTTACTACTGCTTTTGCTGTATACTGTAAGTTACGATCTATTCTTGAGAATATACCTTGTGCTGAGGAGAAAAATGTGTATGCTGCTGCTCTTGGATAAAATGTTCTATAAATAGCTATTAGATTATTTTGGTCTATAGTGCAGGTTAAGTCTGATGTTTCTTGATTCTCTTTCTGGAAGTCCTGTCCAATGCTGAAATTGGGGTGTTAAAGCCTCCAGGTATTATTGTATTAGAGCCTATCTCTCTCTTTAGCTCTAATAATAGTTGGTTCATATATCGGGGTGCTCCAGTGTTGGGTGCATATATACTTAAAATTATATAATTTTATACTGACATATAAAATACTTATCATATATAATAAATGATATATGTATAATTGTATAATGATATATTAAAAAATCATATATATTTGCTGATTTGAGCCCTTTATCATTATATAGTGACCTTCTTTGTCTCTTGTAAATTTTTGTCTTGAAACCTATTTTGTCTGATATAATATAGTGACTCATGCTTTTTTGTTTTTTATTAGCATAAAATATCCTTTCCATCTCATTATTTTCAGTCTGTGTGTGTCTTTATAGGTGAAGTATGTTTGTTTTAGGCAAAAGATCAAGGGATAAATATATATATATATATATATATTTTATTCATTCTGTGTCTTTCAAGTGGGAAATTTAGTCCGTTTGCATTCAATGTTATTATTTATAAATAAGGACTTACTGCTGCCACTTTGTAATTTGTTTTCTGCTTGTTTTGTGGTCTTCTCTTTCTTTTTTTCTTTTATTCCCATCTTCTGCTAGTGAAGATAATTTTCTCTGGTGATATAATTTAGTTTTTTGCTTCTTATTTTTTGCGTATCCATTGTATGTTTTTTGGTTTGAGGTTACCATGAGGCTTGCAAATATTATTTTAGAACTCATTATTTTAACCTCATACCAACTTAAGGCTATCAAACAAACAAAAATAAACTAATAAAAAACTCTTCTTAACTTTGTCCCACTTTTGGTTGTTTCTATTTATATCTGATTGTACTATGTCTTGAAAAGATGTTATAGTTACTATTTTTTATTGGTTTATCATTTAGTCTTTCTACTTAGGGTAAGAGTAGTTTACAAACCACAGTTCAGTGTTATAGTATTATGCATTTTTTGTGTACTTACTATTTCCAGTAAATTTTGTACCTACAGGTGATTACTTATGGCTCATTAATGACTTTTTTTCTCATTGAAGAAATTATCATTTCTTGTAGGACAGCTCTGATATTAATAAAATCCCTCAGCTTTTGTTTGTCTGAGAAAGTTTTTATTTCTCCTTCATGTTTGAAGAATTTTTTTTCAGATATTTTATTATATGATATATGGTAACAGTTTTTTTTTTCTTCCACACTTTAAATATGTCATGCCACTGTCTCTTGGCCTGTAAGACTTCCACTGAAAAGTTTGCTGCCTAATGTGTCGGAGCTCCTTCGTATTTTATTTATTTATTTTTTCTCTTGCTGCTTTTAGGATCCTTTCTTTATCCTTGACCTTTGAAAGCTCGATGATTAAATGCCTTGAGGTAGTCTTATTTTAGTTATATCTGCTTCGTGTTCTATAACCTTCTTGTACTTGAATATTGGTATCTTTCTCTACATTCGGGAAGTTCTCTGTTAATGTCCCTTTGAAAAAACTTTCTATCCCTATCTCTTTCTCTACTTCCTCTTTGAGGCCAATAACTCTTAGATTTACCCTGTTGAGGTTATTTTCTAGATCATGTAGATCTGATTGTTTTTTTTTTCTTTTGTCTCCTCTGACTCTGTATTTTCAAATAGCCTGTCTTCAAACTCACTGATTCTTTCTTTCCTTGATTCATTTTGATATTAAAGACTCTGATGGATTCTTCAGTATGTCAAATGTATTTTTCAGCTCCAGAATTTTTGCTATATTCTTTTTAGTTATTTCAACCTCGTTGTTAAATTTATCTGATAGAATTCTGAATTCCTACTTTGTGTTATCTTGAATTTCCTTGAGTTTTCTTAACAGAGCTATTTTGAATTCTTTGTATGAAAGTTCACATGTGTCTCTTTCTTCCAGTTGGTCCCTGGTGCTTTATTTAGTTTATTTTTTGAGTCATAATTTCCTAGATGGTGTTGATGCTGGTAGATGTTTTATGTCTAGGTCTTCAAGAGTTAGGTATTTATTGTAGTATCCACTGTCTGTGCTTATTTGTAGTTGTTTTTCTCTGGAATGCTTCCCAGCTATTTGAAAAACACTGGATGCTGTGATCTAAGCTGTCACTGGTGTAGGCGGCACCCCAAGCCCAGTAATGCTTTGATTCTTGAATATTTGTAGAGGTACCACGTTGATGGCCTTGGACAAGATTTGGGGGAATTCTCTTGATTACCAGGCAGAGACTTTTGTTATCTTCATTTACTTTCTCTTAAATATACAAAATTTCTATCTCTGTTCTGAGCTACCTAAAACTGGAGGTGGAGTGACACAAGCACCCCTGTGGCCACCACCACTATGAATATGCTGAGTCAGAACTTTTATTAGTCCATTCTCACACTGCTATGAATAAATACGTGAGACTGGGTAATTTATAAAGGAAAGAGGTTTAATTGACTCAGAGTTCCGCATTGCTGAGGCGGCCTCAGGAAACTTACAATCATGGCAGAAGGCAAAGGTGAAGCAGGCACTTTCTTCACAGGGCAGTAGGACGGAGTGAGTGCAAGCAGGGGAAATTATAAAACCATCAGGTCTCATGAGACTCATTCACTATCATGAAAACAGCATGGTGGAAACTGCCTCCATGATCCAATTACCTTCACCTGGCCCTGCCCTTGTCAAATAGGGATAATGGGGATTACAATTCGTGATGAAATTTTGGGTGGTGGAATTCAACTAGTAGTATATAACCTTCCTCTAGGATACTTGACTAGTAAAGGAAGAACACCTCAAGTGCACATGTGTATAACTTCAGTAAACACATTGTGCATGTGACTCCTCCCACATGCTAACAGGCCATTGTGCATATGGACAGCCCACCCCAAGGGAAGAATCAGGGGATAATTAATGCAACCCCAGAAACATGCCAACATATAAGACCTCAAGTCAAAGGTCAAATGACACACTTGACTCTCTCAAGTCGCTCTTTTGGCCCCCTTGCAAGTGTACTTTACTTCCTTCCATTCCCGCTCTAAAAATTTTTAATTAACTTTCACTCCTACCCTAAAACTGGCCGCAATCTCTCTCTCTCCCTTATGGCTCTCAGTTGAATTTTCTTCTGAGGAGGCAAGAATTGAGGTTGCCACAGACTTGTATGGATTTGCCACTGCTAACACAGACTTGCCTGGATTGCAGTCCTTATGGCCTAGACTGCTTTTCAAGTTTACTTAGAGACAGAGGACACTTTCCCTCTCAGTGGCAAGGTTTGTGGGCATTCAAGATTAGACTGCTGGAATTAGCAATTCTTCTCTGGCTAGGGCTGGTTTAAATGTTCCCTCTTGGGGCAGACATCAGCTGAGTTTGTTCTGGTTTTCCTTTCTGCTCTAATAGAACAGCACTGAGATTGATGCCACACAGTTACTATGTTCTCCCTCCCTCATCACCCAGAGAAGTTCTCTGCACCACAGAGCTGCTGCCTGGGGTGGTGGAGAGATGTCATTGATGATTCAGGACTGTATTTTTCTATCTCTTTAGTGTCCTTTTTAGAAATACGAAGTTAAAAACAGGTACTATGAATCCTCACCCAATTTTTGGCTCTTATGAAGGTTTTCTCTTTTCTTTTTTTTTTCTGGGTATATAGCTGTTAACTTGGTGTTCTTGCAGAGGGAACAATCCTTGGAGTCTTCTGTTCTGCCATCTTGCTCCATTTCTCCCTTTTCTACTTTTTTGATGTAGGCATATATTGCTAAAAGTTTTCTTGTCAGAACTGCACTTACTGTATACCATAGTTTTGTGTTTTTTTTTCATTTGTTTGAAGAAATTTTTAAATTGTCTTCTTAATTTCTTTAGTTATCCACTGTTCACTCAGAAACAATGAAAAAATTCCATGTGATTGTATAGTTTTCAAAATTCCTCTTGTCATTTATTTCGAGTTTTATTCCATTGTGGTTGGAGAAGATGCATGGTATAATTTTACTTTTCTGAAAGTTTTAAGACTTGTTTTTTGGGTTAATAGATGATCTGTCCTTGAGAATAATTCATGTGTTGAGGACAAAAATGTGTATTCTGCAGCTGTTGTATAAAATTTTTCGTAAATATCTATTAGGTCCATTTGATACGCATTGCAGATTAAGTTACATGTTTCTTTGTTTATTTTCTGTCTGGATAATCTGTCCAGTGTTAAAAGTGGAGTTTTGAACTCTTCAGCTTTTATTATTTTGTAGTTTATCTTTCTCTTTAGCTCTAATAATATTGGCTTTACACATCTGGCTGCTTATACGTCTGGTTGTTTATACATCTGGTTGCATATATTTGCAATTGTTATATTCTCTTGCTGTATTGCTACCTTTTTCATTATTTAATGACCTTCTTTGTCTCGTCTTATAATTTTTGTCTTGAAATCTATTTTGTTTGATATAAGTATAGCTACTCTTGCATTTTTGGTTTCTGTTTGCATGGAATATCTTTTCCTATCCCTTTATTTTTATGCTGTGTAGGTTGTTGAGGCTTGTTTTATTTAATCCATTCAGTCATTCTTTGACTTTTTTTTGGAGTGTTTATTCCATTTACATTCAATGTTATAAGTAAGGACTTACGTCTGCATTTTCTTATTTGTTTTCTGGTTCTCTTTTGGTCTTCTCTTTCTTCTTTGCTTCCTGTTTTTCTTTGAGGAAGATGATTTTCTCTGCTGGTATGTTTGAGCTTCTTGCTTTTTATTTTTTGTCTATCCGTTGTAGATTTATTTATTAGAGGCTACCATAAGAATTGCAAATAACATCTTACAACCCATTATTTTAAACTGATGACAAGTTAACACTGATTGTGAAAACAAAGAACCTAACAAACAAGCAAGAAGAAAACTAATAAGTGTGTGCTTTACCTTTGTCTCCTTGATTTTTAACTTTTTGTTCTTTCTATTTATACCCTATTGTACTGTATATATCTTCAATAGTTGTTGTTATTATTATTTTTGATTGGTTCATTTATTCACCTTTCTACTTATGATATGAGTACTTTACATACCACAATTATAGTGTTATAATATTGTGTGTTTTTCTGTGTACTTATTATTATCATCAGTGAGTTTTGTCCCTTCAGATGATTTTTATTGCTCATTAATGTCCTTTTCTTTCCAAATGAAGAATTCCCTGTAGCATTTGTTGTATGATAAGTCTGATGTTGATAAAATCACTCAGCTTTTGTTTGTCTGGGAAAGTGTTGATCTCTCCTTCACGTTTAAAAGATGTTTTCCCCAGATATACTATTCTATGGTAAAAGTATTTTTCCTTCAGCACTTTAAATATGCCATGTCACCCTCTTCTGGCCTGTAAGGTTTCTATTAATATGTCTTCTGCCACATGTATTGGAGCTTTTTTTTGTTATTTGTTTATTTTCTTTTGCTGCTTTTTGGATACATTCTTTATCATTGACTTTTGGGAGTTTGATTATTAAATGCCTTGAGGTGGTCTTCTTTGAGTTAAATCTGCTTGGTGTTCTACAATACTCTTGTACTTGAATATTGATGTCTTTCTCTATGTGTGGGATGTTATCTGTTGTTATTCCTTTAAATAAACTTTCTAGCCCAATCTTTGTCTCTACCTCTCCTTTAAGGCTACTAACTCTTAGATTTGCCCCTTTGAGACTATTTTCTAGATATCGTGGGTGTACTTTATTCTTTTTTATTTTTTCTTTTGTCTCCTCTGACTGTATTTTCAAATAGCCTCTCTTCAAGCTCACTAATTCTTTCTGCTGCTTGATCAATTCTTCTGTTGAGAGACTGGTGCATTTTTAAGTATGTCAGTTGCATGTTTCAGCTCCAGAATTTTTGCTTGATTTTTTAAAACTTATTTCAATTTCTTTTTAAAATTTATTTGATAGAATTCTGAATTCCTTTTATGTATTATTTTTAATTTATTTCAGTTTTCTCCGACACAGCTATTTTGAATTCTCTGTCTGAAAGATCACATATGTGTCTTTCTCAGGTTTGATCCCTGGTGCCTTATTTAGCTTGCTTTGTGAGGGAGGTCATGTTTTTCTTGATGACCTTGAAGTTTGTGGATGTTCATTACTGTCTGGGTATTAAAGAGATAAGCATTTATTATAGTCTTTGCTGTCTAGGCTTATTTGTAGCCATTCTTCCTGAGAAGGCTTTCCAGATTTGAAAGTAATTGGGTGTTGTGATCTAAGCTGTATCTGCATTAGGGGGCGCCCTAAGCCCAGTAATGTTGTGATCCTTGCAGACCCTTAGAGTACCTTCATGGTGGTCTTGGAAAAGATCTGGAAGAATTATCTGGATTACGGGGCAGAGATTCTTGTTTTTTCCCTTACTTTTCCTCTGACAAATGGGGACTCTTTCTGTGCTGAGATCCCTGGACCTTGGGGAAGGGTAATACAAGCACCTCATTGGCCACCATCACTGAGATACTGCTAGATGAGCCCTGAAGTCAGTGTAAGACTGGTTCTTACTCAAGGCCTGCAGCAACCACTTCTTGGCTACCACAGATCTTTACTTGAGGCCCGAGTGCTCTTCAGTCAACAGTTGTTTAATCCAGCCAGGCTTGTGTTTCTTACTTCAGGACACTGAGTTCTCCCCTGGCCCAGTGGAGAGGGGACAAGTTGTAGTGACATGGGGTGTAATTCATACATTTATGGTCAATTGATTTTCAACAAGGGAGCCAAGAAAATTCAGTAAGGGCAAATATAGTCTTTCCAATAGGAGGTGCTGGGTCAACTGGCTATCCAAATTCAATGGAGTACTACCTCACCCTATATATAAAATTTAGTTCAAATGGATTAAAGACCTGTATATAAGAGCTAGATTTGTAAAACTCTTAGAATAAAACATAGGGCATATCTTTGTGACCATGTGTTTAGCAATGATTTCTTAGATATAACACTTAAAGTACAAGCAACAAAAGGAAAAATAGATAAATTGGATTTATCTATAATTTGAATCACCACTTTGGTGATTCAAAGTGTTTAATTTTGATGAAATCCAATTTATCTATTTTTCAAAAGGACACTATTAAGAAAATGAAAAGTAACCCCACAGAATGGGTGAAAATATTTGCATAATAATATTTCTGACAAGGGTCTAGTATTCAGAGTATACAAAAACAAACTGTTACATCTCAATAAAATATAGGCATTTCCCCAAAAAAGTTATAGAAGTGGCTAACAAGCACATAAAAAGCTCTCAGTGTTAGCAGTCAATAAAGAAGTGCAAATCAAAACTAGAATGAGATAAAGCTTTATGTCCACTTGTATGAATAAAAACAACAGCCAAAAACTAATGTTAGTGAGGATGTGGAAATATTGGAACACTCATACACTGCTGAAAGAAATGTAAAGTGGTGTGACCACTTTGAAGAACCGTTGGACATTTCCTCAAAAAGTTAAACAGAAGGTTATCATATGGCTCAACAATTCCACTCCTTGGCATAAACCAAGAAAATATATGGAATTGAAAATATGTGTCTACACAAAGAGTCATGCGAATACTCATAGCAAAACAAAAACCAAAAAAACACATACAACCCACATGTCCATGAGCTGATGATTGAATAAACAGAATATTTTTTAATTAAAAAGGAAAAACTAGTAAGTTTAAGATGGAGAAACTCAATAGACAACACCTTAACAATATGCTTATGGTTAACGTGTCTCATAATGAGATGTGTTGACATCTTGGATTTCTTGAAGTGATGCATTGAGAGAGCATAAGATCCCTTTTGTGATATTCTTTTAAAAAATGATAACTTCAATCTAATCAAGAGAAAACCAGACAAACTAAAACTGAAGGCTATTCTATAAATAACTGAGCAATTCAAAAGTGTCAAAAGACAGGCATGAAAACGGTCTTAAAAGATAGGCAAAGACAGAAAAGCTCTTACAGACTTAAGCAAATATATGTGTGTATATATATTTGAGACAGAGTTTTGCCGCTCTTGTTGCCCAAGCTGGAGTGTAATGGTGCAATCTCAGCTCACTGCAACCCCTGCCTCCCGACTTCAAGTAATTCTCCTGCCTCAGCCTCCCGAGTAGCTGGGATTGCAGGTATGCGCCACCATGCCCAGCTAATTTTGTATTTTTAGTAGAGATGGTTTCTCCATGTTGGTCAGGCTGCTCTGGAACTGCCAGCCTCAGATGATCTGCCCTCCTCGATCTCCCAAATTGCTGGGATTACAGGCATGAGCCACCATGCCTGGCCTAGACTTAAGCATGTTAAAGGTACATGGGAACTACATGCAATTGGGGATAAGTAGAAAAACTGGTGAAGTTTGAATGAAGTTTTTAGATAATAGTAGTACAGTAGAGTACACTGGTTTTGATAATTGTACAATGGTTTTTTAAGATGTTAGCATAAGAGAAGCTAAGTAAAGGGTATATGGAAACTCTTTGCTATTTTGTCAACATTCACATAAATTTGTTTCAAAACAAGTTTAAAAACAAAATTATGTGGCATAGTATAATGTTACATGAACTATATGGATTTATATTTTTGAGTAAGATTCACACACAAAATTCAAAATATAAATCCATATAGTTCATGTAACATTATACTATGCCACATAATTTTGTTTTTAAACTTGTTTTGAAATAAATTTATGCACAAAATTCACCATTTTAAGCATGTTTATGTTGTACAATTCAGTGGATTTTAGTAATTTATAGTGTTGTATCATCATCACAACTAATTCTAGAACAATTTCCTTGCTCTACAAAGAAACTCTGTACCATTAAGCAATCAGTCTCTGTTCCTTGCTCCTCCTTAAAAATTATTAACCTGCTCCTTGGATTTACTTGTTCTCTTTATTTCATATAAATGGAATCATATGATATGTGGCCCTTTGTGTCTGATGTCTTTCCCTCAGCTTTTAGGTACATAAACAAAATAATTGAAAATAGATGTTCAAATAAAAATTTGTGCACTAATGTTTATTAGCAAGCTTATTTGTAATATCCAAAAAGTGTAAACAACCCAGATGTACAAGTGATAAATGGATAAACAAAGTAGGGAACAGCCATACAATAGAACATTATCAGGCCATAACAATAAATAAAGTACACGCCACAATGTGGATAAAACATAGAAACATTGTAAGTTGACTTGTGTTTTTAAAATTACCACACACACACACACACTCCAAGGCTTTATGTAGTAAGAAGACTTATGCGAAACTAGTGGAATTGTAGCTCTGAATGGGATCTTAAATATAATTTAATCCTATAGTTTACTTGATTTTTGTGGGTGGGACAACTGAAATAAAAATAAAACTACATAAAATGTGTGTGTGCATTATGTGTGTGTGTGTGTATCTTGAAGGGGCACTAATCTAATAGCATGAATACAAAGTATACATTTGTGCAAAAGAATTAATTTTTGTATGTATAGAAAATACATCTAAAGCATAATTGCTAAAAGTTTAAAATATAAGACATTCATTTAATTCTACTCAAGGGACTTATCCCATGTGAGATTAACACAAGTGCAAAAATACACAATGCTATATTGAAAAAATACAAGAATATTTACTTAATGTTAAAATTTATTTTTAGTCAAGAGAAACCAATAAAAAGCATTCAAATAGGAGAAGAAGTTAAATTATCTCTCTTCACTGATGACCTGATTCTATACGTAGAAAACCCTAAACACTATGGCAAAAGGCTCCTAGAATTGAAAAACAACTTTAGTAAAATTTCAAGATACAAAATCAATGTACAAAATTTAGTACTATTTCTATATACCAATAACATTCAGGCTCAGAGCCAAATCAAGAAAGCGATTCCATTTACAATAGTTTCACACACACACACACACACACACACACAGACACACACACACACACACACCTTTCCCTAGGAACACACCTAGCAAAGGAGGTGAAAGATCTCTACAAGTAGAACTATAAAACACTGCTAAGATAAATTATAGATGACACAAACAAAGGAAACAGTAGATGTTGGTGTGGATGCGGTGATCAGGGAACACTTCTACACTGCTGGTGGGAGTGTAAACTAGTAAAACCGCTATGGAAAACAGTGTGGAGATTCCTTAAAGCACAAAAAGTTGAACTACCAGAACTACCAATTGATCCAGCAATCCCACTACAGGGTATCTACCCAGAGGAAAAGAAGTCATTATTCGAAAAAGATACTTGCACATGCATGTTTATAGCAGCACAATTCACAATAGCACAATCGTGGAACCAACCCAAATGCCCATCAATCAATGAGTAGATAAAGAAACTCTGGTATATGTATAAAATGGAATACTACTCAGCCATGAAAAGGAATGAACAGCATTTGCAATGACCTGGATGAGGTTAGAGAGTATTATTCCAAATGCAGTAACTCAGGAATGGAAAACCAAACATCATATGTTCTCACTGATATATGGGAGCTAAGCTATGAGGATGCAAAGTCATAAGAAAATACAATGGACTTTGGGACCTGGAGGGAAGAGTGGGAGGGGGTGAGGGATAAAAGACAACAAATATGGTGCAGTGTATACTGCTTGAGTGATGGGTGCACCAAATTCTCACAAATCTCCACTAAAGAATTTATTCACGTTACCAAATACCACCTGTACCCCAATAACTTATGGAAAAATAAAATTAAAAAATAAAATAAATGAAAAACAAAGAAAAAAACCATTCATGGATTGGAAGAATCAATGTTGTCAAAATGGCCATTCTCCCCAAAGCAATCTATAGATTCAATGCTATTTCTATCAAACTACAAATATCATTTTTCACAGAATTGGAAAAAACTAGTCTAAAATTCATATGGAAGCAGAAAAGAGACTGGATAGCCAAAGCAACCTCATGCAAAATAAACAAGGCTGGAGGAATCACAGTAGCTGACTCAAGCTATATCATAAGGGTAAAGTAACCAAAACAGCATGGTACTGGTACAAAAATGGACACATAGACCAAGGGAATAGAATAGAGAAAGAATAAGTAAAGCCACACACCTATATCCGTCTGATATTTGACAAAGTTGACAAAAATAAGCTATGGAGAGAGAACTCCCTATTAAATAAGTGGTTCTGGGTAGCTGGCTAGCTGCATGTGAAAGAAAGAAACTGGACACTTACCTCTCACCGTATAAAAAAATTAACTCGGGATGGATTAAAGACTTAAATGTAAGACTCAAACTATAAAAATACTTGGAAGAAAATGTAGGAAATACTATTCTCAACATCACCCTTGACAAATAATTTATTACTAAGTTCTCAAAAGCAATTGCAATAAAGCAAAAATTGACAAATGGCATCTAACTAAACTAAGCTTCTGCACTGCAACTAACTAAACTAAGCTTTTGCACTGTAAATAAAAATATCAACAGCATGAGCAAACATCCTACAGAATGGGAGAAAATATTGGCAAACTATGCATCTCACAAAGGTTTAATATGCAGAATCTATAAGGAACTTAAACAATTCAACAAGCAAAAAGCAAATAATCCCATTAAAAACTTGGTAAAGTACATGAATAGACATTTTTCAAAAGAAGACATACAAGCCATCAACAAACTTATAAAAAATGCTCCACATCACTAATCATTAGAGAAATGCAAATCAAAACCAACTGCAAGGAGATATCATCTCACATCAGTTGCAATGACTATAATTGAAAAGTCAAAAAACAACAGATTCTGATAAGGCTGAGGATGAAAGGGAACAGTTAGACACTGTTGGTGGGAACATAAATTAGTTCAACTCTTGTGGAAGACAGTTTGGAGATTTCTCAAAGAACTTGGAACTACCATTTGATTCAGCATTCCCATTACTGGGTATATATCCAAATAAAAATGAATCATACTACTAAATAGACATATGCACTCATATGTTCATTGCAGCACTACTGACAATAATAAAGACATGGAATCAAATTAGGTGCCCATAAATAGTGAATTGGAGAAAGAAAATGTGGTACATATACACTATGAAATATTACACAGCCATAAAAAAATGAAATCATGTCCTTTGCAGCAACATGGATGCAACTGGGAGGCCATTATCCTAAGTGAATTAATGCAGGATCAGTAAACAAAATACCGCATGTTCTCACTTATAAGCGAGAGCTAAACATTGGGAATACATGGACATAACGATGGCAACAATAGACACAGTGGACTATTAGAAGGGGGAGGGGGATAAGGGTTGAAAATCTATTGGGTACTATGCTCACTACCAGGGTTACGGGATCAATCATACTCAAACCTCAGCATCATGTAATTTACACATGTAACAAACCTGCGCATGTACCCCTTGAATATAAAATAATTTTTGAAAGTATTAAGAAACAGAGCTGCGGAGAACATTGGATTAGGCCACCACTCTCAGGGAACAGAACTGTCTTAATTAAGGAAACTTTCTAGTCCTAGACATTGTTCTTGGAGAAGGGAGTCCTAGTAATAAGTCTTTTGTGACATTTGGAATTGCTGTGGGCTAGTGACTGCTATATGCTTTCCATTTCTACCTTTTTCTTTATTTTTTTGGAGTAGACATGTCTATTATTATTCTGTCATTGTCTCACCATTTTATGTTGAGTATGGGTAAAGTATACAACCTGTCTTCATGGGTATATGGATCAAGAGGAGCTGTATTCAAGGAGTCACATCCACATCCCAACCTGATGTACATCATAAGATCAGGGAGTTAGTGCCTGATACTGTGATGGGATGAGACTTTGGGAGTCTTTGGAGGAGACAGAATGTGCTTTTCATGTGGGAGAGGTGTGAATCTTTGGGGCTAAAACAGGCTATAGTAGATTTTTACAATAATTCCTCCCAATTAATCATACCTCTTTTTGTACATGCACCTTTGTAATGTGACTTTATGTACTTACTATTAAAAAAAGGGCATCTATTTCCCCAAATTTTGAATTTAGACTGGTTTTGTGACCTGCCTAGACCAATAGGACATGGCAAATAAGATAAGGCCTTACGGTTACATTTATTATCCTGGAGCTCTGAACCAACCTAACTGTGAAAAATACTGGAATAAAGACCACATAGAGAGAAAGGTCCAGCTGAGCCCAGACACTAACCAACTCATAAATTGAGTGCAGCTACGTGATGGAGCCCGGGAGATAACAGAGAACTACCCAGCCAACCCCACAAAACAATGAGAAATAATAAATCGTTATTGCTTTAAGTCACTAAGTTTTGGAGACATGTTGCATAGCAATAGATAACTTTACAATATTATCCTAGGCTCTACTAAAGAATATAAACAAAAAGTAAGGATGATTTTTTTTAAAAGTAACATACCTGTGCATCCCTGACTTTCTTTTCCTTCTGCTGATTAGGAGATGACAAGACCTGGAACAGACCCAGAGATAAAAGTAATGTTTTCAGGATGGAAAAACCAACCTGTCGACTATGAACTGCTCACCTATGGACCAGTATATGAGGAAGAATAAACTTTGATGTTGTTGAAAACTTGTTAGGCTTTTGTGTTTGTGTGTTTCTCTGTTATAGTAGCCGGGTCTGTATCCTAACTAAAACAGATGGCAAGTCAAATTCTTAAATTTCATTAAAGGTGGTAAACTGATTAACTGCCACCTATACTCAATTATCTAAAGCATTTGAGTCTTTTTTGATAAACTACAAAGAACACTGGTACATCAAGACAAATACATTACTTGTAAGTTAAAAAAAGCTAAGAAATATATAATTGCATGAAATAGAGTCTAAACTGAAAAAACTGGTTTGTATACACATTTATATATTTATCATTTAAAAATATAAAAGAGATTACATGTATGTTAATATATGTACAGAAAATGTCCAAAAAGCTACACAAAGAGCTGTTAACACTGATTACTTCTGAGCAGTTGAAAAGAGGTAGGAGTAAAGAGGGTGATTTTAATTTTATATCCCTCTGTACTATGCTGTTTTTTCTTTTGTTATGAGAGTTATTTATTTTTACCTTCCCCACTTTTATGGGTGTTATATGACTCGCTTTGGTTCACAAAGCAAGGTCAGCCACTCTGAGTTTGTGTGACTCCCTTAAGTTTATAGATTAAGAAATGGGTCAGAAAAGTGAATTAGCTTATTTAGGCACAGCCTGTAGCAGAAGCAGTTTGGGGAATTAAATCCTCTATACTCATACAGTACTTTTTTTTATTACTCCACACCTGTTCAGTTCCATTGTTCATTCCTGTGAAATATAATCACAAAACTATTAGTTATCCCAAATGTTCCAAGGATGTTTCTGGAGTACACGACTCAGAAGAGCAATAGAAAGATTATCACAGTACAATATTTGTCTGTTGCCATAATCCTAGAAAAGGCAATGAAATTTCCAAGAATGCAAACAGATGCAAATGCATAAGCAGTTGGAACTAAAACATAAGCATGTGTTCAGAGTCCATGAATAGCCTTTTTTTTCCTCACTAGACATAGTTTAATGATGTGATCTTTTCAGCACTCAGAAGAACAATGGCTGTTATTCCAGCTTAATCCTTAGGTAACAACTCTTATTGAGGCCAGTTGGGACTTTGTGTAGTGTCTTATGTACGGATTTCTGTTTCATGGAGTGGTTGTGGGGGGTCACCAAAGGGGCTGCAATAAAGGCCTAACAAACCTAGTACCTACCTGAATGGGTTGGCTACTTGGGATTTGTGTTGTGCAAATGCTCAATCTCTACAATATTAATAGTTTTCATAGGATCTTAACGTTTCAGAGCCATAGATATCATTAGAACTTACCAAATCCAAAAACCCTTTTTATACACCCTTTAAGGTCCAAAAAGGAGGGTTTTCGAAAAACCATAGGTTTACTTATTTTTGTTTGTTTTATATTTCAGAAGACATGCATTGTTTTTTCCAGATTTGGGATAGCAACTAAAAGGGAGGTTCACCCAGGTTTTCACTGTTTCATCTTCTCAAAAGTTTTCAAAGCATAGTTCTCTGGACCATTAGCATCAGCATCACCTGGGACTTATTAGAAATGCAAATTCTCAATCAGAAAAAAGGTAGTCAGGGCCTAAAATCTGTGTTTTAACAAGACTTTCAGGTGATTTTGATGCATAATAAAATTTGGGAATTTTTATCATCATTTATAATGATCTTTTATTATATAACCACTCTGGGCCAAACGTTAAACATTTTTCAATGTATATTATTTCTTTTAATCCTTTTAGTGAGGGTTATTATTATTCCACTTATTTAAGTTTGGCAGTTACTTAAGGCCAAACAGCCCATCTCTAAACTATGATGTAGGTAATCCCCAATATTTTTGTAGTCTTCCTCCATCTGGCCCACCCACTTCCTTTCATTGCTGCCCAAATACTACTTCCAGGTTCTTAATACCTGTATTTGCATATGATGGAGAGTCAGTCACCTGGGTTCTAGTTTCATCTCACTGTGTGGCTTTGGGTAGTTCTTTTTTTCTGGGCTTCAGAATATTTACATGCTAATCATTAGGGAAATGCAAATCAAGACCACAGTGAGATATCATCTCTCCCCAGTTAGAATAGCTATTATCAAAATGAGGAAAAATAACAAATGCTGACAGGGATGCAGAGAAAAGGGAAATGCTCCTACAGTGTTGGTGAGAAAGTAAAGTAGTACTGTCATTATAGAAAGCAGCATGGAGCTTCTTCGAAAACTAAAAATAGAACTACCATATGGTCCAACAATCCTGCTGCTGCATATATATCCAAAAGAAAGGAAATTGGTATGTCAAAGAGATTTCTGCTCTCCCATATTTATTTTAACACTATTCACAATAGTCAAGTTATTAATCAACCTAAATGCCCATCAATGGATGAAAGAATAAAGAAAATGTGGTATAAATACACAATGAAATACTATTCAGCTATTAAAAGAATAAAATCCTGTTTTTTGAAGCAATATGGATGGAACTGGAGGTTATTATGTTAAGTAAAATAAGCCAGGCACAGAAAGACAAATTCTGCCTGTTCTCACTCATATGTGAGAGCTAAAAAAGTGGATCCCATGAAGGTAGAGAGCAGAATGGTGATTACCAGATGCTAGTAAGGGAAGGTAGGGGGGAGAGATGAAGAGAAGTTGGTTAACGGGTACAACAATAGTTAGATAGGAAAAATAAGTTTTAGTATTTGACAATAGAGTAGGGAAATTATAGTTAGCAATAATTTATTTTATGTTTCAAAATAGCTAGAAGAGAAGAATTGTGATGTTTCCAACACAAAGAAAATATAAATATTTGAGGTGGTGGATATCCCAGTTAGCCTGGTTTGATCATTACAGATTGTGTATGGTTATCAAAATATCCACATGTACCCCACAAATATGTACAACAATGATATATCAATATATTTTTTTAAAAAATTAGAAGGATTGGGCTCATCTTTGATACTTCTATCAGCAGATTCCCATATCTACTCTTGAAAAGGCCTTAAAAATCTTCATTTTCCTTTAAAGTATATTGAAGTTACTCCCTTCTTTTCCCAGGGCATCAGGGTTCTAATCCTGATCTCTTATATTAAACGTTCACCATGGAGAAAATGATTGAAGGCCTTAACCAGCAGCCAGGGAAAGTATTTTTATTGGGTAAAGGCCTGTCATGGGGCCCTCTCCTACATTAGACATGAAGATGAGTTTAACAGAAGAAACATTGTGGCTTATAGACAGGTTGACTTCTTGGACAGATTCTTAGTGGAAAAAGCCTATGACATCTGTTCATTCCCTAACCAACCACCAGTCTGTCAGGGGCTCTGTGGGGAGCAGTATTTACCTAGTTTTCTCAGGGCTAGTTAATTGATACTTCAGTGTAATTTTTAAGTCATTGTGATGTCATTAAGACCATGTACTACATGTAGTAGAAGAACAACAGCCTTGAAATACGATAGTCTTTGTCTGAATTCCCAACACTGTTATTTACTGGCTATGTGGTCCTGAGAATTGCAACTAAACTCTCTGGGCCTCAGTGTCCTCATTTTTAAAATAGATTTAATAACACAAGCTTTGACTACATTCCAGAAAAGGCATGAGACAATGTATTTGAAAATGTCTGTAACATGGTAAGAGATCAATAAATATTTGTTGTTGAAGTCCACCTGGAGTGTGGCCAGCAGTTATTCAAGTTAACTACTATTGATTTTAGTGTTGAAAACAATACTTGGGATAAAGAACTGCAAACTTACTATTCTACTATTAGGGTAATTCCTTTAGATCTCCTGGAATTCTCTGGGAAAATGTAGTTAGCTCTGGTAGAGAAAGCACTTGGAATCCCAATTAGGCAAAATCCACTGGGGGTGGTTTAATACGTTATATCAGAAACACAACTTTCTGGGGATGGGGCACATGGAAGCTGCCTGCTTAAAAGGTGTAGATAGAGGAGGTTACGGTGGCCCAACGTTGTTGCCCTCATCACAGTGGTAGTCTACCAATAGAAGACTTCATTCTAGTCTCTTTAGATTAGAGATAAGTTAGAGTTAAGTTTAAGTACAGACAGGAGCATCACAAATACATTTTAAGAGAAGTGAAATCATACAAAGTACTCTGAATTAAACTGGAAAAAATTAGCAGGTGGATATCCGGAAAATCCAAAAAATATTTGGGAATTAAACAAGACCCCTGACCACTTTTGGCCACTGAGTCAAAAAAGACATGATAAGAAATATTAAAATATTTTGAAATAAATGAAAATGAAAATACAATGTATAAAAAATTGTTAGATGTGGCTGAAGCAGTGTTTAAAGGGGAATTTATAGCATCAAAATACATATACTAAGAAAGGAATAAAGGTCTCGAATCAATGATGTACTCAAAGTTATACTTTATTCGAATGCAAACCTATTGGAGATGAATTGGTACAAAATAAACTTATTTTTCAAACTGAGTGTAATGTATCAGCAATTTATTTTTTACCTTTATAAAAACGAAGTCTTTATACACTATTTTGTTCAGCCAAGCAAGGAATGGTAATAGAGCAATTTTTAAAATTATATTGATAATTTCTTTTAAAAAACTGGTTATAACCACTTCTAAATATTCCAAATAAGTCACTATTTGCTCCAAGTGATTAATGGCACCACTAAAAAACAAGACATCACGAGATCAGGAGTTCGAGACCAGCCTGACCAACATGGTGAAACCCCGTCTCTACTAAAAGTACAAAAATTAGCTGGACATGGTGGCATGCACCTGTAATCCCAGCTACTCAGGAGGCTGAGAGGCAGGAGAATTGCTTGAACCCAGAGGCAGAGGTTGCAGTGAGCTGAGATCACGCCATTGCACTCCAGCCTTGGAGACAGAATGAGACTCCGTCTCAAAAAAAAAAAAAGACATGTTTGAAATATATAAATTTTTCTAATCTGAACAAGCTAGATTAAACAGATGTAAGGCAGCTGTGAAAAGCAAAATTTGACCAGCTTCAGAATGAGAACACAATAGAAAAGAGCACCACAAATTCCATTTAAGCACATGTATCTACTACCTTTTTAAAAAAAAGCCTTAGTTGTACAGTCGGCTTTCAATTATTTTTGTTGAGAGAGGATATCCAAGAATTATCAAAATATATTCAGTTTTGAAATCATAGCAGAGACATCCCACTTGCTGTCCCCAGACAACACATGGTCAGGCACAAAAGGATATACATGTATGCATATGCGCAACATTGTTCCATTTCCCTGCCAACATGCCCAGGAACTCAGGCTGATTGTTGGAGGCTGTTGATAGTTCAAATGCTAACTGACTTTTCTGACAAGTCTGGTTGAATATTGACAGTTCTGCTGTGTTGTAACTTGTGACTCTGAACTTCTGTGGTTCTGTTTTTCCTCAGGACTGTGTTTGTTACCTACTACCCCTTGTTGCCAATGTATCTCAATCCATTTATTAATTTAGGAAATGTGTATTGAGTTTCTACTTTGTATCAATGAGTTTGGCCTTCAGCAAGTTTACAGCCCAGTCTAATAGGGAATGTTTTCATGGAAATAAATCCTTAAAATATTGTGTGAAAAACGTGATTGCGTATACATAAGGTGCTTTCTTAGTGTAGAGAAGAGAATATTTAACTCTATCTAGGATGTGAGAGGACCAAGAAGGTGTCCCAGAGAAAGTTGCACTTGACATGAGCCTAGAAGGATATCTTAGAATTTGGCTAAGTAAAGATGAGGATCCTTCACCTTTCAAATTCAGGGAGAGGAGTGAGTATGTGCAAATGTACAAGAGAATGGATACACATGAGAGTATATCTTATTGGAGGAAAGGCTGGGAGCATAGAGTGCCTTGTAGAAGGGTGGGTGAGAAATGGCTGGAGAAAATACTACTACTACTAACTACTACTACTACAACTACTAGAAACTACTACTAGTAATAAGTAGTAGAATCCAGGTCTACTGACTCCAAGCATACCACAAAATCACCTAACCTCAAGTGAAACATTATTCCTCTTCCTGTTTCTTTCTCTTTTTTGGGGGCGGTGAGGGGAGGAGACAGAGTTTCCCTACTACAACTACTAGAAACTACTGCTAGTAGTAAGTAGTAGTAGTAGTTAGTAGTAGTGAGTAGTAGTAGTAGTTAATATTTATTGAGCACTTACAAGTACCGGATGTAGATAAATGCTTTATGTACATTATTTAAACCTTGAAACAATGCTATCTGTTACTATTATCCCAGTTGCACAGAGGTAGAAAATGAGAATTCGGGAGGCTGGGCAACTTGCCCAAAGTTACTAAGCTGTCAGTTATGCTTGGGAACTAGATCATGAGAGAGGCTTATTTGCTACGCTAAGTTGTTCAGGCTTTATCTTGAATGGGTCAAACTGTCATTGAGGTTTTTTTTTTCTTTTCCCTAAAGAAACAAATTGGGAGAAACAGACTAGAGGGAATATCTTTGGAAGTTCTAAATAAGAACTGAGGAAAACATCCAAAATCAAATCCAAAAGGGACTACAAAAAGAATCTAGACATAAAGTTAAACACGACAGAGCCTGAGGGAGAGTTGTTGATGGTTGGTTTAAACAGAAAAGTGATAACATTGCAGATGAGAAATTTGGTAAAAGAGAAAAGGGGAAGGGTTGAGGAAATAGCGTGGGGAACTAGGTAGCTAGTCACAGAGATTAGAAACAGGAAGAAGGACTGGGGCGCGGTGGCTCATGCCTATAATCCCAACATTTTGGGAGGCCAAAGTGGGTGGATCACCTGAGATCAGGAGTTCAAGACCAGCCTGGCTAACATGGCGAAACCCTGTCTCTACTAAAAATACAAAAATTAGCTGGGTGTGGTGGTAGACACCTGTAATCTCAGCTACTCAGGAGGCTGCGGCGGGAGAATTGCTTGAACCCAGGAGGCAGAGGTTGTGGTGAGCCAAGACCTGGGCGACAAGAGCGAAACTCTGTCTCCTCCCCTCCCCACCCCCAAAAAGAGAAAGAAGGAGGAAGAGGAATAATGTTTCACTTGAGGTTAGGTGATTTTGTGGTATGCTTGGAGTCAGTAGACCTGCATTCAAGTTCTGATTCCATCAATTATTGCTGAGGTGACCTTGGACAAGTCATTTAATGTCAAGTAATTTGAGTCTATATCCTTGTCTGTTAAGCGGGAAGACTCTTACCTATAGGTAAGATTGCACTCTTTTGATTATCAAATTAGACAATATATGTGAGATGCTTTGAGGTGTGCAAACTGTATACAATATAGGTTATGACAAGCATGCATTGTATAGATTCAGGTGCATAGCCATATTTTCAGTCTCTGGAGACTTACATTGCAAATCTAGATCAAAATTTACTGCCAGAATATCCATGCCATAGGCAGTCTTTTAAGAATCTAATTCTAATATTGAATATTTAAATTAGAATGCATTAAGGCACTTGAATCGGTTTCCATTTTGAGGACTAGCTATTATTTAAAAAGTAGAAAGATAATTTTCTTGAGCATTGCTCTTGAATAGAAATGTAATGGGAGCCACGTAAGTGATTTTTAATTGAAATTTTATTGAGATAATTATAGATATACATACACTTGTAAGAACAAATGTAGAAAAATACTGTTACCCTCAATGATAGCATTTTTCCAAACTGCAGTAAAATAGCACAACCTGCATTTTGATATGCATATAATTCATCAATGTTTTCCTGAGATCTCCAGTTTAACTTGTACTGTTTTGTGTGTGTGTATTTGGCTATATACAATTTTATTACACATGTAGGTTTATATATTCAACAGTCAAGATACCGAACAGTTCCGTCACCACAAAGATTCCTTGTGTTGCACTTTTGCAGCCGTATCTACTTACCTCCCACCCACCCACCTCCACTCCCTGACAAACACTGATACCTTCGCTATCTCTACAACTTTGTCATTTCAAGAATGTTATATGAATGAAATCACATAGTTTGTGACATTTAAGGAAAGACTTAATAAAAGCATAATTCTCTGTAGATTAATCTAAGTTATTGCATGTTTCAATAGTTTATACTTTTCTGTTGCGGAGTGGTACTTTATGGTGTTGATGTATCACAATTTAACTATTCACCCACTGAAGGGCATGTAATTTGTTCTCATCTTCTGGCTGCTGTTACAAATAAAATGGCTCTGAGCATAAGCTTTTATTTATCTGGAATAAATGCCTAAGAGTGTAGTTGCTGGGTCATATGATGAACACATGTTGAGTTTTATAGTTAACTGAAAAACTGTTTTCCTGAATAGCTGTACTATTTTGCATTCCTACCATCAGTGTATGAGTGGTCTGGTTGCTCTGCATCCTTGCCAGTATTTGATGTTGTCACTATTTTTATTTTAGCCACTCTTATAGGATAGGTGTAATTTTAATTTTGTGTATATCATGGCTAATTATGTTGGACAAATTTCATGTGTTTGTCATCTTTCATCTGTATATCCTCTTTTGTGAAATATACTTTTATGTCTTTTGCCGATTTTTAATAGCATTTTTTTTCAGTTGACTTTTGTGGGTTCTTTATATATTCTAGATACTAGTTCTTTGTCAGATATGTTGTTTGTAAATCTATCCCCCAAGTCCGTAACTTGTCTTATCACACGGACTTTCAAAGAGTAAAAGTTTTTAATTTTGGTGAGATTTAATTTGTCAATTTTTCTTTTTTTAAAAAAACCAAAAAGCCCAAAGAAAACAGGGTCTCACTTTGTCACCCAGGCTGGAATGCAGAGGCATGATTGTGGCTCACCATGACCCTGACTTCCCAGGCTCAAGTAATCCTCCCACCTTAGCCTTCTGAGTAGCTGGGACTACAGGCATGCACAGTTATGCCAGGCTAATTATTGTATTTTATTTTATTTTTTTGTGGAAACAGAATCTCACTAAGTTTCCCAGGCTCTCTTGAACTCCTGGGCTCAAGCAATCCTGCTGCCTCAGTGTCCCAAAGTGCTGGGATTACAGGCATGAGCCACTATGCATAGCTCAAGTTTTCTTTTTATGTGTTGTGTTTTTGTTTCAACTCTAAGAACTCGTTGCCTACCTCTAGATTCTGAAAATTTGCTCTTATGATTTTTTTCTAAAAGTTTTGTTGTTTTATGTGTTACATTTAAATCTATGTTCCATTTCAAATTATCTTTTGTAAAAGATGTGAAGATTTCCCCTGCCCCCATGGGTTTGCAACTGTTGCGGCACCAATTCATTGGGTTTTGCATCTTCGTCAAAATTCAGTTAAGCATATTTGTGTGGGTCTGTTCCTGGATTCTCAATTCTGTTCATTGACCCTGTGTTTATCTCTCCACCAAAAGCACATTGTCTCAATTATTGTAAGTGAACAGTAACATTTTAATACCAGGTAGAGTAATTTCTCCCACATTTTTTGGTCCATGTTGTTTTTGCTATTATAGGGCTCGTGACATTTCCTATAAATTTGAGAGTGGGCTTGCCTGTGTTTCTAAAACACCTTGCTGGGATTTTTATATGAATTACATTAAACCTGTAGATTAATTTGGGAAGAATTTATATCTTTACTATGTTGAAACTTCCAATTCATGAACATGGTGTATCTCTGTTTATTTATATCCTCTTCAATTTATTTCATCAGCATTTTGAAATTTTCAGCATATAGATCTAGTACATGTATCTCAAGGCTATACCTAAGTACTTCATTTACTCTGGAGTAACTATAAATGGTCTTGTGTTTTTAATTTTAGTTTTCACATGTTCATTGTTAGTGTATAGAAACATGATTGATATTTTCTGTTAGTCTTATATTCTGTGACCTTGCTGAACTCACTTATTAGTGCCAGAATTTTAAATATATTACTTGGGATTTCCGATGCAAACAATTATATCTGAAAAAAGAGATAGTTTTCTTTTTTATTTTTATAAGGTTGAAAAAATTTCTAAATTTTTGAAATTTTAAATTGCTGTGGATACATAGTAGATGTATATATGTATGGGTATGTGAATATTTTGACATGCCTGTATCATTATTTTGATATAGGCTGCAAAGTGTAATAATCACATCAGGATAAACGGGATATCCATTGGTCAAGCATTTATCCTTTGTGTTATAAACGATCCAATTATACTCTTCTAGTTATTTTTAAATGTACAACTAAACTATTATTGACTATAGTCACCATGTTGTGCTATCAAATACTAGGTCTTATTCATTCTTTCTATTTTGTACACATTTACCATCCCTGCTTCCTCTCCACAATCATCACTACACTTCCCAGTCTCTGGTAACCATCTTTGTACTTGCTATCTTCATGAGTTCAGTTGTTTGAATTTTTAGCTTCCCCAAATAAATGAGAATATGTGAAGGTTGTCTTTTGTGCCTGGAATATTTCCCTTAACATAACTATCTCCAGTCCAATCCATGCTGTTGCAAATGACAGTATCGCATTCTCTTTTATGGCTGAAGAGTACTTCATTGTGTATATGTACCATATTTTCATTATCCATTTATCTGTTGATGGAAATTTAGGTTGCTTCCAAATCATGGCTATTGTGAAGAGTGTTGAAGTAAACATGGAAGTGCAGATGTCTCTTCAATATACTGATTTCCTTTCTTTTGAGTATATACCTAAAAGTAGGATTGCTGGATCATATGGTAATGCCATTTTTAGTGTTTTGAATAACCTCCAAACTTTTATTCATAGTGGTTTTTCTAATTAAAATAAATAAATAAATAAATAAATAAATAAATAAATAAATAATAAATAAATTCCCACCAACAGTATACAAGGGTTCTCTTTTCTCCACATCCTCACCAGCATTTGTTATTGCTTTTCTTTTGGATAACAGACATTTTAACTGGGGTAAGATGATACTTCATTGTAGTTTTGATTTGCATTTCTCTGATGATGAATGATGTTGAGCACCTTATCATATACCTGCTTGCCATTTGTATGTCTTCTTTTGAGAAATGTCTACTCAAGTCTTTGGCCCATTTTTAAATTGGATTATTAGATTTTTATTCCTACAGATTTGTTTGAGCTTCTTATATATTCTGACTGTTAATCTCTTGTCAGATAAGTAGTTTTCAAATATTTTCTCCTGTTCTGGGGGTTGTCTCTTCACTTTGTTGATTGTTTCCTTTGCTGTGCAGAAGCTTTTTAACTTAATGTGATTGTATCTGTAAATTTTGGCTTTTGTTGCCTGTGCTTGTGGGGTATGACTCAAGAAATCTTTACCTAATCTAATGTTCTGGAGGGTTTTTTTCAATGTTTTCTTGTTTTATTAAAAATATTGACAGTCTTTTTTTAAATTTTTTTTTATATATTTGTATTTCTACAAGTTATTGGGGAACAGGTGGTGTTTACTTACATAAGTAAGTTCTTAGTTTTTAAATACTTAGTAAATAAAAATGCCAGTATTGTGCTGTTTTGGTTACTATAGCCCTGTAGTATAATTTTAAGTCTAATAATGTGATCTCTTCTGTTTTGTTCTTTTTGATCAGAATAGCTTTGGCTATTCTGGGGTGTTTTTCTGGTTCCACAAAAATGTATAATTTTTTTATTTCTATAAAGAATATTGTTGGTATTTTGATAGAGATTGAAATGTGTAAATTGTTTTGGAAAGTATAAGCATTTTAACAAGATTTATTCTTCCAATGCATGAACATTGAATATATTTTCATTTTTTGTATCATGTTTAATTTTTTGCATCAATATTTCATAGTTTTTATTATTTATAGAAATCTTTCACTTCTGTGCTTAGTTAATTCCTAGAAACTTAATTTTATTTGTAACTACTGTAAATGTGATTACTTTCTTGGTTTATTTTTCAGACTGCTCACTTTGCATACAGAAATGCTACTGACTTTTGTATGTTGATTTTTATCCTGCAATTTTACTGAATTTGTTAATGGATTCTGATAGTTTTCTTTTGTGGTATATTTTTTGGTTTTCCAAATATAAGAACAAATTATCTGCAAACAAAAATATTTTGACTTCTTTCTTTTCAGATAAGATGCCTGTCATTTCTTTCTCTTGTCTGATTACTTGAGCTAAGAAACTTCAAGTATTGTGTTGAATAACAGCAGTGAAAGCAGGCATATCTGTTGTGTTGCAGATCTTAGAGGAAAGACTTTCAGTTTTTTCCTATTCAGTATAGTACTAGCTGTGGGTTTGTTGTATATAGCTTTTATTATGTTGTGGCATGTTCGTTCTATACACAGTTTTTTAATGGCTTCTATCACAAACATATGTTGAATTTTATCAAATGCTTTTTCAGCATTGATTGAAATGATTGTATGGTTTTTGTCCTCCATTGTGTTGATATAATGCATTATACTGAATGAATTGTGTCTGCTCAACCACCCTTGCCTTTCTGGGATAAATCCCACTTGGTCATGATGAATGATCTTTCTAATGTGCTGTTGATTTCAATTTCCTGGCATTCTGTTGAGAATTTTTGCAACAATATTCATTAGTTATATTGGCCAATAGTTTTTGTGTGTGTGTGCGTGTGTGTGTCTTTTTCTGGTTTTGGTGTCAGGGTAATATTGGTGTCTTTGGATGAGTTCGATAGTATTCCCTCTTCCTCTATTTTTTACAACAGTTTGAGTAGAATTGTTATTATTTAAATATTTGGTAGGATTCAGCAGTGAAGCCATCAGATCCTTGGCTTTTCTTTGCTCAGAGAGTTTTTATTATGGCTTCTATCTTATCACTTGTTGTTTGTCTGTTCAAATTTTGGATTTCTTCATGGTTCAATCTTGTTAGGTTGTATATGTCTAGGAATTTATCCAGTTCTAGGTTTTCCAATTTATTGGCATATAGTTGCTCATAGAAGCCACTACATAGAAATTCTTAGTAATCCTAGGAATTTCTGCAGTATCAGTTGTAATGTCTCCTTTTTTTAAATCTCTGATTTTATTTATTTGTGTCTTCTCTCTCTCTCTCTTTTTTTTTAGTCTGGCTTATGGCTTGTCAGGTTTGTTTATCTTTCCAAAAAGACCTAACTCTTCATTTTATTGATCTTTTGTATTGTTTTCTTCATTTCAATTTTATGTATTTCAGCTTGATCTTTATTATTTTCTTTCTTCTGTTAATTTGGATTTGGTTTGCTCTTGCTTTTCTGGGTCTTTAAGATGCATCATTATGTTATATATTTGAATGTTCTTTTTTTCTTTTTTAATGTAGGCACTTATAGCTAAAAATTTTCCTCTTAGTACTGCTTTTTCTGTATCCCACGGGTTTTGGTATTTTGTGTTTTTATTATCATTTGTTTCAGGAAATTTTTAAATTTCTTTCTTAATTTCTTCACTGACCCACTGGTCATTTAAGTATATATTGATTAATTTCCATGTGGTTGTATAGTTTCCAAAATTTGTCTTTGTATTGATCTCTAGTTTTATTCCAATGTGGTCAGAGAAGATGCTTGATAACATTTAAAAAATTTTGAATGTTTTAAAACTAATTTTGTGAATTAATATATAGTGTTTTGAGAATTAATCGTAAGTTAAGAAAAATAATGTGTATTCTGCAGTCATTGGATGAAATGTTCTCTAAATATCTGTTAGGTCCATTTAGTCTATAGTGCAGATGAGGTCTGATATTTGTTTGTAGATTTTCTATCTGGAAGATCTACCCAATGCTGAAAGTGGGGTGTTGAAGTGTCCAGCTATTATTGTACTGCAGTCTGTCTCTCTCTTTTGCTCTAATAATATTTGCTTTATATATCTAGATGATCCAGTATTGGGTGCATATATGTTTACAATTATATCCTCTTGCTAAATTGACCCATTTATCATTATATAGTGACCTTTTTGTCTCTTCTTATAGTTTTTGTCTTGAAACCTATTTTGCCTAATACAAGCATGGCTACCCCACCTCTTGTTTGGTTTCCATTGACATAAAATATCTTTTTCCATCTCCTTTTTTGCATCTATGTATATCTTTATAAGTGACATGTGGTTATTGTAAGCAAAAGATCATTGGGTCTTGCGTATCTTATCTATTCAGCTACTCTACAACTTTTTCTAAGAGAGTTTAGTCCATTTACATTCAACACTCTAAGAGATAAATATGAACTTATTCCTGGATTTTGTTATTTGTTTTCTGTTTGTTTTGTTGTATTCTCTCCCTTACTGTCTTCCCTTTAATAAAGGTGATCTCTGGTGGTATGATTTAATTTCTTGCTTTTCATTTTTTGTGTGTCTTTTATATATTTTTTGATTTGAGGTTACCATGAGGCTTGCAAATACAATCTTGTAATCTCTGATTTTAAACTGAAAACAACTTTACAGTGATTATATAAATGAACAAGGCAAAAGAAAATTAATAAAAGCTCTACACAGTAAGTTTCTTCCTTGCTATTTATTGTTTTTATTTATATCTTATTGTAGTGTCATACTGTCTGTGTCTTGAAACCTTGTTGTTATTATTTTTCATTGGTTCATTTTTTAGTCTTTCGACCTGAGATAGGAATAATTTACCCACCTCAATTACAACCTTATAATATTCTGTTTTTTTTGTGGTACTTAATATTATCAGTGAGTTTTATACTTTCAGATGACTTGTTGTTTCTCATTAATGTCTTTTTCTTTCATACTGAAAAACTTCCTGTAGCATTTTTGGTAGGAAAGCTCTGGTGTTGGTGAAATCCTTCAGTTTTTGTTTGCCTGGGAACGTATTTCTCCTTCATGTTTGAAGGATGTTTTCACCAGATATACTTTTCTAGGGTAAAAGCGTTTTTTCCTTCAGCACTTTATTTATCTCATGCCACTCTCTCCTTGACTGTAGGGTTTTCACTGAAAAGTTGGCTGTGAGACGTATTGGAGCTCCATTGTGTTATTTGTTTATTTTCTCTTGCTGCTTTTAGGATTCTTTCTTTATATTTGACCTGTGGGAGCCTGATTATTAAATGCCTTGAGGTAGTCTTCTTTGGGTTAAATCTGCTTGGTGTTCTACAACTTTCTTGTATTTGAATATTGATACCTTTCCCTAGGTTTTGGAAGTTGACTGTGATTATCCCTTTGAATAATCTCTCTACTCCTAAGTCATTTTCTACCTCCTCTTTAAGTTCAATTTCTCTTAGATTTGCTTTGTCGAGGCCATTTTTTAGATCTTATAAGTGTCCTTTATTGTTTTTATTTGTTTTCTTTTGTCTCCTCTGACTTTCTGTTTTTCAAATAGCTTGTCTTCAAACTCACCAACTGCTTCTTCCACTTCGTCAATTCTCCTATCGAAGAATTCTGATGCAGTCTTCAGTATGCCAATTGCATTTTTCAATGGAAGAGTTTCTTCTTTATTATTTTTAATTATTTCAATGTCATTGTTAAATTTATCAGATATTATTCTTGAATTCCTTTTGCTTGTTATCTTATATTTTTAGAGTTTCCTCAAAACTGCTACTTTGAAGTCTCTGTCTGAGAGATCACATATCTCTGTTTTTCCAGGATTGGTCCGTGACACCTTATTTATCTCATTTGTTGATATCATGTTTTCCTGGATGGTCTTGATGTTTGTGAATTTTTGTCTGTGTGGGCATTGAAAAGTTAGGTATTTATTGTGATCTTCATACTCTAGGCTTATTTGTGCCTGTCCTTCTTGGGAAGATTTTCCAGGTATTCAAAGGGACTTGTGTGTTGTGATCTAAGCTGTATCTGCATTAGAGGGCATCTGAAGCCCAGGAACACTGTGATTCTTGCAAACCTGCAGAGGTACTACCTTGTTGGTCTTGGATAGGATCCAAAAAATTACCTGAATTACCAGGCAAACTCTTGTTCTCTTTCTTTACTTTCTTCTTAACAAATGAAGTCTCTCTTTTTCTGTGCTGCACCATCTGGAACTGGAGGCGGGAGAACACAAGTGCTTCTGGGGCCACCAGCACTGGGACTGTACTGGGTCAAACCTAAAACCAGCACATCATTGGGTCTCGCACAAGGCCCAGTGTAACCAGTACCTGGCTACCACCTATATTTGCTCAAGGATCTAGGGCTCTATAATCAGCAGATGGTAAAGACAGCCAGACTTGTGTTCTTCCCTTTATGGCTGCAAGTTTCCCCAGGCCCTAGGCTGGTCAGTGATGCTGTCTAGGAGCCTGGGGCTGAAGTCTAAAATTTTAGAAATCTACCCGGTGACTTATTCTATTGCAGTTAAGCTGGTGCCCAAATTATGAGAAAAAGTCATTTGTACTTTTTCTTCTTCCCTTTTTTCTCCCCTTTTTACAGGCAAAGAAACCTCTCCTCATGGTCACCACCACCACAGACCCATGGGGGCTATTGCTGTGTTACTGCCAATATTCACTTAACACTTCTTCAGTCAGCTTGTGGCAAATGTTGCCAGGCCTGGGACTCAGCCTTCAGGACAGTGGGCTCCCTTCTGGCCCAGGGTAGGTCCAGAAATGCCATCCAAGAGCCAAGACCTAGAATCAAGGACCCCAAGAGCCTACTTGGGGCTCTACCCTCCTGTGGCAGAGCTGTTACCTGAAGCGAACATGTCCCAGTGTCTTATCAATGGCCTATAACTTACGACTTGTGTATTTCTTATGGTTCTTCCAGGACCAAGGGCTTGTTAGTCAGCCAGTGATATATCTTGCTAGGATTGAGCCTTTCTCTTTAAGGTGGTGGGTTCCTTTCTGGCCCAGGGTGTGCCTAGAATTGTTGTCTGGCAACTAGGGCCTGGACTCAGGGATTTATGACTCTGCCAGGTGCCCTATCCTACTGTTTCTGAGCTGGTATCCGAGGTGCAAGACAAAGTCCTCTTTACTCTTTCCTCTAGTCTCCTCAAGCAGAAGAAAGGAGTCACTTTTGTTGCTTCAAGCTGCACTGCTTGGTGTTGAGGGAGGTGTGGTTCAAGTGCTTCCTCTGCTGCCCTGGCTGGTTTTCCATGTCCACTGGCTCTGAGCCCAGAACAGCACTAGCAATTGCCCAGGAATTGCAGTCTTTGCAGCTAAGATGGACTTTCAAATATATTTGGGACCCCAGAGCCCTTTAGCCCATGGTGGTAAGGCTTGCTGAATTTCAAATTCTCGCTGCTGGGATGCACAATTCCCCTCTGGTTGGGGTTGGTGTAAATGCTCCTTCTGTGTTCAAACACTGGCTGAGTTTAGCCTGTTTTTGCTTTCTGCTGTGAACAGGGCCACACTGAGTTCAATGCAGGGTCTCACAATTGCCACAATTTTCCTCCCCAAAGGACACAGATTTTCTTTGCCACATGGCCACTGGCAGGAGATGGGGAAGGGGCACTGTCAGAAATTCAAGACTGTTTTTTACCATCTTCAGTGCCTCTTTCAGTGATATGGAGTTAAACCAGGTACTGTAATTGCTCGCCTGATTTTTGGTTCTCATGAAGATTCTTTTAATGTAAAATTTGTGTAAATTGATGTTCCTGTAAGAGAGACAATTGGTGAAGGCATCTATTCAGCTATCTTGCTCTGCCTTCCCAGTTTTATTTTTTCCATTCCAACTCATATGCCTTATATTTGTTTGCCTTGCTTACTGTGCTGGCTTTAAATTTAGTATTATGTTAAATAAGAGTGGTGAGACTAATATTGTTGACTGTTCCTTATATTATTAGAAAAACATTCAGCTTTTCACCATTAAGTATGGTGTTAGCTGTAGGTTTTTTTTATACATGTTCTTTATCAAGTTTAGGAAGTCTGCCTCTATTCCTAACTTGCTGAGAGTTTTAAATTGTGAATCTATGTCACATATATAATTTTTTTCTAATAGTCCTGTAAAAAGTATTTAAAAAAACATTGGAGACTAAGAGTGGGATGCTGGGAGGGAATTGAGGAATAAAAAATTATTTAATGGGTACAATGTACATTATTTGGGTGATGGTTACAGTAAAATCCCAGACTAAACCACTAGGCGATACGTCCATGTTACAAAATGGCCCTTGTACCCCTCAAATTTATACAAATAAAAGTAGTATTAATTTTAATAGATTTTATTTAACCTAGTATATCAAAGTATTAGTGTTTCATCATGTAATCAATATAAAATTTTTATTAAATATTTTACATCCTTTTTGCATCAAGTCTTAGAAATCTGGTGTTTATTTTACACTTACAGCACATCCCAATTTATGTAAACAACATGTGGTTAGTAGCTAGTGTGTTGGACAGAGCAGGTCTAAAGTGGCAAAACCTGAGGAAAGAAAGAGTTGAGCCTCCTCTCAACCAAAAAACTTGAGTTGTCCTATTTTTTTCTTTAATATTTATGAAGCTCCCATGGTGAACAGGATAATATAGTTAATCTGAGTATTGTGAATTCTCAATTCAAACCAGCAGTAATGTAATGTAACAATTTTATACTCTATTTTTAAAAACGTAGTTTTATGTATAGATTGCTTTAGCTTGATAATGAGGAAATCAACGGATAGAGGATTATCCGATTTGGCCACCAGCATAGTTAGAGCCACTGTATTAACTATATTAGAATATCCTAAAATCATAGGAGATCAGTGGATTAGGAGGGCTGTCAATATGTAAAATTATAGATCTCTCAACAAACAGCTGTGTAACTTTGGGTAAATCCCTTGACTTCCTTGGGCCTCAGTTTACCTATCTGAAAAAGGCTTTAAAGTGTCTTTTAGTTACAAGACTGTTACAGGGGGGTGGAGCCAAGATGGCCGAATAGGAACAGCTCTGGTCTACAGCTCCCAGCATGAGCAGCACAGAAGACCAGAAGACGGGTGATTTCTACATTTCCGTTTGAGGTACCAGGTTCGTCTCACTAGGGAGTGCCAAACAGTGGGTGCAGGACAGTTGGCGCAGCGCGCTGTGCGTGAGCCGAAACAGGGTGAGGCATTGCCTCACTGGGGAAGCACAAGGGGTCAGGGAGTTCCCTTTCCTAGTCAAAAAAAGGGGTAACAGACGGCACCTGGAAAATCGGGTCAGTCCCACCCCAATACTGCACTTTTCCAATGGGCTTGGGAAATGGCACACCAGGAGATTGTGTCCCGCACCTGGCTCGGAGGGTCCTATGCCCACGGAATATCACTGATTGCTAGCACAGCAGTCTGAGATCAAACTGCAAGGTGGCAGCGAGGCTGGGGGAGGGGCGACAGCCATCGCCCAGGCTTGCTTAGGTAAACAAAGCAGCCAGGAAGCTTGAACTGGGTGGAGCCCACCACAGCTCAAGGAGGCCTGCCTGCCTCTGTTGGCTCCACCTCTGGGGGCAGCGCACAGACAAACAAAAATTCAGCAGGAACCTCTGCAGACTTAAATGTCTCTGTCTGACAGCTTTGAAGAGAGTAGTGGTTCTCCCAGCATGCAGCTGGAGATCTCAGAATGGAGAGACTGTCTGCTAAAGTGGATCCTTGACCCCCGAGCAGCCTAACTGGGAGGGATCTCCCAGTAGGGACAGACTGACACCTCACTCGGCCAGGTATTTCTCTGAGACAAAACTTCCAGAGGAGCTATCAGACTGCTGAATTTGTGCTCTCACGAAAATCCACCATTCTGCATCCACTGCTGCTGACACTCAGCCAAACAGGGTCTGGAGTGGACCTCTAGCAAACTCCAACAGACCTGCAGCTGAGGGTCCTGCCTGGTAGAAGGAAAACTAACAAACAGAAAGGACATCTACACCAAAAACCCATCTGTACATCACCATCATCAAAGACAAAAAGTAGATAAAACCGCAAAGATGGGGAAAAAATAGAGCAGAAAAACTGGAAACTCTAAAAAGCAGAGCACCTCTCCTCCTCCAAAGGAACGCAGTTCCTCACCAGCAACGGAACAAAGCTGGATGGAGAATGACTTTGACGAGTTGAGAGAAGAAGGCTTCAGATGATCAAACTACTCTGAGCTACAGGAGGAAATTCAAAACAATAGCAAAGAAGTTAAAAACTTTGAAAAAAAATTAGACGAATGGATAACTAGAATAACCAATGGAGAGAAGGGCTTAAAGGAGCTGATGGAGCTGAAAGCCAAGTTTCCAGAACTACGCAAAGATTGCAGAAGCCTCGGGAGCCGATGCGATCAACTGGAAGAAAGGGTATCAGTGATGGAAGATGAAATGAATGAAATGAAGCGAGAAGGGAAGATTAGAGAAAAAAGAATAAAAAGAAATGAACAAAGCCTCCAAGAAATATGGGACTATGTGAAAAGACCAAATCTATGTCTGATACTTCCACATAGTTGGAAGTAAAGCTCTCCTCAGGAAATGTAGAAGAACAGAAATTATAACAGACTGTCTCTCAGACCACAGTGCAATCAAACTAGAACTCAGGATTAAGAAACTAACTCAGAACTGCTCAACTACATGGAAACTGAACAACCTGCTCCTAAATGACTACTGGGTACATAACGAAATGAAGGCAGAAATAAAGATGTTCTTTGAAACCAATGAGAACAAAGACACAACATACCAGAATCTCTGGGACACATTCAAAGCAGTGTGTAGAGGGAAATTTATAGCAGTAAATGCCCACAAGAGAAAGCAGGAAAGATCCAAAATTGACATCATAACATCACAATGAAAAGAACTAGAAAAGCAAGAGCAAACACATTGAAAAGCTAGTAGAAGGCAAGAACTAACTAAAATCAGAGCAGAACTGAAGGAAATAGAGACACAAAAAACCCTTCAAAAAATTAATGAATCCAGGAGCTGGTTTTTTGAAAAGATCAACAAAATTGATAGACCGCTAGCAAGACTAATAAAGAAGAAAAGAGAGAAGAATCAAATAGATGCAATAAAAAATGATAAAGAGGTTATCACCACCGATCCCACAGAAATACAATCTATCATCAGAGAATACTATAAACACTTCTACGCAAATAAACTAGAAAATCTAGAAGAAATGGATAAATTTCTCGACAAATACACCCTCCCAAGACTAAACCAGGAAGAAGTTGAATCTCTGAACAGACCAATAACAGGCTCTGAAATTGTGGCAATAATCCATAGCTTACCAACCAAAAAGAGTCCAGGACCTGATGGATTCACAGCCGAATTCTACCAGAGGTACAAGGAGGAACTGGTACCATTCCTTCTGAAACTATTCCAATCGATAGAAAAAGAGGGAATCCTCCCTAACACATTTTATGAGGCCAGCATCGTCCTGATACCAAAGCCTGGCAGAGACATAACCAAAAAAGAGAATTTCAGACCAATATTCTTGATGAACATTGATGCAAAAATCCTCAATAAAATACTGGCAAACTGAATCCAGCAGCACAACAAAAAGTTATACACCAGGATCAAATGGGCTTCATCCATGGGATGCAAGGCTAGTTCAACATATGCAAATCAATAAATGTAATCCAGCATATAAACAGAACCAAAGACAAAAACCACATGATTATCTCAATAGATGCAGAAAAGGCCTTTGACAAAATTCAACAATGCTTCATGCTAAAAACTCTCAATAAATTATGTATTGATGGGACATATCTCGAAATAATAAGAGCTATCTATGACAAACCCACAGCCAATATCATACTGCATGGGCAAAAACTGGAAGCATTCCCTTTGAAAACTGGCACAAGAACAGGGATGCCCTCTCTCACCACTCCTATTCAACATAGTGTTGGAAGTTCTGGCCAGGTCATTCAGGCAGGAGAAGGAAGTAAAGGATATTCAATTAGGAAAAGAGGAAGTCAAATTGTCCCTGTTTGCAGATGACATGATTGTATATCTAGAAAACCCCATCGTCTCAGCCCAAAATCTCCTTAAGCTGATTAGCAACTTCAGCAAAGTCTCAGGATACAAAGTCAATCTGCAAAAATCACAAGCATTCTTGTACACCAATCACAGACAAACAGAGAGCCAAATCATGAGTGAACTCCCATTCACAATTGCTTCAAAGAGAATAAAATACCTAGGAATCCAACTTACAAGGGATGTGAAGGACCTCTTCAAGGAGAACTACAAACCACTGCTCAATGAAATAAAAGACGATACAAACAAGTGGAAGAATCAATATCGTGAAAATGGCCATACTGCCCAAGGTAATTTATAGATTCAATGCCATCCCCATCAAGCTACTAATGACTTTCTCCACAGAATTGGAAAAAACTACTTTAAAGTTCATATGGAACCAAAAAAGAGCCCGCATCACCAAGTCAATCCTAAGCCAAAAGAACAAAGCTGGAGACATCACGCTACCTGACTTCAAACTATACTACAAGGCTACAGTAACCAAAACAGCATGGTACTGGTACCACAACAGAGACATAGATCAATGGAACAGAACAGAGCTCACAGAAATAATGCCGCATATCTACAACTATCTGATCTTTGACAAACCTGACAAAAACAAGCAATGGGGAAAAGATTCCCTATTTAATAAATGGTGCTGGGAAAACTGGCTAGCCATATGTAGAAAGCTGAAACTGGATCCCTTCCTTACACCTTATACAAAAATTAATTCAAGATGGATTAAAGACTTACATGTTAGACCTAAAACCATAAAAAGCCTAGAAGAAAGCCTAGGCAATACCATTCAGGACATAGGCGTGGGCAAGGACTTCATGTCTAAAACACCAAAAACAATGGCAATGAAAGCCAAAACTGACAAATGGGATCTAATTAAACTAAAGTGCTTCTGCACAGCAAAAGAAACTACCATCAGAGTGAATAGGCAACCTACAGAATGGGAGAAAATTTTTGCAACCTACTCATCTGACAAAGGGCTAATATCCAGAATCTACAATGAACTCAAACAAATTTACAAGAAAAAAACAACCCCATCAAAAAGTGGGCAAAGGACATGAACAGACACTTCTCAAAAGAAGACATTTATGCAGCCAAGAAATATATGAAAAAATGCGTATCATCACTGGCCATCAGAGAAATGCAAATCAAAACCACAATGAGATACCATCTCACACCAGTTAGAATGGCCATTATTAAAAAGTCAGGAAACAACAGGTGCTGGAGAGGATGTGGAGAAATAGGAACACTTTTACACTGTTGGTGGGACTGTAAACTAGTTCAACCATTGTGGAAGTCAGTGTGGTGATTCCCCAGGGATCTAGAACTAGAAATGCCATTTGACCCAGCCATCCCATTACTGGGTATATAGCCAAAGGACTACAAATCATGCTGCTATAAAGACACATGCACATGTATGTTTATTGTGGCACTATTCACAATAGCAAAGACTTGGAACCAACCCAAATGTCCAACAACGATAGACTGGATTAAGAAAATGTGGCACATATACACCATGGAATACTATGCAGCCATAAAAAATGATGAGTTCATGTCCTTGGTAGGGACATGGATGAAACTGGAAAATATCATTCTCAGTAAACTATCACAAGGACAAAAAACCGAACACTGCATGTTCTCACTCATAGGTGGGAATTGAACAATGAGAACTCATGGACACAGGAAGGGGAACCTCATACTCCGGGGACTGTTGTGCGTTGGGGGGAGGGGGGCGGGACAGCATTAGGAGATATACCTAATGCTAAATGACGAGTTAATGGGTGCAGCAAACCAACATGGCACATGGATATATATGTAACAAACCTGCACATTGTGCACATGTACCCTAAAACCTAAAGTATAATAATAATAATAATAAAAAGAAAAAAATAAAAAGACTGTTACAAAGTTCTTTGATTCATGTGTTCTATCAACAAATATTTTTAAGAACTCCATTATGTGCCAGGCACTGAACCTGAGATTGCAAACTTTAGTCTTTACTCTTTGCTTTCTTAGAGCTTGTAGTCTGTTGAAGGAGATGTAATTAAACAGCTAATTTCAAAAATAAGTTACAGTGATGAAAATGCCATAGAGGAAAAATCCAAGGTTATCTAGCTTACTTGGCAGGGAGAGGAGATGAGGAAAGACTTCCCTGACATTTAAGCATGTTATTCAGTAGATTTTTATCCAATTATTAAACTCTTTTATGATACAAACTAAAACATTATCATAAATTTAAGCATATTCAGTAGTTATATTCTAAATGCCCTTAAGATAAACACAGTATTCCAAGACAAAAGTCTTTTCTCCTTGTAGACAGAAACTATGTAATATTAATAATGATAATAAAATTATTTTGATGAAAACAATAAGAATATCTGTTGTACGACTTTGAACATATGGCATATACCAATTGTAAAAGGAATTGGGTTTGTTTAATCTGGAAATGTCTTGGGGTTTCAGTGAGGTAGGGGATAAGGTAGCTTTATTCAGAGAGCTGAAGTGTTGTCACAGGGAAACAGTGACAATTTTGCTCTGTGTGGTCTCTTGGAGAAAATTTCATCAAGAAAGATATCAGCAGGGGAGGAGCCAAGATGGCCGAATAGGAACAGCTCTGGTCTACAGCTCCCAGCGTGAGCAATGCAGAAGATGGGTGATTTCTGCATTTCCAACAGAGGTACTGGGTTCATCTCACTGGGGAGTGCCAGACAGTAGGTGCAGGACAGTGGGTGCAGTGCACTGTGCATGAGCCGAAGCAGGGCAAGGCATCGCCTCACCTGGGAAGTGCAAGGGGTCAGGGAATTCCTTTTCCTTGTCAAAGAAAGGGGTGACAGATGGTACCTGGAAAATCAGGTCACTCCCACCCTAATACTGCACTTTTCCAACGGGCTTAAAAAATGGCACACCAGGAGATTATATCCCACACCTGACTCGGTGGGTCCTATGCCCACGGAGTCTCACTCATTGCTAGCACAGCAGTCCGAGATCAAACTGCAAGGCAGCAGCGAGGCTGGGGGAGGGGTGCCCGCCATTGCCAAGTTACTTGTTTGATTAGGTAAACAAAGTGGCCTGGAAGCTTGAACTGGGTGGAGCCCACCACAGCTCAAGGAGACCTGCCTGCCTCTACAGGCTCCACCTTTGGGGGCAGGGCACAAAAAAACAAAAAGACAGCAGTAACCTCTGCAGACTTAAATGTCCCTCTCTGACAGCTTTGAAGAGAGTAGTGGTTCTCCCAGCATGCAGCTTGAGATCTGAGAACAGGTAGACTGCCTCCTCAAGTGGGTCCCAGACCCCCAAGTAGCCTAACTGGGAGGCACCCCCCAGTAGGGGCGGACTGACACCTCACATGGCCGGGTCCTCCTCTGAGACAAAACTTCCAGAGGAATGATCAGGCAGCAGCATTTGCGGTTCACCAATATCCGCTGTTCTACAGCCACCAACTGCTGATACCCAGGCAAAAAGGGTCTGGAGTGGACCTCTAGCAAACTCCAACAGACCTGCAGCTGAGGGTCGTGTCTGGTAGAAGGAAACACTAACAAACAGAAAGGACACCCACACCAAAAACCCATCTGTGCATCAACATCATCAAAGACCAAAGGTAGATAAAACCACAAAGATGGGAAAAAAACAGAGCAGAAAAAACTGGAAACTCTAAAAATCAGCGTGCCTCTCCGCCTCCAAAGGAATGCAGCTCCTCACCAGCAATGGAACAAAGCTGGATGGAGAATGACCTTGATGAGTTGAGAGAAGAAGGCTTCAGATGATGAAACTACTGCGAGTTGCAGGAAGAAATTCGAACCAAAGGCAAAGAAGTTAAAAGCTTTGAAAAAAAACAAGAAGAATGGATAACTAGAATAACCAATGCAGAGAAGTTCTTAAAGGACCTGATGGAGCTGAAAACGAAGCTATGAGAGCTGCATGAAGAATGCAGAAGCCTCAGTAGCTGATGTGATCAACTGGAAGAAAGTATCAGTGATGGAAGATGAAATGAATGAATGAAGTGAGAAGAGAAGTTTAGAGAAAAAAGAATAAAAAGAAATGAACAAAGCCTCCAAGAAATATGGGACTATGTGAAAAGACCAAATCTACGTCTGATTGGTGTACCAGAAAGTGATGGGGAGAATGGAACCAAGTTGGAGAACACTCTGCAGGATATTATCCAGGAGAACTTCTCCAATCTAGCAAGGAAGGCCAACATTCAGATTCAGGAAATACAGAGAATGCCACAAAGATACTCCTCAAGCAGAGCAACTCCAAGACACATAATTGTCAGATTCACCAAAGTTGAAATGAAGGAAAGAATGTTAAGGGCAGCCAGAGAGAAAGGTCGGGTTACCCACAAAGGAAAGCCCATCAGACTAACAGCTGATCTCTCGGCGGAATCTCTACAAGCCAGAAGAGAGTGGGGGCCAATATTCAACATTCTTAAAGAAAAGAATTTTCAAGCCAGAATTTCATATCCAGCCAAACTAAGCTTCATCAGTGAAGGAGAAATAAAATACTTTACAGAAAAGCAAATGCTGAGAGATTTTGTCACCACCAGGCCTGCCCTAAAAGAGCTCCTGAAGGAAGCACCAAACATGGAAAGGAACAACCACTACCAGCCACTGCAAAAACATGCCAAATTTTAAAGACCGTCAAGGCTAGGAAGAAACTGCATCAACGAATGAGCAAAATAACCAGCTAACATCATAATGACAGAATCAAACTCACACATAACAATATTAACTTTAAATGTAAATGGGTTAAGTTCTCCAATTAAAAAACACAGACTGGAAAATTGGATAAAGAGTCAAGACCCATCAGTGTGCTGTATTCGGGAAACCCATCTCACATGCAGTGACACACATAGGTTCAAAATAAAGGGATGCAGGAAGATCTACCAAGCAAATGGAAAACAAAAAAAAGGCAGGGGTTGCAATTCTAGTCTCTGATAAAACAGACTTTAAACTAACAAAGATCAAAAGAGACAAAGAAGGCCATTACATAATGGCAAAGGGATCAATTCAACAAGAAGAGCTAACCTAAACATATATGCTCCCAATACAGGAGCACCCAGATTCATAAAGCAAGTCCTGAGTGACCTACAAAGAGACTTAGACTCCCACACATTAATAATGGGAGATTTTAACACCCCACTGTCAGCATTAGATAGATCAACGAGGCAGAAAGTTAACAAGGATATGCAGGAATTGAACTCAGCTCTGCACCAATTGGACCTAATAGACATCTACAGAACTCTCCACCCCAAATCAACAGAATATACATTCTTTTCAGCACCACACCACACCTACTTCAAAATTGACCACATAGTTGGAAGTAAAGCACTCCACAGCAAACGTAAAAGAACAGAAATTATAACAAACTATCTCTCAGATCACAGCGCAATCAAACTAGAACTCAGGATTAAGAAACTCACTCAAAACCGCTCAACTATATGGAAACTGAACAACCTGTTCCTGAACGACTACTGGGTAAATAATGAAATGAAGGCAGAAATAAAGATGTTCTTTGAAACCAAGAGAACAAAGACACAACATACCAGAATCTCTGAGACACATTTAAAGCAGTGTGTAGAGGGAAATTTATAGCACTAAATGCCCACAAGAGAAAGCAGGAAAGATCTAAAATTGACACCCTAACATCACAATTAAAAGAACTAGAGAAGCAAGAGCAAACACATTCAAAAGCTAGCAGAAGGCAAGAAATAACTAAGATCAGAGCAGAACTGAAGGAAATAGAGAAACAAAAAGCCCTTCAAAAAATTAATGAATCCAGGAGCTGGTTTTTTGAAAAGATCAACAAAATTGATAGACCGCTAGCAAGACTAATAAAGAAGAAAAGAGAGAAGAATCAAATAGATGCAATAAAAAATGATAAAGGGGATATCACCACCAATCCCACAGAAATACAAACTACCATCAGAGAATACTATAAACACCTCTATGCAAATAAACTAGAAAATCTAGAAGAAATGGATAAATTCCTCAACACACACATCCTCCCAAGACTAAACCAGGAAGAAGTTGAATCTCTGAATAGACCAATAACAGGATCTCAAACTGAGGCAATAATCAATAGCTTACCAACCAAAAAAAGTCCAGGACCAGATGGAATTACAACCGAATTCTACCAGAGGTACAAAGAGGAGCTGGTACCATTCCTTCTGAAACTATTCTAATCAATAGAAAAAGAGGGAATCCTCCCTAACTCATTTTATGAGGCCAGCATCATCCTGATACCAAAGCCTGGCAGAGACACAACCAAAAAAGAGAATTTTAGAGAAATATCCTTGATGAACATCGATGCAAAAATCCTCAATAAAATACTGGCAAACCGAATCCAGCAGCACATCAAAAAGCTTATCCACCATGATCAAGTGGGCTTCATCCCTGGGATGCAAGGCTGGCTCAGCATATGCAAATCAATAAATGCAATCCAGCATATAAACAGAACCAAAGACAAAAACCACATGATTACATAAATAGAGGGGGAACCAAGATGGCCGAATAGGAACAGCTCCGGTCTCCAGCTCCCAGCCCGAGCGACACAGAAGACTGGTGATTTCTGCATTTCTGCTTGAGGTACCGGTTTCATCTCACTAGGGAGTGCCAAACAGTGGGTGCAGGACAGTCGGTGAAGCGCACTGTG
>NW_026652282.1:64642681-64713052 GCF_009828535.3 Hylobates moloch
TAAAGTGTGAGAACATACTTCTCAGTAAGTATAAAATGGCCTAATACGACAAACTTGGCTCCATTGTACCTCAATTAAAACACAGAAAAACAATGTCTTCACAGCTACCTGTCAGTTAAGAGTGATGTATTCTACTTGCTTCAAAATTATTTTAAAAATATCACATTTGGATGATACTTTGGAAATTACAAATTATGTTTACTTTTTTTGTTAGTTTCATTTGGTATTCTCAACAGCCTCTTGAGGGAAGTGTAACTTTCCTCATTTTACAAATGAAGAAATAGGCTTGGAAAGACTAAGGGACTTTCTTGAGATTTCACAGCTGTGAAAATGCAAAGCTGGAACTCATTAAAACCTGTGTTTACTGCCTCCAAATCTAGTGTTATTTTTCTGGTATTGCACTTCCTATCAATTGATGGCCAAGAAACTGTGAAACTGAAATAGGTCACATAATAAATAAATGGCAGAACTGGGACACTGAAAAAGTTCAAACCTTGAACACTCTCTTTCTACTCCCTCACAATTATTTCCCTTAGCATTTGAATCCAACACACATATCTTATTTGTCTGCCTGAAACTTCAGTGAGTTTCAGGCAGACAAATAAACTCTTCCTGCATTTTAAAAAAACAATCCCAATTGCCTTCCTTGTATAAATTGCTCCCTCATAACTGAGGGATATGACACGTACTCAGTGTAGAGTACTGTGACCCCTACTTGTCTTGCTTTGGGTTCCCCACAAGACAGATCCTGAGATAAGGACTTGAGAGTCAGTGATTTATTAGGGAGGTGAGCCTAAAAGCAAAGATAAGACAGCAGGGAGCATGAGACAGGGCAGAAAGAAATGCCAGTATTAGGAAAGCATTATTGAAGTTCTTTATGGAGGAAATAGGGGTAGTTTAGGATTGCCCACAGTGGTTTTAACTCACTTAAACTTCTTTGAGCATTGCCTGAGAGGGCTGTGAGGCCTTAGTACAGGCCCTGAAACAGAAAGTGGAAACATACTCTAGATAATATCTGAAGATGTGGATCCTGTATTTTCTTAGCTTTGCAAGTCTTCTTGCTAATGTGTCAACTCTCACTCCCATCACCAAAAATCAGGAAGACAAGCAGGCAGGCAAACAAATGAAATGACTAAGATATATGCTCATCTGCCTATCTACCAACCAACCTTGAAAATAATTGGAGAAGTGATGTTGCTTGTTTGAGATTATTGTGGAAAAACTGGAAACACATTGGGGTATTCAAGAGCTAGGACTAGTACAAAGTTATTGAAACTTGCAGATGATAACTGTTATTTACTTAGCATTTACTATGTGCCTGTCATTATACTTAGTTCTTTACATGCATCACCTTGTTTAGTTGTCACAACTCTAGGGACATTTTTTAAAATTATACTTTAAGTTCTTGGATATGTGTGCAGAATGTGCAGGTTTGTTACATCGGTATACATGTGCCATGGTGGTTTGCTGCACCCATCAACCCGTCGTCTACATTAGGTATTTATCCTAATGCTATCCCTCCCTTAGCCCCCCACCCCTCGACAGGCCCCAGTGTGTGATGTTTCCCTCCCTGGGTCCAGGTGTTCTCATTGTTCAACTCCCACTTCTGAGTGAGAACATGTGGTGTTTGGTTTTCTGTTCTTGTGTTAGTTTGCTGAGAATGGTGGTTTCTGGCTTCATCCATGTCCCTGCAAAGGACATGAACTCATCCTTTTAATATGGCTTCATACTACTATGTGATATATGTGCAACATTTTCTAATTATTGATGGGCATTCAGGTTGGTTCCAAGTCTTTGCTACTGTGAATAGTGCTGTAATAAACATACATGTGCATGTGTCTTTATAGTAGAATGATATATAATCCTTTGGGTATATACCCAGTAATGAGATTGCTGGGTCAAATAGTATTTCTGGTTCTAGATCCTTGAGTAATCACCACACTGTCTGGCACAATGGTTGAACTAATTTACACTCCCACCAACAGTGTAAAAGCGTTCCTATTTCTTCACATCCTCACCAGCATCTGTTGTTTCCTGACTTTTTAATGATCACCATTCTAACAGGTGGGAGATGGTATCTCATTGTGGTTTTGATTTGCATTTCTCTAATTACCAGTGATGATGAGCTTTTTTTCATATATTTGCTGGCTGCATAAATGTCTTCTTTTGAGAAGTGTCTGTTCATATTATTCGCCCACTTTTTGATGGGGTTATTTGTTTTTTTCTTGTAAATTAGTTTAAGTTCTTTGTATATTCTGGATATTAGCCCTTTGTCAGTTGGATAGACTGCAAAAATTTTCTCCCATTCTGTAGGTTGCCTGTTCACTCTGATGATAGTTTCTTTTGCCATGCAGAAGCTCTTTAGTTTATATCCTTCCCCACTTTTTGATGGGGTTGTTTGTTTTTTTCTTATAAATTTTTTTAAGTCCCTTGTAGATTCTGGATATTAGCCCTTGGTCAGATGAATACATTGCAAAATTCCCCCCCCGCCCCATTCTGTAGGCTGTCAGTTCACTCTGATGGTAGTTTCTTTTGCTGTGCAGAAGGTCTTTAGTTTAATTAGATCCCATTTGTCTATTTTGGCTTTTGTTGCCATTGCTTTTGGTGTTTTAGTCATGAAGTCTTTGCCCATACCTATGTCCTGAATGGTATTTCCTAGGTTTTCTTCTAGAGTTTTCATGATTTTAGGTCTTACATTTAAGTTTTTAATCCACCTGAGTTAATTTCTGTATAAGGTGTAAGGAAGGGGGTCCAGTTTCAGTTTTCCGCATATGACTAGCCAGTTCTCCAAACACCATTTATTAAATAGGGAATTCTTTCCCCATTGCTTGTTTTTGTTAGGCTTGTCAAAGATTAGATGGTTGTAGATGTCTGGCATTACTTCTGAGGCCTCTGTTCCATTCCATTGGTCTATATATCTGTTTTGGTACCAGTACCATGCTGTTTTGTTTACTGTACTCTTGTAGTATAGTTTGAAATCAGGTAGTGTGATGCCTCCGGCTTTGTTCTTTTTGCTTAGGATTGTCTTGGCTATGTGGGTGCTTTTTTGGTCCCATATGAAGTTTAAAGTATTTTTTTTTCTGACTCTGTGAAGAAAGTCAATGGTAGCTTGCTGGGGAGAGCATTGAATGTATACATTACTTTGGACACTATGGCCATTTTCACAATACTGATTCTTCCTATCCATGAGCATGGAATGTTTTTCCATTTGTTTGTGTCCTCTGTTATTTCCTTGAGCAGTGATTTGTAGTTCTCCTTGAAGAGGTCCTTCATATCCCTTGTAAGTTGTATTCCTAGGTATTTTATTCTCTTTGTAGCAATTGTGAATGGGAGTTCACTCATGATTTGGCTGTTTTTCTATTATTGGTGTATAGGAATGCTTTTGATTTTTGCACATTGATTTTGTTTTCTGAGACTTTGCTGAAGTTGCTTAGCAGCTTAACAAGATTTTGGACTGAGATGATGGGGTTTTCTAAATGCACAATCATGTAATCTGCAAACAGAGACAATTTGACTTCCCGTCTTCCTATTTGAATATCCTTTATTTCTTTCTCTTGCCTGATTGCCCTGGCCAGAACTTCCAATACTATGTTGAATAGAAGTGGTGAGAAAGGGTATCCTTGTCTTGTGCCACTTTCCAAAGGGAATGCTTCCCGCTTTTGCTCATTCACTATGATATTGTCTGTGGGTTTGTCATAAATAGCTCTTATTATTTTGAGATATGTTCCATCAATACCTACATTATTGAGAGTTTTTAGCATGAAGCGATGTTGAATTTTATTGAAGGTGTTTTCTGCATCTATTGAGATAATCACGTGATTTTTGTCATTGGTTCTGTTTATGTGATGGATTACGTTTATTCATTTGCATATGTTGAACCAGCCTTGCATCCCAGGGATGAAGCCTACTTGATCATGGTGGATAAGCTTTTTGACGTGCTGCTGGGTTCAGTTTGCTAGTATTTTATTGAGGATTTTTGCATCAATGTTCAACAGGGATACTGGCCTGAAATTTGTTTTGTTGTTGTGGTGTCTCTGCCAGGTTTTGATATCAGGAGGATGCTGGTCTCGTAAAATGAGTTAAGGAGGAGTCTCTCTTTTTCTATTGGTTGAAGTAGTTTCAGAAGGAATGATACCACCTCCTCTTTGTACCTCTGGTAGAATTCGGCTCTGAATCCATCTGGTCCTGGGCTTTTCTTGGTTGTTAGGCTATTAATTACTGCCTCAACTTCAGAACTTGTTTTTGTTCTCTTCAGGAATTTGACTTCTTCCTCTTTTAGTCTTGGGTGGGTGTATGTGTCCAGGAATTTATCCATTTCTTCTAGATTTTCTGGTTTATTTGTGTGGAGGTGTTATAGTATTCTTTGATTGTAGTTTGTAGTTGTGTGGGATCAGTGGTGAGATCTCCTTTAACATTTTTAATTTTTTCTACTTGATTTCCCTCTCTTTTCTTCTTTATTAGTCTGGCTAATGGTCTATTTTGTTAATCTTTTCAAAAAACCAGATCCTGAGTTCATTGATTTTTTGAAGGGTTTTTCTTGTCTCCATCTCCTTCGGTTCTGCTTTGATCTTAGTTATATCTTGTCTTCTGCTAGCTTTTGAATTTGTTTGTTCTGGCTTCTCTAGTTCTTTTAATTGTGATGTTAGGGTTTCAATTTTAGATCTTTCCTGCTTTCTCCTGTGGGCACTTAGTGCTATAAATTTCCCAGTAAACACTGTTTCAGCTGTGTCCCAGAGATTCTGATACAGTGTGTGTTTGTTCTCATTGGTTTAAAAGAAGTGATTTATTTTTGCCTTATTTTCATTATTTACCCAGTAGTCACTCAGGAGCAGGTTGTTCAATATCCATGTAGTTTCACTGTTTTGAATGAATTTCTTAAACTAAATTCTAATTTTATTGCACTGTGATCTGAGAGACTGTTTGTTATGATTTCTGTTCTTTTGATTTTGCTGAGGAGTGTTTTACCTCTGATTATGTGGTCAGTTTTAGAGTAAGTGCGATGTGGTGCTGAGAATGCATATTTTGTTGATTTGGGATGAGAGTTCTGTAAATGTCTATTAGTTCTGCTTGGTCCAGAGCTGAGTTCAAGTCCTGAATATCCTTGTTTATTTTCTGTCTCATTGATCTATTATTGACTAGTGGGGTGTTAAAGTCTCCCATTATTATTGTGTGGGAGTCTAAGTCTCTTTGTAGGCCTCTAAGAACTTGCTTTATGAATCTGGGTGCTCTTGTATTGGGTGCATATATATTTAAGATAGTTAGCTCTTCTTGTTGTATTGATCTCTAGGGACTTCTTATTTGTGTTTCATAGAAAGTGAACCTGAGACTCAAGAAAATTAAGTAGCTTTTTAAAAATACACATCTGGTAAATGGTTGAACTTGGATGAATGCCATCAAATGCATTATCAATGTTATGATTTTTCTCAAGCTTTTTCCTCCATAATTATTCAGATACATTTCACATACCATAAAATGTACTCTAAATTTAAAGTATAGAGTTCAATGGTTTATAGAATATTAAAAGAATTCTGTGTAATCATAACCTTTATATTATTTTAGAAAATTGTCAACACCTCTAAAATAAATTTCATACTGATATGGTTTTGCTTTGTGTCCTCACCCAAATCTCTCTTGAATTATAATCCCATAATCTCTTCCTGTGGTGGGAGGGACCTGGTGGGAGGTAACTGAATCATTGTGGTGGTTTCCCCTATGGTATTCTCATGATAGTCAGGAAATTCTTGTGAGATTTTATAGTTTTATAAGGGGCTTCCCCATTTATTTGGCTCTCATTCTTCTCCTTTCTGCTGTCACTTGAAGAAGGACATGTTTGTTTCCCATTTCACCATGATTATAAGTTTCCTGATGCCTCTCCAGCAATGCTGAACTGTGAGTCAATTAAACCTCTTTCTTTATAAATTACCAAGTCTTGGCATGTCTTTATTAGCAGTGTGAAAACAGACTAATAAAGTAAATTTGTACTGAGGGAGTGGTATGCTTCTATTTGAATATTAAAAAATGTGAAAGTAACTTAGGAACTGTATAAAAGGCAGAGGTTGGAACAGTGTAGAGGACTCAGAAGAAGACAGGAAACTGTGGGAAAGTTTGGAACTTCCTGGATACTTATTGAATGGCTTTGACCAAAATTCTGATAGTGATATGGACACTATCCATATCATATTTCAGTGCAGCCTGAAATACTCTCAGATGGAGATGAGAAAGTTGTTGAAAACTGGAGTAAAGATCACTCTTGTTTTGCAGAGACTTGTGGCATTTTGCCCCTGCTCTAGAGATCTGTGAAACTTTAAACTTAAGAGGGAAGATTTAGGGTATCTAGCAGAATAAATTTCTAAGTGGCAAAGCATTCAAGGGGAAGCAGAGCATAAAAATTTGGAAAATTTGCAGCCTGTTGATGAAATATAAAAGGAAACTCCTTTTTCTGGGGAGAATTTAAGCCAGCTGAAGAACTTTGCATAAGTAATGAAGAGCCGAAGGTTAATCACCAAGACAATGATGAAAATGTCTCCAGGGAGTGTCAGAGGCTTTTGCTGCAGACCCTCCTGTCATAGACCTGGAGGCCTAGGGGGATAAATGGTTTCATGGCCTGGATCCAGGGACCTCCTGCTGTGTTCAGCCTTTGGACTTGATGCCCTGTGTCCCAGCTCTTCCAGCTCATGCTGTTACTTCAGAGGGTTCAAGCCCCAAGCCTTGGCAGCTTCCACTTAGTTTCGGGCCTGCAGCTGTACAGAAGTCAAAAATTGAGCTCTGGTAACCTCCACCCAATTTTCAGAGGCTGTATGGAAAGACCTGGATGTCCAGCCAGAAGTTTGCTGCCAGGATGGAGCCCTCATGGAGAACCTCTGTTAGGGCAGTGGGAAAAAGAAATGTGGGGTTGGAGCCCCCATACAGAGTCTTTCCTGTGGCACTGCCTAGTGGAGTCATGAGAAGAGGGCCACCATCCTGCAGACCACAGAATGGTAGATTCACCAACAGCTTGCACCATGTACCTGGAAAAGCCTCAGACACTCAATGCCAGCCATGAAAGCAGCCAGGAGGGGGGGCTGTACCCAGCAAAGCCACAAGGGTGGAGCTGCCCAAGACCATGGGAGCCCCCCTTTTGCATCAGTGTGTCCTGGATGTGAGACCTGGAGTCAAAGGACATCATTTAAAAACTTTAAGTTTTAATGACTGCCCTATTGGATTTTGGACTTGCATAGGACCTTTAGCCCCTTTGTTTTGGTCAATTTCTCCCATTTGCAGTGGCATTTTTGCCCAATGCCTGTACCCCTACTGTATGTAGGACGTAACAAACCTGCTTTTGATTTTGCAGTCTTATAGGTGGAAGGGTTTTGTCTTGTCTCAGATGAGAATTTGGACTTACTTAGACATTTAGGTTAATGGTGGAATGAGTTGAGATTTTGGGGGACTGTTGGAAAGGCATGGTGTTTTGAAATGTGAACGCATGAGCTTTGGGAGGGGCAGGGGTCGAATGATATGGTTTGGCTATGTATTTCCACACAAATCTCAAATTGAATTGTAATCCCATAATCCCCATGTGTGGTGGGAGGAACCTGGTGGGAGGTAATTGAATTTTGGGGTGGTTTTCTGTGTGCTATTCTCATGATTGTAAGTTCTCATGAGATCTTATGGTTTTATAAGGGGCTTTCCCTTTTGCTTAGCTCTCACTTTTCTCCTTGCTGGCACCGTGTGAAGAAGGACATGTTTGCTTCTCTTTCTGCCATGATTGTAAATTTCCTGAGGCCTCTTCAGCCATGCTGAACTCTGAGTCAATTAAAGTTCTTTATAAATTACCCAGTCTCAGGTATGACTTTAGTAGCAGTGTGAGAATAGAATAATACACATACAGTCATTAGCAGTCATTCATTTCCACTACATCTCTGCTTACCCTGCTTCCCAATCACTAGTTTATTTTAATATCTTCATTTATTTTATTGTTTTGGACATTTATCACCAATGAAACAATACAGTTTTTGGTCTCTTGTGACTGACTTCTTTCACTTATAATGTTTTCAAAGTTTATTCATATTGTAGCATGTATCAGTACTTTATTTCTTTATAAGACTGAATAATTTACTTTTATGTGTGGGAACAAGAATAATGCATTTCTCTTTTTCAATTTAACTTTATTTTAGACAGGGATGTGCATGTGCAAATTTGTTACATTGGTATATTACACTCGTATAGTGAGCATAGTATGCAACCCACTCTCCTCTTCCTCCCCCAACACTGTAGTGGTCTCCAGTATCCACTGTTGCCATCGTTATGTCTATGAATACCCAATGTATAGCACCCATTTAAAAGTGAGAGCATGCAATATTTGGTTTTCTGTTCCTTCATTAATTTGTTTAGGATAATGGCCTCCAGCTGCATCCATGTTGCTGCAGAGGACCTGATCTCATTCTTTTTAATGGTTGCGTAGTATTCCATGGTGTAGCATGTACATTTCCCTTATTCGATCCACCATTGATGAGCACCTAGGTTTATTCCATGTTTTTGCTATTGTTAATAGCAGTGATGAACATATAAAGGTATGTGTCTTTTTGGTATAATGATCTATTTTGCAGGGGGGAGAGGTGCATATACCCAGTAATGAGATTGTGGGTCAAATAGTAACTCTCTTTTAATTTTTTTGAGACATAAATGTCATTTCTATATTTTGAAGAATCCAATTATACATTCTGTTTTTATACTAGCTATATTATAAAATTATAAAGCTGCAGCAGAAATCCAGAGACTTTTTTTGTTTTTTGCATTTTTTGGTTTTTTGTTTTTGTTTTGTTTTGTTTTTAATGTGAAGCTTAATTTCTTGGAGAAATCTACAAACTGCTTTTCAGAATGGCTGAACTAATTTACATTCTGGCAACTGTGTATAAACATTCCCTTTTCTCCACAGCCTTACTAGCATCTGTTGTTTTTTGACTTTTTAATAAAAGCCTTTCTAAAGAGTATAATATTTTAATAAAAAGCCATTCTGACTGGTGTCTCATCGTGGTTTTTTTTTTTCTTTTTTTTTTTTTTTAATGGAGTCTCGCTTTATCATCCAGGCTGGAGTCCAGTGGCATTATCTTGGCTCAGTGCAACCTCTGTCTCTCATGTTCAAGCGATTCTCCTGCCTCAGCCTCCTGAGTAGCTGGGATTACAGGCGCCCACCACCACGCATGGCTAATTTTTGTGTTTTTAGTAGAGATGGGGTTTCACCATCTTGGCCAGGTTGGTCTTGAGCTCCTGACCTCATGATCCACCTGCCTCGGCCTCCCAAAGTGCTGGCATTACAGGTGTGAGCCACTGTGCCCAGCTTCATCATGGTTTTAATTTGCATTTATCTGGTGATAAGTGAAAATGGGGATTTTTTCATGTTTTTAGCCACTAGTGTGTTTTTTTTAAAGAAGTGTCTGTTCATGTTCTTAGCACATTTTTGATGGAGTTATTTGTTTTTTGCTTGTTGATGTGTTAAGTTTCTTATAGAGTCTGGATAGTAGACCTTTTACAGATCCACAGTTTGTGAATATTTTTCCAGGAATAAAGTCTACACAATCATAGTGGATTTGCTTTTGATATGCTGCTGGATTAGGTTTGCTGATATTTTGTTGAGGACTTTTGCATCTATGTTCATCAGGGACATTGTCTTAAAGTTCTTTTTTTTGGTTGCGCCTTTGCCTGATTTTAGTATTAGGCTGACACTGGCTTCATAGAATGAGTTAGGGAGGAGCCTCCTCAATTTATTGAAATAGTTTCAGTAGGATTGGTACTAGTTTTTCTTTGTACATCTGGTAGAATTCAGCTGTAAATTCATCTAGGGCTTTCTTTTTTTACTTGATGGGTTTTTTTTAATAACTAAATCAATTTCCGAATTTGATATTGGTAAAGTTAGTGTTTCAATCTCTTTCTAGTTCAGTCTCGGGAGATTGTGTGATTCCATGAATTTGTTCATTTCCTCTAGATTTTCTAATTTGTGTGCATAGAGTTGTTTATAGTATGCTCTGAGGATCTTTTCTGTTTCTCTGGGTTCAGCTGTAACGTCATCTTTGTCATTTCTGATTGCACGTTTTTGGATCTTCTGTTTTTTTTTTCTTTGTTAATCTAGCTAGCAGTCTATTAATTATTTAAAGAAGCAACTTTTGATTTCATTGGCCTTTTAAATAAATTTTTGCATCTCAGTTTTATTCAGTTCTTCTCTAATTTTTGTTATTTCTTTTCTTCTGCTAGATTTTGAGTTGTTCTTTTTATTCTACTTCTTTAGGTGCAATGTTAGATTATTAATTTGAGATCTTTTCAACTTCTTGTTGAAGGTGGTTAGTGCTATAAACTTTTATCTTAATACTGCTTTAGCTGCGTCTCAGAGATTTTGGTATGTTGTGTCCCTATTTTCATTAATTTCAATGTATTTTAAAATTTCTGCCTTAATTTCAATGTTCACCTAGGAGTCATTCAGGAGCAAGTTGTTTGATTTCCATAAAATTTTGTAGTTTTGAGACATCTTCTTTATATTCATTTTTATTTTTATTGCACTGTGACATGAGAGTATGCTTGGTATAATTTCAATTGTTTAAATTTATTGAGACTTGCTTTATGATTAAGTTTGTGATTTATCTTAGAATATGTTTTGTGTGCAGATGAGAAGAATGTATATATTCTGATTATTTTGTGGAGAATTCCACAGGTGCTTATTAGGTACAATTGGTAAATTGTTGAGTTTAATTTCAGAGTTTATTTGTTAGTTTTCTGCCTTAATGATATGTCTAATGTGCTGTTGATGTTTCCTACTATTGTGGTGTGGTTGTCTGTTTTTGTTTGTAGAATAAGAAGAGCCTGCTTTATGAATCTGGGTGTTCCAATGTCGGATGCATATATATTTAGTATAGTTATGTTTTCTAGTTGGATTGTATCCTTTGTCATTATGTAATGTCCTTATTCATCCTTCTTATTAGCTTAAAATCTGTTTTATGTGATATAAGAATAGCAACTCCTGCTTTTTTGTTTTGTTTTGTTTTCTGTTTGTTTGGTAGATCTTACTCCATCTCTTTTCTTTGGTCCTATTGGTGCCCTAACATATGAAATGCGTCTCAGGGAGACAACAGATAATTTGGTCTTTTTTTTTATTCAGCCTGTCACTCTGTGTTTTTTAAGTGAGGCATTTAGCTTGTTTACATTCAAGGTTAGTATTGATATGTGCGATTTTGATCCTGTCATTGTGTTGTTAGCTGGTTTTACCATATCCTCAAAATATATTTTCCAAGTTGTTTATTCTCTCTCTTTATCTCCCGAGAATGCCAACAATTCAAAGACTTGGTATCTACATAATCCTGTATTTCTTGGATGTTTTATTCACTTTTTAAAATTATTTTTTCTTTATTTTTGACTAATCGATTTGAAGAATCTGTTTTCAAGCTCAGAGATTCTTTCCTCAGCTTGGTCTATTCTGCTGTTAGTAGTGCTGATTGTATTAAAAATTCTTGTAAAGAAGAATTGCCACACTGTCTTCCACAATGGTTTAACCAACTTAGACTCCCACCAACACTGTAAAAGCTTTCCTATTTCTCCACATCCTCTCCAGCATCTATTGTTTCCTGACTTTTTTATGATTTCCATTCTAACTGGCGTGAGATGGCATTTCATTGTGGTTTTGATTTGCATTTCTCTAATGACCAGTGATGATGAGCTTTTTTTTCATATGTTTGTTGGCTGCATACATGTCTTCTTTTCAGAAGTGTCTGTTCATATCCTTCACCTACTTTTTGATGTGATTTTTTTTCTTGTAAATTTGTTCAAGTTCCTTGTAGATTCTAGATATTAGCCCTTTGTCAGATGGATAGATTGCAAAAATTTTCTCCCATTCTGTAGGTCGCTGTTTCACTCTAATGATAGTTTCTTTGGCTGTGCAGAAGCTCTTTAGTTTAATTAGATCCTATTTGTCTATTTTGCCTTTTGTTGCCATTGCTTTTGGTGTTTTAGTCATGAAGTCTTTGCCCATGTCTATGTCCTGAATGGTATTGCCTAGATTTTCTTCTAGGATTTTTATGGTTTTAGGCCTTATACTTAAGTCTTTAATCCATCTTGAGTTAATTTTTATATAAAGTGTAAGGAAGGAGTCTAGTCTTAGTTTTCTGCATATGGCTAGCCAGTTTTCCAAACACCATTTATTAAATAGGGAATCCTTTCCCCATTTCTTGTGTTTGTCAATTTTGTCAAAGATCAGATGGTTGTAGGTGTGTGGTGTTATTTCTGAGGGCTCTGTTCTGTTGCATTGGTCTATATATCTGTTTTGGTACCAGTACCATGTTGTTTTGTTTCCGTAGCTTTGTAGTATAGTTTGAAGTCAAGGTAGTGTGATGTCTCCAGCTTTTTTTTTTTTTACTCAGGATTGTCTTGGCTATGTGGGTGCTTTTTTGGTTCCATATAAAATTTAAAGTAGTTTTTTTCTAATTCTTTGAATAAAGTCGATGCTAGCTTGATGGGGATAGCATTGAATCTATGAATTACTTTGGGCAGTATTGCCATTTTTACGACATTCATTCTTTGTATCCATGAGTATGGAATGTTTTTCCATTTATTTCTTTGAGCAGTGGTTTATTGTTCTCCTGGAAGAGGTCCTCCACATCCCTTGTAAGTTGGATTCCTTGGTACTTTATTCTCTTAGTAGCAATTGTGAATGGGAATTCACTCATGATTTGGCTCTCTGTTTTTCTATTATTGGTGTGTAAAAATGCTTGTGATTTTTGCACGTTGATTTTGTATCCTGAGACTTTGATGATTTGCTTATCAGCTTAAGGAGATGTTGGGCTGTGACAATTGGGTTTTCTAAATATACAATTATGTAATCTGCAAACAGAGACAATTTGACTTCCTGTCTTCCTATTTGAATACCCTTTATTTCTTTCTCTTGCCTGATTGCCCTTGCCAGAACTTCCAATACTATGTTGAATAGGAGTGGTGAGAGAGGGCATCCTTGTCTTGTGCCAGTTTCCAAAGGGAATGCTTCCAGCTTTTTCCTGTTCACTATGATATTGTCTGTGGGTTTGTCATAAATAGCCCTTATTATTTTGTGATACATTTCATCAATACCTAGTTTATTGAGAGTTTCTAGCATGAAGGGATGTTGAATTTTGTCAAAGGTGTTTTCTGCATCTATTGTGATGATTATGTGGTTTTTGTCATTGGTTCTGTTTATGTGATGGATTATATTTATTGATTTACTATGTTGAACCAGCCTTGCATCCCAGAAATGAAACTGGCTTGTTCTTTGTGGATAAACTTTTGATATGCTGCTGGATTTGGTTTGCTAGTATTTTATTGAGGATTTTTGCATCGATGTTCATCAGAGATTTTGGCCTGAAATTTTGTTGTGTTTCTGTCAGGTTTTAGTATCAGGATGAAACTGGCCTCATAAAATGAGTTAGGGAGGAGTCCCTCTTTTTCTATTGTTTGGAATAGTTTCGGAAGGAATGATACCACCTCCTCTTTGTACCTCTGGTAGAATTCGACTGTGAATCCATCTGGTCCTGGGCTTTTTTTGTTGTTGTTGTTAGGCTATTAATTACTGCCTCAATTTCAGAATTTGTTATTGTTCTATTCAGGGAATCAACTTATTTCTGGTTTAGACTTGAGAACGTGTAGCATCCAGGAATTTATCAATTTCTTCTCGATTTTCTAGTTTATTAGTGTAGAGGTGTTTATAGTATTCTCTGAGTTTTTTAGTTATAGAAAATCAGTTTGTTTTTTTCTTAAAATGGCTACTTTGTGTTTCTTCTCTTGGATTGTTTTACTGGGATCTCTGGATTCCTTAGATTGGATTTCAACTTTCTCCTGAATCTCGATGAAGTTCCCTGCCATCCAGATTTTGAATTCTGACTGTCATTTTAGTCATTTTCAACAAGTTATGAAACATTCCTGGGGAGCTAGTGTACTTGTTTGAAGGTAGGAGGACACTGTGGCTTTTTGAATTGTCAGAGTTCTTGAACTGATTTGTTTTCTCATCTAGGGGGATCAGTGTTCTTTTAAGTGTGGTGTAAGTTGAGTAAAGTCCGTTGACTTTATTTCTGTATGTTTTCAGAGGGCCAAGGCTCTGTGTAGTATCTTTATTTGCTGCTTTGTTGCTGAATTCTTGCCCTTGATTTTACAGAAGCATATATTAACTAAGTATTTTTGGTGTTGTAGTTTGTGGTGCAATTCAATAGATTGTGCTAAGGAGTGATGGCTGGCAGATAGGATCTTATTTAGAGGCATGATCCTTTCATATTTCCTTATGTTTACAGTTGCGCTCTGTGGCGCAGTTGGAGAAAGGTGACTCCTTCACCAGGTCTACTCCTGAGACTTAAGGATGCCCCTCCTCTCACTGGCACTGTGCCCAGGTTTCTTTTGTTAGATATTATGCAGCATGGAGATCCCTTGTGCAAAGGCCAAAGAAGGGAGATAGGCCACTTTCTGGACCCTCCCCGTAGAGGGAGGCATGTCCAACTCCTGTGGCAACCCACAACCCCATGTGACTCTCCTTTCTCAGTGCTCTCATAGTATGGGCTCCTCTCCTCCAGTGCCAGCCACAGATCAGGGCTCAGCACCCCTGAGCTGTGCAACAAAGCCTTAGGGTGAGCTCAGGCTTTTTGTTTCTTTCCCAGCTTGAGAGCAGCAAGGGCAGAGACCTCAGCAGTGGTGATGGCTTAGGGGCTTTCACTTGTTTTCAGGAACTCCACCCCAGAGAAACACAGAGACGCTACCAATGAAGACAATCACTGGTGGTGGGATGGCTGTGCTGCGAGGCCAAGTAGGGTGTGGTAAAGGTGCACTGTCTGGCAAAGAGCAGTGAGAGCAGGGATTCTCTGGAAAGTCAGTATGACCTCCTCTCTGTAGAGCAGTGGTGACATGCTGGAGGTGCCAGCAAAGCAATCAGGCTCTTTGTTCCCTCCCTAGCCTGGAGGGGAATGAGGTCAAGGGAGAAGAGTCTGGCTGATTTTGCATATGTCAACTGCGGTGTGCTGGAGGCCCAGGGCTGTTCTGCGGCTCTTCGCTCCATCCCAGAGCAATGGAGAGCTGTGACCAGCCGAAGGGCTCCAGGTGTGGGGGTGGGGAGGTGGGGTAACATCATTGGTGTCCCAGGTTAATGAGCCTGGTCTGATAAGGTGCGGTGGTGGTGGGGCCTACAATTTATCTGCTCCTCAGCACTGTGAATGTGGTTCTTATCCAAGGGGCACATAAGAGAGCACAACCTTCCTTGTTGGTGGAACTACAGCAGTTGGCACTGGGATGCTCAGGGATCCAAAGCCTGTGGGGTGCCATATAGGCGTGAGTGGTGACTCTGATTAGACTTCAGACATCTCTCTGTGTCACTCTGGAGGCACAGGTGTGTTAGGGGAGATCTCCTGTGCCCAGGCTTGCAAAGGTCCATGGCACAAGTGTGGGTCCCAAGGGGCTCTCCCTCACTCACCCTTTCCCAATGGTAGGGAGTTTTCCCTGTATCTGCACCAAAATTGGTGGGTTGCTGTCTTGTCTCATTCTTCTCTGCTCTTTGTCGGTCACATTGCTGACTTGGTGAACCCCAATATGGCCTTCTGGACAATCCACTTGAAGAGTTAGAATTTATTAGCTACTTTCCTCCTCCCCCTGAGAGCAACACACATTAGTTGCTTCTAGTCAGTCATCTTGGTGCTTCTGAATAATTTTCCATTTTATAGATTATATATTTTGTTTCTCCATTCATTAGTTAGGGACATTTGGGTTGTTTCCACTTTTTGGCTATTATAAATACTGCTACCACAAACGTTTCAGTACAAGTCATTATGTAAACATGTTTTCAATTTTAGGTCATATGGTAACTGTATGTTTAACTTTGTGAAGTCCTGCCAAACTGTTTTCCAAAGTGGCTGCACCATTTTACATTTTCACCCTGTGGTTGTTTTTTCACTTTCTTAATGATTTCCTTTGAAACACAAAATGTTCAATGTTGATGCAGACAAATTTCTCCTTTGTTTGACTTTGTTCCTTATGTTTTTGGTGTCATCTCAAAGAAACCATCACCTAACTCATCATCATAAAAGTTTACTCATATTTTCTTCTAACTGTTTTACAGTTTAGCTCATATATTTAGGTCTTCAATATATTTTGAGTTAGTTTTATGCATGGTTTGGGGTAGGGGTCCAACTTCATTCTTTTTCATGTGGGTAGTCAATTGTCCCAGTACCATTTGTTGAAGACTTTTCTTTCCCCAATCAACTGTGTTGGTACTCTTGTTTAAATCAATTTACCATGAATATAAGGGTTTACTTCTGGGTTCTCAATGCAGTTTCACTGATCTATATGTTTATCCTATGCCGGGACTATATCGTCTTGACATTTGAAATCATGAATTGTAAGTTCTTCAAATTTGTTCTTCTTTTTCAAAATGATTTTGGCTGTTCTGGCTCCCTTGCATTTCCATATACATTTTAGAATAAGTTTGTTAATTTCTGCAAAGAAGACATCTGGGATCCTTTTATTATATAAGACTGTGTTGAACTTATTGATCAGTTTGGAGAATATTTTCATCTTAACAATATTAAGTGCTGTGATCTATGTATGTGGTATATCTTTTTATTTATTTCAGCATTTTAAAATATCTTTCAACCATGGTTTGTAGTTTTCAGCGTACAGATCTTGCTTTTATTTCATTAAATTTATTCCTAGATTTTTTCCTGCTATTATATATATAAGATCATTTTCTTAATTTTAGAAATATTTATTGCCAGTGTGTAAAATTATAGCTGATTTTTTATATTGACTGTGTATCCTCCAACCTTGTTGAGCTCATTTATTAATTCTAATACATTTATTGCATTCCATAGGATTTTCTGTATACAAAAGATAATGTCATCTAGAGCCAGTTTTACTTCTTCCTTTCTAATATGGATGCTTTTATTTTACTTTCTTGTCTCATTTCTCTTTCTCGAACCTCCACTACGATGTTGAATAGAAGTGATGAGAGAAAATATTGTTGTCTGCTGCCTGTTCTTAGAGGGAAATCATTTAGTTTTTCACCAGTAAGTGTGATGATTACTGTGCAATTTTTATAGATGTCTTTTATAATCTTGATGAAGTTACCTTGTACTTTTTAGCATGTTGGCTGTTTTATCATTAAGAGTTGTTGGATTTTGTCAAATACTAATTCTTTATCTACTGAGAGAATTATGCAGTGTTTGTTCTTTATTCTATTAGTATAATGTAGCATGTTTATTGATTTTCAGATGTTGAAATGGTCCTGCCTTCCTGGGATAAGTCTCACTAAATTGTGTAGCATAATCCTTTTTATATGTTGCCTGATTAGGGTTACTAGTATTTTACTGAAAATTTTTGCATCTATATTGATAAGGGATATTAGTCTATAGTTTTCTTTTTATATGTTCATGTGGTTTGGATATGAGTTTAAGACTGTCATAAAATGAGTTGAACAGTGCTGCCTTTTCTCTAACTTTTTAGAAGACTTTTTGTAGTCTGGTCTTAATTCTTCTTTAAATGTTTGGGTAGAATTCAGCAGTGAAGCCATCTGGTACTTGGCTTTCCTTTGTGGTAAGTTTTAAAATTCACAATTCAACCTCTCTACTTGTCGTAGTAGAAATCTATTCAAATTTTTAATATCTTCCTGAATCTGTTCCAGTAGTTTATGTCTTTCTAGGAATTTGTGCTTTTCATCTAGGTTATCTAATCATTGGCAGGCAATTTTTCATTCTTCTACAATACTTTTTATTGCTATAAAGTCAATAGTAATGCCCCCTCTCATTCCAGATTTTAATTATTTGAGTGCTATTTTTTATTGTTCAGTCTATTTAAAAGATTGCTAATTTGATCTTTTCAAATAACCAAATTTTGGATTTATTAATTTTCTCTATTGTTTTTCTGTTCTGTGTTAATTAATTTCTGCTCTAATTATTATGTCATTCCTTCTGCCTGCTAGAGTTTAGTTTGCATTTCTTTGATTTGTTTTTTAAGGCAGAAAGTTAGTTTATTGGTTTGAGACCTTTTAAAAATAATATGTTATCCCAGCCATAAATTTCTCTCTAATGACTATTTTTGTTGCATTCCATAAGTTTTGTTATGATATGTATTACATTTTCTTCACCTGAAAGAGTTTCCTAAATTCCCTTTTGATTTCTTCTTGATGCATTGGTTATTTAGGAGAATGTTGCTTAATTTCCACATGTTTATGAAATTTCCTAATATTCTTCTCTTATTGATTTCTAATTTCATTTTATTATGTCCAGAAAACACATGAATTATGATTTCAATATTTTTAAATTTATTGTTTCATATTTTATGACGTAGCATATGGTTTATTCTGGAGAATGTTCTATGTTTGCTTGAAGAATGTTATTCTATTTTTGTCGGAAGTAGTATAGTTGTCTTTTATGTCTAAGTGGCAGAGCATGTTGTGTGGCATGTCTTTAAATTGCATTTTCTGACAATACTTTTTATTTCACTTAAAAAACTAATAAATCAGTTTATAAAACCTTTTAAGAAAGGCAGAAGAGGAAAAAAATGGCGGATAGGAGGCAGGACTAACTTGTAGCTCCCACTCAGACAAATCCAGTAGCATGTGGAGACTCACATTGTGAACTTTGCTCCAAGAACTACTGCAGGAAATACCAGGAAAGCTGAGAGAATCCACAGACCCTTTGAAGGAGGTGGATTGCTGCTGCAGGCTCTGTGGGGCAGCTGAGGAACTGTGAATCTGCTTGCTTTCTCAGCTGGAAGGCTTGTAGTCTGGAGCAAGTTCTCAGCCCTGCTCACTGGCAGCCTGGAAATAAACTCAGTGTACTGGTGAGGGTGGGCATGGTGAGAGTGAGAGTGGCCTTTCAGGCTGTGGGCTGCATGGGAGCTGGATGAGGCCTGTGGCTGCTAGCTTTCCCCTACTTTCCTGTTGACCTGTGTGACACAGCAGGGGCAGCCATAATCCCCCTGGGAACACAACCCCATTAGCCTGGGAACCACACTCCCATCCCCCACAGCAGCCACAGCAAGCCCCACCCAGGGAGAATCTGAGCTCAGACATGCCTAACCTCCCCCTACCTGATGGTCTTACTCTACCTGCCTGGTAGCTGAAGACAAAGGACATAATCTTTTGGAAGCTCTATGGCCTGCCCACCACCTGGTACCTATACTACCATAGCTCATGCACTCTTGGAAGTGCCACATCCTGGCTAGAGGCCAACCAATATAAAACCAGTGCACTTAATAAAAATACAACCAAGGACCCTCATAGAGTCACTTCACTCCCTTGCTACCTCCACTGGAGCAGGTGTTGGTATCCATGGCTGAAAGACCTGAAGACAGATCACGTCTCAGGACCCTTTACAGACACTTCCCAGTACCAGCCCAGAACCTGGTAGCCCCACTGCGTGCCTAGATCAAGAAGAGAAATAATAATCACTACATTGTGGCTCTTAGGAAGCCACACTGTAGAGAGGAGAGAACCACATCAAGGGAAAAGAGGAGAGAACCACATCAAGGGAGCACCCTGTGGGACAAAATAACCTGAACATCAGCCATCGAGCACTAGATCTTTCCTTTGACATAGTCTACCCAAATGAGAAGGAAACAGAAAAAGATTTCTGGTAATTGTAGTAATGTGATGACAAAATAAGATTCTTTAACACCCTCAAAAAAATCACACTAGCTCACCAGCAATTGATCCAAACTAAGACGAAATCCCTGAATTGCCAGAAAAAGAGTTCAGAGGGTCAATTAAGCTAATCAAGGAGGCACCAGAGAAAGATGAAGTTCAGTTTAAAGAAATAAAAAAAGGATACAGGATATGAATGGAAAAATCTCCAGTAAAGTAGATAAATAAATAAAAAACAATTACAACTTCTTGAAATGAAGGACACACTTAGAGAAATGCAAAATGCACTGGAAGGTCTGAAAAATAGAATTGAACAAGTAGAAGAAAGAACTTCAGAGCTCAAAAACAAGGCTTTTGAATTAACCCAATCCAACAAAGACAAAGAAAAAAGAATAAAAAACAAGTAAACAAAGCCTCCAAGAAGTTTGGGATTGTGTTAAATGATCAAACCTGAGAATAATTGGTGTTCCCATGGAAGAAGAGAAATCTAAAAGTTTGGAAAACATATTTGAGGGAGTAATCAAGGAAAATTTACCCAGCTTTGCTAGATATCTAGACATTCAAATATAAGAAGCTCAAAGAACACCTGGAAAGTTTATTCCATAAAAGATCATCTCTTAGGCACATAGTCATCAGGTTATCTAAAGCGAAGACAAAGAAAAGTGTCCTAAGAGCTGTGAGGCAAAAGCATCAAATAACCTATAAAAGAACACCTATTAGTTTATCAGTAGATTGCTCAGCACAAACCCTACAAGCAAGAAGGGATTTGGGTCCTACCTTTTCCTCCTTAAAGAAAACAATAATCAGCCAAGAATTCTGCATCCAGTGAAACTAAACTTCATAAATGAAGGAAAGATAGTCTTTTTCAGAGAAATAAGTCCTGAGAGGATTTGCCACTTCCAAGCCAGTTCTACAAGAACTCCTAAAAGGAGCTCTAAATCTTGAAAAAAAGTCCTCAAAATACACCAAAACAGAATCTTTTTAAAGCATAAATCTCACAGGACCTATAACACAACACAATGAAAAAAAGGTACTCAGATAACAGCTAGCACAATGAATAGAATAGTACCTCACATTTCAATACTAACACTGAATGTAAATGAACTAAATGCCCCACTTAAAAGATACAGAATAGCATAATGGATAAGAATTCAGAAAATAAGTATCTGCTGTCTTCCTCAACTGACACATAAGGACTCATACAACCCTATGTTAAGGGAGTGGAAAAAGATATTCCGTGAAAATGGACACCAAAAGTGAGCAGGAATAGCTATTCTTACATCAGACCAAAGAAACTTTAAAGCAACAGCAGTAATAAAAAACAAACAGGGATATTATATAATGATAAAAAGACTAGTCCAAGAGAAAAAATCACAATCGTGTGTGTGTGTGTGTGTGTGTGTGTGTATGCACCTAACACTAGAACTCACAAATTTATCAAACAATTACTACTAGACCTAAGAAATGAGATAGACAGCAACACAATAATAGTGGGGGCTTCAATACTCCCCTGACAGCACTGGACAGGTCATCAAGACAGAAAGTCAACAAACAAGCAATAGACTTAAATTATACCTTAGAACAAATGGACTCAAAAGATATTTACAGAACATTCTACCCAATAACTGCAGAATATACATTCTATTCATCAACACATCGACCATTCTTCAAGATTGACCATATGATAGGTTATAAAACAAGTCTCAATAAATATAAGAAAATCAAAATTATGTCAAGTACTCTCTCAGATCACAATGGAATAAAATTGGAAATCAACTTCATAAGTAACTCTCAAAACCGTGCAAACACATGGAACTTAAATAACCTGCTCCTCAATGATTGTTGGGTCAACAATGAAATCAAGATGGAAATTAAAAAATTATTTGAACTGAACCATAATAGTGAAAAAGCTATTAAAGCCTCTGGGATACAGCAGGGGCAGTGCTAAGAAGAAAGTTCATAGCATTAAATGTCTACATCAAAACGTCAGAAAGAGCACAAATAGACAGTCTAAGGTCACACCTCAAGGAACTAGAGAAACAAGAACAAACAAACCCAAACCCAGCCAAAGAAAAGAAATAACAAAGATCAGAGCAGAACTAAATGAAGTTGAACAAAAAAATACAAAAGATAAATGAAATAAAAGTTAGTTCTTTGAAAAGATAAAATTGAGACACCATTAGAGAGATTAACCAAGAAAAAAAGAGAGGATCCGAATAAACTCAATTAGAAATGAAACAGGTGATATTACAACCAATACCACAGAAATACAAAAGATCTTTCAAGGCTACTATGACCACCTTTATGTGCATAAACCAGAAAACCTAGAGTAGAAGAATAAATTCCTGGAAATATCCAACCCTCCTAGATTAAACCAGGAAGAAGTAGAAACTCTGAACAGACCAATGACAAGCAGTGAGATTGAAACGGTAATTAAAAAGTTATCAACAGGGAAAAAAAGTCGAGGACCAGATAGATTCACAGCTGAATTCTCTCAGATATTCAAAGAAGAATTTGTGCCAATCCTATTGACACTATTCCAAAAGATAGAGGAAGAGGAAATCCTTCCTAAGTCATTCTATGAAACCAGTATCACTCTAATACCCAAACCAGGAAACTACATAACCAAAAAAGAAACCTACAGAACAATATCCCTGATGAATATATATGCAAAAATCCTCAGCAAAATACTAGCTAACTGAATTCAACAGCATAGCAAAACGATAATCCGGCCATTATTAAGTGGGTTTCATAACAGTGATGCAGCGATGGTTTAACATTTATAAGTCAGTAAATGTGATATATAACATTAACAGAATTAAAAACAAAAATCACATGATCATCTCAATAGATGCAGAAAAAGTATTTGGCAAAATCCTGCATTTTTTTATGATTAAAACCCTCAGCAAAATTAGCATAGAAGGGACATACCTTAAGGTAATAAAAGCCATCTATGACAGACCCACAGTCAACATTATACTGAGTGGAGAAAAATTGAAAGCATTCTTCCTGAGAAATGGAAAAAGACAAGGATGCCCACTTTCACCACTTCTATTCAACATAATACTGGCAGTTCTAGGCAGAGCAATCAGACAAGAGAAAGAAATAAGGGCATCCAAATTGGTAAAGAGGAAGTCACATTATTGCTGTTTGCTGATGACATGATTGTATACCTAGAAAACCCTAAAGACTCCTCCAAAAAGCTCCTAGAACTGGTAAATGAATTCAACAAAATTTCAGGACACAAAATTAATATACAGAAATCAGTAGCCCTGCTATACACCAACAATGACCAAGCTGAGAATCGAATCAAGAACTCAACCCCTTTTATGCTAGCTGCAAACAACAACAACAACAACAACAACAACAACAAAACCTTAGGAATATGTGAAACCAAAGAGGTGAAAGACCTCTAGAAAGAAAACTACAAAATACTCCTGCAATAAATCATATATGACACAAACAAATGGAAACACAGGCCATGCTCATGGATGGTTAGAATCAATATTGTGAAAATAACCACACTGCTAAAAGCAATCTACACGTTCAATGCAATTCCCATCAAAATACCCCCATCATTATTCATAGAACTAGAAAAAACAATCCCCAAATTGATATGATACCAAAAAAGGGTCTGCATAGTCAAACAAGACTAAGCAAAAAAATTAAGCTGGAGACATCAAACTATATTATAAGACCATAGTTACCAAAAGAGCATGGTACTGGTATAAATTGGGCATATAGACCTATGGAACGGAATAAATACCCCAGAGATAAAGCCGAATAATTACAGCCAAGTGATCTATGACAAAGCAAACAAAAACATAAAGTGGGGAAAGGACACCCTATTCAACAAACGGTGCTGGGATAATTGGCAAGCCACATGTAGGAGAATGAAACTGGATCCTCATCTCTCACCTTATACAAAAATCAACTCAAGATGAATCAAAGACTTAAATCTAAGACCTGAAACCATAAAAATTCTAGAAGATAACATTGGCAAAACCCTTCTAGACATTGGCTTAGGCAGGACTTCATGACCAAGAACCCAAATGCAAATGCAACAAAAACAAAGATAAATATATCGGATTTAAACTAAAAACTTCTGCCTGGCAAAAGAAATAATCATCAGCAGAGTAAACAGACAACCCACAGAAAAAGAAAAATCTTCACAAACTATGCATCCGACAAAGGACTAATATCCAGAATAAACAAGGAACTCAAACAAATCAGCAAGAAAAAAAAAAAACAAACAATTCCATCAAAAAGTGGATTAAGGACATGAACAGAAAATTCTCAAAAGAAGATATACAAATGACCAACAAACACGAAAAAATGCTCAACATCACTAATGATCAGGGAAATGCAAATGAAAACCACAGTGCAATATCACTATACTCCCGGATGAATGGGCATATTTTAAAAATAAAAAAATTAATAGATGCTGGCATGGATGTGGTGAAAAGGGAACACTTTTTCATGGCTAGTGGGAATGTAAACTAGTGCAACCAGTATGGAAAACTATATGGAGATTCTTTAAAGAACAAAATGTAGACCTACAATTTGAACCAGCAATCCCACTACTGGGTATCTAACCAGAGAAGAATAAGTTATCATATGAAAAATACACTTGCACATGCATGTTTGTAGCAGCACAATTCGCAATTGCAAAAATATAGAACCAGTTTAAATGCCCATCAATCAACAAGTGGTTAAAGAAAATGTGATGTGTGTGTGTGTGTATATATATATATATATATGCCATGAAATACTACTCAGCCATAAAAAAGAATGAAACAATGACATTCACAGCAACCTGATGGAGTTAGAGACCGTTATTGTATGGGAAGTAACTCAGGAATGGAAAACCAAACATCGTATGTTCTCAGTTACAAGTGCGATCTAAGCTATAAGGACACAAAAGCATAAGAATGACACAATAGACTTTGGGGACTCAGGGGAAAGGGTGAGAGGGTGGTGAAGGATAAAAGACTACCCACTGGGCACAGTGTACATTGTTTGGGTGATGGGTGCACCAAAATCTCAGAAATCACAACTAAAGAACTTATTCATGTAAGCAAACACCACCTGTTCCCCAAAACCTTATTGAAAAAAAATATATATATATACACAAAGAAAAGCAGGAAACTACTAGCTGAACTGAAATATAAATAAAAATGAAAAGCTTCATTCATATATAAAATATTGTTTTCCATTTAAATTTGCTTTATATATACAAATTGTGTTTTCCTTTTAAATTTTGTTTCTGTGCAAAACAATTTTTAATTAGAAACTTTAAGGATAATACTACTTAACTTCTTATTTATATTTGGTTAATATGTTTAAGTTGACACGATATTAATTTAGTGAAATTTAATGGGAAAATACATTAGACCGGAAAACAAAAGACATGCATTCTAGGTTTGGTTCTGCCACTAACTTGCTGTGTGGCCTGTGTGGAGAATCTGACTTCTTTGGATTGCAGTGTTTCTATCTGTAAACATAGACCATTCCAGCTCCAGTATTCTTTCTAAGAGCTAGGAAAAGCATAGGATTTGAGAGAGACAAACTTGAATTTGTCTTAGAATTTCACCAATCCCTCTTGAGTGACTTTCACCTCCCTAAGACTGAGCTTCTGGATCTATAAAATGGGAAGAATAATATATACCATGCTAAATGTTTGTTAGGATTAAATGAGATTTTATAGGTAAAGTACCCAGCAGAGTGTGGCCAACAATAGGTGCTCACTACCTGTTAGGTCCCTTTTCTCTTATTTATGAGTAGGCAAAAATAAAAAATGACTGAACAGACCTAGTAGTAACAATGATAGTTGCTATGCAGTGTACACGTCTGCATTCTTTTAAATGATAACCAACCTGAGAGCTTGAACATCTGGTAGGGAGGAAAAAATCTTACGTAATTCTGTTAATTTTTATAGGTTAGACAGCTATGAGGTAATAATCAAAATTTCTTAGAATACAAAATACAAAAGGAAATGTCATGTTGAAGTCTCGGTTTATTTATTCTCTCTGCAAAAGCCATATTCCTTTGGAGTGTTAGGTAGCCTTTAGAGCAATAATAATATTCTCGCTTATATCTGGGATTGCCGTTTTGATATTTGTTATCTCATTTGAGCTTATCCCAGTGTCTGACATATAATTGGAATTTAACAAATGTTCACTGAATAAATTATTCTCTGCAATATTTTATAAAGGTAAACAGCATGGACATTACTATCATAATTTTTCCTGTAAAGAAACTGAGCTTCAGAAAAGAGATCAATTAACTAATCCAAGGTCACAGGACAAGTTAAAAACTAAAACTAAAATCTAGGAATCCTGATTGTTCCTCTGCTCTTCACTGGACTTCATCATGTAATCTGATTAAAATTACTTAGCTCTTGCCTGTCTGTCCATTCTGCCTCTGTAAAATAGTATCTTTATTGTTCAAAAAAGGCTTTTCACAGTTATTAAATGAGTGTAAGGCTTTCTGACCTACTCTTTCCCCCCCTTATGGAAAAGCAGTGAGGAGAAATGCTTCTTATTGCAATTTTTAATTAGAAACTTTAAGGATAATATTTGCTATTTAGCTGTTTGGGAATTCCTTTAATTTACTGGTGTTCAACCAGCTTTTCTTCTAATAATCAGAACTTCACTGGTAGTGCAGTTGATTCACTTGCAGCCTATTATGTGGTATCTGTGGTGTAACTGACAGGAAAAATGCAATGTGAAAGACTAAGAAAAGCAGTGAACTGAGCTATAGCATTTCAGACATTCTGTTCTTTGTGGTTATAAAATTTCATGCTTTCTTTTACTTATGTGAAATTTAGGTTGCCAGATGTCTTGTGCACACATGGCCGTTCTGTTTCTGTGCTGTATTCCATTTTCATCTGTATTGGAATACATAATAGCACACTTGAGCCAAGTCAGATGCATTTAGTTGACTACTGTTGGCATTTGTTACCCTCCCCCACTTCTCTACAGAACTAGTTTGAATATGTTCCACATTCTCGAGACTAAAACCCTTCACCAAACTTTCTCACACATCTGAATCACTTTGAGGCAAAATAGTAACCGAGGTGAGATCCTGTTAGTCGTGTTAAATGATGATGGCAATTGTTCCCTGCAGACATTGTGATTTATTTAGAGGCCAGTATGGTTTGACCTTTTAACTTTCGATTATTTTTACTTAGGAAACTATAAATGAAAAAGATAACTGTGAGTTTTAATTTTTAAAGTTATTTTTATTGATGGGAACACACAGATTAGTCTGTGCTTACATGTTTTCTCTGTGTTGTGCTAAATAGATTAAAAAAAAAAACAAAACAACAAGCTCAGACCAATTATAGTAAGTTAACATCTAGTTGTCATGCCCCAATAAGAAATTGGCATTTTAGATCGTAAAGTATTCTGGGAGAGTGCTGTTATATGTGCCAGGGCTTTGACTGTAGGAATACTAAAAAACTACTCAATACGATAGTTATATAAATCTTAATTGAATCTTGCTTTGATTGACAATAAAGAGTACCTGACATATAGGAGGTATTTACTAGGTATAGATTTCTGCGGAGTTGAAATAAATTTAAACAGGCATTTTGGTATTTTCAAGATGCTTGTGGTCACTTTAACAAAGATTGGTTATTATAATGATATCTCTTATTTATACAGCATTGTCAATTTTCAAAATGCTTTTTATCATGAGTTTTCTCATTTGATGCTTTTGTGAACTTTGCTGGGTAGAGAAAGCAAATATTATTATCCTCATTTATTAAATGAAGTAGGTTGTACAGCTAGTAAGTGGCAAACCTAGGAGTTTAATCTTAATCTCCTGATCCCTAGTACTTTGATCACTATATTGTTCTTGTCGTTCAATATTTGATATCTTGTAGAACGTTAGATATCAAAATTTACTGCATTAAGAATTTTAAAAATTATCTATTCCTACAAAACCTTTTAAAAACAGACTTATACAGTTACTTTATGAACTGAAACACATGTAAATCCTTCTACAGACTGGCCATAAATATTCCAGGCACACTTTAATATCATAAATTACAAAATATTTGTTTAAAAAAGCAAACCAGAAAGGGAGAGCACAAAAATACATAGACATCATTTTCTTCTTAAAGTGTCAACTTAGAAAAGTTAGCTAAAGAGGGAACTGTTTTCATCTGTGCCAAATATTATAAGATATTTATTTTTAAAAAACAACTTCATTTAGAGACTCTTTAAAATGTTTGAAACTGATGAGGCCCAAATTAAATGGTAGTTTCTTATTATTCATGATCCTTTGTCCATTACTAGATTGTAAAATTATTGATGGTAGGAATGTTGTCCTGCATATGTTTATGTGTACTTCAGTGCCTTGCTTACAGTAAGCCCTCAAAATAAATACTTGATGAAAGTTGAGCTTAATTTACTTTTAATATTTTGATTTTGGTGGTTTGAACTCAACTTCATCAAATCTAAGAAGGAAAAAGAATAGGCACATTTTATCACTTACTTTTTTATCATTTTCCATATTCTTATAAAATTATTAAAATACAAACTAATCATGTTTCTTTCCTACTCTGAGTTTGTGAGATGGGGAAAGAGAAAGGGGCCAACCTTCAATTTTTATGTTATACAGTCCTGATACATATGAATTTGTTGAAATAAGTATGCAGTATTTCATGGCAGGCGAGAAAAATACAATCATATCTACAACAGAAAAAAAGAAAGAAAAACAAATATCTTAGTCTAAATCACTCACAGGATAAAGTTGAAACTCCTTAGCTATTAATAGATAGATAATGTCTTTAACCTAAAGCTTCATCTCCTCACCTCCACCCTACACACACACACACACACGCGCGCGCACACACACACACACACACACACACCCCTTTACTCTCCAGTGACATAGAGCTATCATTTCTGAAGACACCTTGCTTTTTCCCTCCAGCTTGATTTTTCGTTTGTACCATACTAAACCTAGGAAGCCCTGCCCTTCCTCTTGCTTCCAATGAGGTTTCTCCAGGAACCAGCTCAAAATGCACCACTTCAGTTCAAGCAGAATTAGTGCTCTCTCCTTTGTATGTCACAGTGCTGCACTACCCAACGGCTTCCCCTTTTAAATTGTGGTCAGAGCAAAAACAATGAGCCATGCTTTAGTTATATTTTTTCCTTTTTTGTCTCTCTTTTTTCCCTCCTCTTCTCTCCTGCCTGTCTCTGATGCATAGAAGGCATTCCATAAATGCTTGTTGGGTGAGTAAAGTAATGATTAATTTAATAAATTAAAATCTTTTCTAGGGTACTAGTACTCGTGTCTAGTGAATCAATATTATTAAGGTGGTTAATAGAGTAAAGGTCTTTCATACTGAGAAGCAGTGTGGTACGTTGGATGACACTCCAGCTTTGGAATGAGACAGATCAGAGTTTGTTTTTAGAATCCATCAATTCCTAGCAGTGTGACCTCTGGCAAGTAACCTCACTTCAGTGGACTTCAATCATTTGATTTGTATAATGAGGCTAACAATATCTACTTTGCAGACAGTTGAAAAGACCTAAATGGCCCAACACAATATCTGGCAAAGAGCAGGTGCTCACTAAATGGAAATTTTTATTAGTCTCATTAGCTGGTATGTTTCAGTTTAGTATATTTGTTGCCATCACATAACTTAGCATTTGGCTATCTATGCTAGCTGTGTAATGCCTGCTAACTTTTTCGTTCTTGACCACATTTAAACCTCTCATGTTATACTTTAAGTACTGTCCACAGTACCTAAATGAATGGTAGCCGCAGACTTGATTTTTAACTGTTGGGTTAGAATTGTGGATCACAGTGAAAAGAGAGCAAAGGATTTAAAAACAATAGGTAGGGGTACACTGAGCTTTGTTAAGTGACTTTCCTTTCTCTGGTCCTCAGCTCATTAATCTGTAAAATTAAGACGAGGGCTTATTGAGTCTTTTTCAACATACAGCATCTGTGATTCTGTGATTAGATAACTATTCCCATTTGTGAAATAAAGAATTGTACTCTAATTAAATAAGCCTCTGTAGCCAGATAGAAAAATGTAGGGTCCAGGTAGGTTGACCAACCTTCTCAGTTTGCCTAGCACTGCCCCAGTTTTGGTGCAGAAAGCCCTGTGTCCCATGACTCCTCTTAGTCCCAGGGAAACCAAGCGCAGTTGATCTTCCTAGGTCCAGGGTAATTTGACCAATAAGAGACATTTTTTCCTTATGGTTGCTTAAAGTTTTTTTTTTTTCTCTCTTTAATTCCACATTGACAAATAGTGTTTGGTTTTAGGAATAAAGATGAGCAACTAAGTAGGAGAAAATGCAAGAAGAGCCTATATATAGTATACAAATAAGCCCCTTTCTCTGATAATAAAATGTCATCGAATCAGTCACTATGTCAAACTTTTTATGTATAAGACACTGTGTTACACTTAACTGTCCAGGGTAGGGATGCAGATCATTCTGTTCCTTCACCCAAGCCAAGTATGTATGTGTGTGGGTGGAAGTGGGGGAATACAGGACATGTACCTAGGGAAAGATCCCCCATGTATCACAAAGCAATTACAGTGCCGAAGTACATTTGACTGTTCAGGAAAGGAAGGGAAGACCAGTGAGGAACAGAAGAGGTGGAATTTAAGGCTGCAGAGGATTTGGATGGGTTATGGAAGTGGCTAGGTAGACAATCCAAGGGGTGGTGCTGCTATGTAATGTACAGTTCCTGTAGAGAACTGTTCTGGACTCTCAACTCTCATTAAAAACACCTTGGAATCTGAAAGAGGTCTGAGACATTAGGTATACAAAAGAAAAATTTCCAAGAAATGAGAAAGGGAGTTGGGTGGGTGATGACTGGGTTAGCAGTAGAATAAGAGAACCAGGGAAGTGGAAGTACTACCAAAGCATAGGACATGGAACTATTAGCCAAACTCTTTAGAAGTTTTTGTTTTGAGTTTTCCCCTCATTTTTAGGGGAAAACTTAAGGGACCCACTTAGGTCTCTGCTGCCATAATTTTGTTTGGCTCTTACCACTGCATTAGAGAGGTTGGCAGGCTGCAGGGGAAAGGGCAAAGGCTTTGTAGGCCAAACAGGTCTTCATCACTTACTAGCTGTGTGGCTTTGGGCAAGTGAATTAGCCTTGCTTGGATTCTGTTTGCTCATTGCTAAAACAGGAGCAAACTACTTCACTGGATTGTTCTGAGGAGTAATGAGATGATTAATGTGTGTTAAATGCCTGACATTGTAGCTCAACATATTAGTGGCCCAATGAATGGTAAGCCCCTTCCCTATTACCTTCTAGGGTTATAATCATTCATTTGATATTTTGTCTACATTTGTCTAAATAAGGGAAAGAGTCCACTTTTAGCAGCCTCAATGAGAGAGGCTCCCAAGGGAAAGTTGAAAACACAGAGGAAAAGCATTAGGTTCTGCTTAGACCACTCCTCACACCTCACCTGGAGATTCTACCTCTCAGCAGCCCAACCCTCCTCTAAACCCTCTTCAACCTCCTCCCAACCTCTCCCAAACTCTCTTCTCAATCTTACCTCTACCTTTCCCCTAATCCCTACATACCTCACTCACTTTCAGCCCTAACCATTCCCTACTCTCTCCATCTTATCCTCTACATCATTTCTCCATCATCTGCAGACCTATCACTACACCTGGAATGTTTAGGAGCCTCCCTAAATATTGAACATTTTCCATTTCCCTCTCTCCCTCCCAATTTACTAGTTCGTTATCTCTTCCTCTAGCTAAGCCAAGAAATAATTCAAACACAAGTAGAAATTGCTAATATTTATTGATTCTTTTAAAAAATATCACTTACAAACTTATTTTCTTTATGTAAAAGATGTTGCAATTTTTGTGATATAGAAAATATTGATAAGAAAAAAATCAAGTCAGTTTAACAGCTACGCTTTTTCATGATTAGTTTCTAATATCTATTCTCATGCGTATTGTTAGTATAATTGTAATTAAAACAGTTCCGCAGAATGCAGGGTTCTGAGATAGAGGCATGCAGAGTTAGTGAAAAAAAAAAAGCAGCTCAAAGTCATCAGGTTCAGTCTATCATCTAAGAGGCAGAGTCGTTGTACAGGTAGCCTTAGTACATAGCAAGAGGTTCAGTAGAAGATTCAGGGAGTAGCAAATGCTGATGACAGCTGAGGTAACAGAAGACAGTTTGCCAGGAACAGTCACTAGGACACAGGATCTACCCAGTAATTATTTCATCACGATTTCTTCTATTCCACCTGTGTCTGAAGCAATAGTAGTGACAATAACGTGATAGAAAGGACACAGTGCGGGTACTCCATTCTATGTTTGGGTCATGTGTCTCAAGCCAATTGATTCCAAGAATCAGAGGGTATCGTGGTGCATGAATAATGTCAAACTGGAGCTCTTCAACATGGTTTCCAATTTTAACTTGGACAGATGTTGTTTCCTTAGTTATGGGCCCATTAATAAGTGGACGGCCGTCGACAGTTTCCAGCATCAGAGGGAAGATATTACTGCGGATGGGCAGCTTCTCTCAAAGAACCACAGTATGATCAATGCTGTTTCTGTAGGAGCCTGAATCTACCATTGCTTGCTCGAAGAATTGTCGTCTTCCCAGTCGGATTTCAACAGTAAGCCATAGTGTATGAGACATGGATATTGGAAGAGAGGGTGACGCATATTTGTAGATTGGCCCACCTGGGGTCCCCCTTACTGGTAGGCCTTGATGTTTCTTGCCTGCAGGGCTTGATGAGGCTTGACAGGGAAATCTCTGGCAAAATGACCAGGATAACCACAGTAGAGGCATAAGTGGTCTTTGCGCTGACGGACCCATTCAGCTTCACTGATGTGTGGGCAGTTGATTGCAGCCTGCATAGGTTGGTTTTCAGCTGGTGGACTCTCAGGCCCATCTCCCTCTGCAGAGGAGCTTTTCTCTAATGGATTGGGATCAGGCTTCTCTTCTAGGCTGATGCACTGAGTGATGAGATCAGATAGGTTGGTGGCTGGGCTTGTGTGAGACAGTTCATCTCGTATAGAACTGGCAAGACCTTCTTGAAATTGGATCCAGAGAGTGCATTCATCCCAGTTCAGCTCTTGAACAATGAGGTGGAAGTGGGTTGTTACATGACCCTCCCCTTGGCAGAGTTGACGGATGCACTGGTTGGCATCTTTCATGTTTTCTGGATTATCAAAAGTATCCTGGAGCACATGTATGAAACTTTCACATTGCTCCAGTAAGGGGCTTTGGATATCCAGTAAGAGCTGGAACCACCATCCTGCCTTACCTGAGAAGCAATTGCCAACAAAGCTCACCAGGGCTGCTTCAGTGGGATACAAGTGTCCTCTGACTCTCATGTAACTATACAGTTGAACCAGGAACTCAGGAAGCTTCTGGGAATCTCTATTGAAGGTTAAAGTGTATTGCAGGGGGAAATCTGTAGCCTCTAACCCAATAGGGGCCTGTGGAAACTCCGAAGTTGCTAATGTCTCCACAACTATTAGACCCTCCAGGGACTCCTGGGCTGCTGAGAGTTCTAGGAATTCCTGGGCGTTTGAAGGCTCCAGAGGCTCCTGGGGAGGTGGAAGCTCAAGGAACTCTAGCTGTGCTGCAGTCTCCTGGTATTCTGATGCCTCCTGGGGCTTCTCAATATTTGGGGGATCCTGGGGTTCTGAATTCTCGGGCTCTTGGGCTGATGTGGCATCCTGGGTGTTTGCAGGCCCCTGGCCCTCCAAGACTGCTGGGATCTCATGGGCCATTGGAGGTTTCTGGGACTCCTGGGTTGCTGGAGGCTCCAGGGACTCTGGGGCTGCTGGGGCCTCCTGGAGCTCCCAGGCTGCTGGGGTTTCCCAGGGTAGAAGCTCCGGTGGCTCTAGTGGCTTCTGGGGTTCCTTGAACTCTGGGGTCTTTTGGGCCTCCCAGGCTGTTGGGGGATTCATGTGCTCTGGGAGCTTCTGGGGCTCCTTGGCCTCTGAGGACTTTCGGAGTAGATCATCCTCCTTGGCTGCTTGGGTCTTCTGAAGCTCTGGGATCTGGGCCTGGAGAGCAGCATTTTCTTCCATCAGCTGCTGCACTTGAGCCTGCAGAATTTCATTCTCCAATTTCAGAGCAATATAGGAGGCTGCTAAGTCCTCCACCATCTTTTGATGAAATGGGTATGATTTGACAATTTGCTACCAAGAGAGATTGGGTGGGCGTTTGTGAGATCTTTCCTGAAAGCTGCTTACAGGCAGATGTCAGGCTCAGTGAGTTTTCCAAGGGGTGGGTATTTGGGCCCCGCCAAGGCTGAATATCAAGAGGTCACTGGGAGCCTCCGGAGCTCGGCAAGAAGGAGCTTCCGGAGCTCAGTAAGGGGAAGTGTCAGATACACTGCGAAGAGAGTGGGAGCTGAGGATCAGAAACTGTGGAAAGCACACATTCAACATAAATCCAAACAAAATCTGCCCAACAATTCTGGGTTTCTTTTACCATAGGCTTATGTTCATGAGCTGGGGTATATATGCTGGATCTGACTCCACGACATTTTAAGAACAGCACCTGTCCCAGACTGTGCATGTCATTTTGCATTTATCCTTTGAAACTTAACATTATATCAAAAGCAACTTTTCCATATTATTTTCTGTTTTATATAGTCTTTAATCTTGAATATTTGCCTAATACCCCAATGTAACATTTGGATTTTAACAACTGCTTTCAGTGACTAAATCAAATGTTTGAGCAATGTGGGAATTTTAGGCTCTGTGGTGGGCCAACCCAAGAGATATTTTTGGGTGACTAGGGTGGTAGGAAGTAGGAGGGAGCTCTTTGACACCTCAGAAATCATACCACATAAGTAACCACACAAGACCAGCCTCAGGAGGAAACAAGCAAAAGTTGACTAAATATATATATATGCCCTCAGCAGACACATGCATATTATTTATAAAATGCCTCAAAATAGTTAAGAAAATAATCTTTATAAATGTACGTTACCATTCAGAAACTTAGTCCAGGAGCTTGGCTGTCTGTGTACCCATCGCTGAGGAGGGAAGTGTGTAAATGGCTGTGGAGGCTTGCCTTTTCTGCACACACTGAACTCAAGCAAACACACCCACTCCCAGAACACATTCCAACTCTCCTCTGTAACATAGCTTTTTAAAGTGTGGAAGAGTTTTTTGACAGTACCTCACAGTTCAGAGCTGCAGGGAAAGTAGGATGCTGTGCTGATGTGAAGCAGCTTCATGTACTCAGTCCTTGGTTACTTTAATGAATATTTGGCCAGGAAATTGTGAGTAATACCACTGCCCTTGTGAAAAGTTGCAAACATTTTTGAATGACCACAGTGGTTTGGGATGAGATTTTTTACGTCTGTCTCATGTAACCTACTCTTACTCTGTCCAAATTGGGCCATTTGTTTACTTCTCACTCAGAGAACAGTCTGCAAACCCTCAGCCCCTTCCCTTGCTTACTACCTATTCAGTCCCTAGGGTTTTTCCTTGCAATGTTTTCTTGGAAAATTTACCATGGACAGATCTAGAAAAGGTATAAAAGGGTACAAATATCAGGGAGACCAACTGTGTTGGTGGGTACTTGTAGCAGTCTTACAGAGTCTCTGGCTCTTTCTGGATGTCCTGGACCAAGGATCTCATGCTTCCCTGAACTGATCAGGTGCTGCAGGTAACACTCAGGGCATCCACTAAAGACTGGCCTCTTGGGAAGTGACCCTGCTCAGAATCTCACTTTCTCTTCTCATGCCAGATCACAGTTATGCCTTGGGTATGGGCTATGTGGCCATTTTAGGCAAGGCTTAGGGGCAACTATTTTTATTCAAGTAAGGAGTGGGGTTGAGGTTTGCATTTGGCCATTTCAAATCACGCATCATGTCAACCATAGTCCCATGTCTCCTTTACAAATGGTCAGTTCTGCATTAGTCAGCATAATGGGATAAACCCTAGTGATGGAATAGGCCCAAAACATAGCAAATTGACAGACTGGGCTGCCTGAATCTGAATGCAGAAGCTTTGAAAGTAAAAACAAAATCTGCTGCAAATCGAGTTTGTTCTTTCCTTACCTTTCAAAGTTTTATTTTTCTAGAAACACCACACATATAAAAATACCACCATCATCAGGGCTGATGTGTTCTATTTATGTGAAGTTTTCAGATAACTGAAGCCTTCCTGCCCTCCAAGAAGCCAAAACACACAGTTAACATTTATTTTATCCAGAAAGAAAAGAGAACTTCCAACACCTGAATTTCTAATGGGCTTAGTTAGGGAACAACTATTAATTGAAACTCTTTCCTAATGCTTAGCAATTTCTGTAACAATAAGTTTGAACGTTCAATACTGGACATCAGGTTGAAATTTAACAAATAGTATTTCAATTTAAAAAAATCAGAGAAATATTTATAGCATATGTTATACCTCTTCGTCCATTCTTAAGAAATGATTTTGCATATAATTTAATCCAGTTTTAATGGTTTGGATTCATACTTACACAAACCAGCTAGTTTACCCTGTTGTAACACAATGTTGCCCTCTGAAAGCTACTGAGAGGTATAAAGTGGTCTGTCTTCAAATTAAAAACTTCCAAATTGCTATGCTTCCCACCTTCTTGTATTTTCTTTTCCTTTATATTTTTATACTGTTTTGCAATCAAGTTGTAACATAGCCCTTCATGTTATACCTATATGCCTGTCTATACTTACCCTATACAAATGTGGCAAATTACTTCATCCTTCTGATAGTTAGAATTTAAACCTTAGTTTATGAAACTGTAAAATGAAGTTATTAATATTATTTGACTTTATAGGGTTGTCAAAAATTCAGTGAAATAATGTGTGAAAAAAGGCTTGGCACAGTGTATGGCAGCTAATAACACCCAATAAAGGTTAATAATAATAATAAGCTGTAGCAGCAGTCATCTCATTTTAATTTATTCTTTTTAATCACCTGTGAATTGGGAAACTGAATAGGTAAACATGCTAGAGTTGTGTAGAGGCTGAGAAAGGGGTCTCATACCAAGAAATCTATGGTGCATCGATTTTACAGCATTGGTTTTTCACCACTTGGGAACTTTTATCTTTTCTTCCTTGCTGGGATATAGACGGTTTAGTTTCTAAATAGTACTCTAGAATCAGGACTGGAGGCACCTGAGCAGGAAGGTTAGAAGATTAAAATTGGAATTGTGAAGCAGCCAAGATAGATGTTTAAAAAGTTCATGGACTAAAGCACTGAAAAGTGTCTTGCCTACAGGAATATTTATTCAGTGTATAAACACAGAAACCTTTCTTTCCCCAGCCCCCTACACTAAACAGCAAAGACCAAATTCACCGTCCTTAAGTACAAGTTCAAACTGCCTAAACATAGAGAATTATTCTTTTCTGGGTGGAAAAGGGAGCTACACAGACTTTTGTCAAAATGCCTAAAGTGGTTTTAGCATCCTGAATTTGTCAAGTGAGAACAGGAAAGTAAGAATAAGAAAGTAATCACATCCAAATTTTCATCATGTTTCCCCTACGCTGTAATTCTTCTTCATACATTCACAATATGATGGAATGTATGGATCCTTTAGAATGGTCATGAAAATATTTTAAGTAAACGAGGTTTTGTTAACTATGCAAATGAATATTTCAGGGAGTTAAGAGACAAATATGCTCATTTAACAGATATAAAAAGACTACACACTAATAAGAAATATTCAGGCTCAGTTATGTTAATAAGCTACATATGTTGATTGTTAGCTTAGGGAGAAAAGGAAAGAAAAGGTTGAATGCAATGCAGTTCTACTTTGTACATTCCACTGACTCATAATTTTCTTTTGTCGGCAAATATACAAACTAAACGTTTTAGGTCTCTCCCAGGGTCTTCCTTCCCTAAGCTTGCTGGGCTGCATCTTTAAGCAACTCCAGCTTCCGTCCCTCCCTTTTCTCACTCTGAAAAACAGTCAATGGGACAATTTACCCTACAGGTCTCTGGCGCAAGGATCAGTCACCCCTCGGGGGCAGTCCCATCCTGGTGTGTGTTTTATTTAACATATTATTCCTATGGTTACATTATAGCTTGCAACACTTTCTTAAATTTAACCCATAATGTGATTAGTACAGATTGAAACTTTTCATTGTCAACAACACCCCGTAATATAGCACTGGGGCAGCAGGAGTTCCCAATTTCTCTGGAAGTTAGAAGGCTGACCAAAAATTCTCTTTACTCATAAGGCCAGGACCCAGAGGACCTAGTAATGGTATGGAAACAGAGTCTATCCCACACAAGAGTCAAAATTTGTCACTCATCTCCCTTTATGAAATTTACAACCTTCTCACTTTATTTCTTATCCCATACTTCGGAGGCTTTTCCCTTTGATCAGCTGTCACACTGGGAAAGTAAGGCCCTACTGAAATACTAACTCATAAGGCTTTAAAAAATCTTTCTTGGGGGTGTTTGCATTTTTGTAGGATATTTTGAAAGACTGCAATCCATTCAAGACTCTTCTGTTAGGAGAGATACCCTTGGTCAGAGGTATCATTTTGGTGTCCTTCAGATTACACCTTGTCAGTGGCCTTATATTTGATTTCCTTATAAAGTTGACCCAATATGGCCCCTAGTGTTAGCAGCAGATATGCTTAATGATTTTAATGCTCTGATTTCACTAAATCCTTGTGAAGGCACCAGAGTGCCTTACTTTCCTCACCAAGGCTGAGGAAACTACCATCACAGCCTAACCAGGGAATGGGGGACTTTGCTATAACTCCACTTCTGGGGATGCACTTATTGTAGAGATCTGTCCTTCTCCTCTACTTCCTGGACCTCTTACTCTCCGAGGCCTACCAATGCTGGCTCACCCAGAAGTCAGACTAAGTTTAAGCTGATGGTACCAGCAAAGCAGGAGAGATGGGGAAAGACAAGATGGAGGGAGAAGCAGGGAGATGAGGGGCTAGAGATGGAGAGAAGGAGAAAGGGAGAGAGAAAAAGAGAGGGAGGGATATGGGGAGAAAGAGAGTAGGGGAGAAGGCAAGGAGAAGGAAAGATAATATCAGGAAATCTAGAAAGGAGCTTAAAACCTCAGCATACGTACATTTTGGTCAGTGAAAGATAAAATTTAATTTTATAGTTTAGCATTTTAAAAATTAGATAAAATAATGAAGCATTACCTTTTAAGTGCTTAAGCTTACCTCTACAGCTCTTAATTAGTCCATAGTGGGTGATATGGTAGAGCCTCAGTGGGACTGAAGAGGACGGTAAGAGTGTAGAAGTGGAAGATGTAGGAGTGACTGGGGTGCTGAGGAGAAAGAATATCAAAATTGGCCATTTTTCTGTGTGCTACAAATAAGATATTAGTTGTTAAAGTGCTTTAACAATGTGCTAATGGAAAGAACTCAAGCTTTGAAGTAAGGCAGGACTAGTTTCAATTCCCACCTCTGCTATTTGCTAGTTGTATGGTCTTGTCCAAGTTGCTTAAATTCTCTGAAACTCATTTTCCTCACTTGGAAAATAGGAGATAACAATGGGTAATTACTGAGTTGCTGGGAGGATTAGAAATAATGTTAGTATTTAATAATAGGCATTTTCTGAGTTGTAGCTTATGATAAAAATCATATTGACAGTGGAAAGAATTGTCATTGATTTTCATGTCAGCTTATCTAGTGCATTCGAGCAAAACTCTTCTCAATTTTTTACATATAAACTCAACATAATATGATTGCTCCAATATATAGATGCTCCTCACCTTGTGACTTACAATAGGGTTATGTCCTGGTAAAGCCATTGTAAGTTGAAAATATCGTAAGTTGAAAATGCATTTAACATACCTAATCTACTGAACATCATAACTTTGCCTAGCCTGTCTCAAATGTGCTCATAATACTTACATTAGTCTACAGTTGGGCAAAATCATCTAATGCAAAGCCTGTTTTATAACAAAGTGTTGAATATCTCATGTAATTTATTGAACATTGCACTGAAAGTGAAAAGCAGAATGATTGTGTGAGTATAGGAAGTACAGTTTCTACTGAATGCGTATTGCTTTTGTACCATTGTAAAGTCAAAAAATCGTATGTTGAACCATCATGAATCAGGGACTATCTGTATTTCGCTTTCCATAATGTCAGTCTACATTTCTTCCTTCTCACCTTCTTTCCTCAAATATTTATTGAGCATTCAGGTGGTTAAAGTCACTGTACTGTGGTTGTCTATATGCACGTGTGGGTGTATGTGTGTGTGTGGGGGTGTGATGTATGTGTTTGTGATGCGTATGCTGAGTGAGGAATACAAAGATGAATCCTCTTGGAGCTTTTTCTCAAGGAGTTTACAGGCCAGTGGAACAGGAAAAATATGTATTTTCCTATTAATATGCAGAAATTTCTCAGTGCTAAATGTCATGTGAGAGATAAAGTCCTCCAAAGGTGGAAAACTTGTGGATGTGGTGGGGTGTGGTAGAGAGGAGTGAGGAGTGAAATTTTGGAAAGCTTAATAGAAGAGGTGGCTTTTGAGTTGAGCTTTTGAATTTGAATTTGAGAGAAGGGTAAGATTTGATCATCCCAGTATGAGGGTGAATTTAGAATGGATGAAGAAAAAAAAAGCAACTCTGCTGCTGTAAAGATACCTGAAAATGTGGAAGCGACTTTGGAACTGCATAGCAGGCAGAGGTTGGAATAGTTTGGAAGGCTCAGAAGAAGACAGGAAAATGTGGGAATGTTTGGAATTTTCTAGAGACTTGGAGGGCCCAGAAGACAGGAAGATTTGGGAAAGTTTGGAACTTCCTAGAGACTTGTTGAATGGCTCTGACCAAAATGCTGATAGTGATATGGACACTAAAGTCCAGGCTGTGGTGGTCTTAGATGGAGATGAGGAACTTTTTGGGAACTAAAGGTGACGCTTGTTATGTTTTAGCAAACAAACTGGTGGAATTTTGCCCCTGCCCCAGAGATCTGTGAAACTTTGAACTTGAGAGAGATAATTTAGGGTGTCTGGTAGAAGAAATTTCTAAGCGGCAAAGCATTCAAGAGGAAGTAGAGCATAAAAGTTTGGAAAATTTGCAGCCTGGTGATGCAATAGAAAAGAAAAAACAATTTTTCTGGGAAGAAATTCAAGCCTGCTGCATAAATTTGCATAAGTAACAAGGAGCTGAATGTTAATCACCAAGACAATAGGGAAAATATCTCCAGGACATGTTAGAGGCCTTTGCTAAAGGCCCTCCTATCACAGGCCTCAAGGCCTGGAAGGAAAACATGGTTTTGTGGGCTGGGCCAGGGCCCTTCTGTTGTATGCAGCCTAAGGATCTGGTGTCCTGCTTCCCAGCTTCTCCAGCCCTGGTTAAAAGGGACCAAGGTACAGCTCAGGCTGTGGCTTTGGAGGGTGCAAGCCTCACTCTTGGCAGCTTCCACATGGTGCTGAGCCTGTGGATACACAGAAGTCAAGAATAGAGGTTTGGAAACCTCTGCTTAGATTTCAGAGGATGTGTAGAAACATGTGAATGTCCAGGCAAAAGTTTGCTGCAGGGGCAGAGCCCTCATGAAGAACCTCTGCTAAGGCAATGTGGAAAGGAAATAAGAGGTGGGAGCCCCCACACAGAGTTTCCACTGGGGGACTGCCTAGTGGAGCTGGGAGAAGAGGGCCACCATCCCTCAGACCACACAATGGTGGATCCACCAACAGTTTTCATGGTGCACCTGGAAAAGCCACAGACCCTCAACACCAAGCCATGAAAGCAACCAGGAGGGGAGCTGTGCCATGCAAAGTCACAGGGGTGGAGCTACCCAAGGCTGTGGGAGCCCACCTCTCTCATCAGTGTGCCCTGGATGTGAAACATGGAGTCAAAGGAGACCATTTTGGAACTTTATGGTTTAACGACTGCCCTATTGGATTTCAAACTTGTATGGGGCCTCTAGCCCCTTTGTTTTGGCCAATTTCTGCCATTTGGAATGGGTATATCTACCCGATGCCTGTACCCCCACTGTATCTAGAAAGTAACTAACTTGGCTTTGATTTTATGGACTCACAGGTGGAAGGAACTTGCCTTGTCTCAGATGAGACTTTGGACTATGGACTTTTGAGTTAATACTGAAATGAGTAAAGACTTTGGGGGACTGCTGGGAAGTCATGATTGGTTTTGAAATGTGAGGACATGAGATTTGAGAAGGGCTGGGGTGGAATGATGTAGTTTGGCTGTGTCCCCACCCAAATCTTATTTTGAATTATAGCTCCCATAACTCCCACATGTTGTGGGATGGACCCAGTCAGAGATAACTGAATCATGGGGGTGGGTCTTTCCAGTGCTATTCTCATGATGGTGAATAAGTCTCATGAGATCTGATGGTTTTATAATGGGGAGTTCCCCTGCACAAGTTCTCTCTTGTCTGCCACCACGTAAGATGTGACTTTGCTCCTTCTTGCTTTCTGCCATGATTGTGAGGCACCCCCCAGCCACGTGGAACAGTGAGTCAATTAAACCTCTTTTCTTTATAAATTATTCAGTCTCTGGAATGTCTTTATTAGCAGCATCAGAACAGACTAATACAATCTCCAATGAAAGAAATCATGAGAACAAAAGCACAGAGGTTAGGAACTTCAGCTTGTGAATGGGGGAAGCAACGGTTCAGTTTGGATAAAACCTAGGGTATGTGAAGGAAATGTGTAAGTTCATAGACATAAAATGTAATACAGAGATACTCAAAGAGAAAGTTGAGTTTTAGCAGGAAGATGACAATAAAAAGCAAATATTTTATATGTACATGGTCAAGAAATATGTGATTCTGGCAATTTCTAACTGCTCTAAATATTTTATTAATTTACTAAGATCCTAGCATCCATTAATACTCCCTCAAACCCAGGAACACCTGGTAGATTTTTAATATGATCTATCAGGTGATCTTCTCTTTTAATGTTTCCTAGAGCATTTGAATGTATGTTTTCTTAACACTGTAATCCTGGCTGTGATTTCCCTCATGTTCAGAATGATTAAATTTTCCTTCACCTTTGAGTCAGGTATTAAACAGGCATAGCTGTCCCATGCTAACCCCAGCATGGACCTCTTGGTTTAGTTATTTTATCTCAATCTCTTCCTGTAGAATATTTACATAACCAAATTCCATTTCCCCCTTTCCTTCCACTCCATTTCTGCAATTATTTTGTTCTTGTCACTACCCTATTTGATTTTTTAGCAGAGCTGGATTATCTAAAACTGCATTCTTTGTGTGTACCCCTGACAGAAAGAGAGGCCCCTTCTTAGTTTCTTATTATTTCTTGGCTGAAAGACTGAAGCAGAAAATATCATTAGTGAGGAGTCACATCAGATTCCTGGGACATTTGTATGTTTTTTATGGATGCCAGCAGAGTTGACTCTATCAGCATGTGCAAATGGGAAGGATTACACTGATGAATTATTTGTCAAAAACTGAAAAGACATTTTGGTTTTCTAAAGTTTTAGAGAGAACTTAGTGATTTCTTTTTTCCAGTTCTCTTTAAGCAGGCTAGGCAGTACTCACGGGCACTTTTTGCTTTCAGCATTTGTATAACCCAAGTATAATGCAATGCAGTCACTGTGCTACCTCAGGGCCACAGCAGTAGATAACAGTATAAAAAATAAAGATTGTGATTTTAAAAGAACTACTTAGAGACATTTCTGGCAAGTTTCACCAGAAACTGTTAATCATGGTGACTCTGGGTAATGGAAATTGAAGAGACTTTTACTTTTTATTTACATTTTTCTGCAGCAGTTGAATTATTTTAAAAATATGAATACACATTTCTTTTATGGAAAATAGGAGCCTTACTACCTGGCTGTGGCCTCATGTGCATGTTTATTTATTTGGTATTCAAAACCCTCTAGAATGCAGCCCTAACTTCCCTTTCTGGCAATGCTTCCCTTTACTTTTACCTATACACTACTAGTCTTGTTAGTCTCTACATTGTGCCACCCACATGGCACATTCACCCTACCTTTTTTACATGGATATGCCCTCTGACTGGCTTTTGACCTTTAGAAATTTGTTCCTTTCTAGGTCTACCACAGAAGCTGCCTCTTCCAAGCAACCTTTTGAGAGATTTTTAGCCCACCACTCCCCCTCTATCTGTTCTGTGCTAATGTTGCAAATGCAGCCACATTGATTGTAGTTCTCAGTTAGTACCTAATTATTTCCTGTATTAGTATTTTCTGACTAGTTACAGGAGCCAAATTCTTGTTCTGCCACAGCCTAGCTGTGTGATTCTGGGCATGTAGCAATCTCTCTGGGTGTGTTTCCTCATCTAGAAAATGAGGGATGTTGGGAGATCTCCTAAGTGCTTTCTATTTCTAACAAACTAGGATTTTCATATTTGTGAGAGAGACTTTAAAAATTCCAAGGCACTATACAATAAAAATTTGTATTAGAATTATACTGTTTATATTTCCTGCAGCTCTTACGTCACCAAGTAAAATACCCATATCTCTGACAAACTGTACAAAATGTCTTAAGATTTAATACAAATTCTTTTTGGCTTGAACTAAAGTCCAACTTTCCACAAATGGAAGTATATTTTTCACATATTAGAGACACAAATTTGAACATGTTTCTTCTATTGGCAGTTTTGCCTTTCATTTTTGAGCTAACAATCACTTGAACATATTTTGATTAATTGAAAATTTGCATTAACGAACCATTTAAATGCTCTTTTTACATCAAGCCTGACAATTTAGAAATGTCCTAGTATCATATATTGGCAATCTTTCCTGAAGAAATTAACTCCTCAGAAATGACAAATAATATTACTGTCCCCATGCATTATCTGTGGGAATAACAATATTATCATCATCAACAACAAAGCTAACACTTCCATAGCACTTAATTTGCACTAGGTACTATCCTAAGCTCTTTACATGTATTAATTCATTCAGTTCTCTCAACAACACTGTCAGGTAAGCATTTCCCCTTCCATTTCATGGATGAAAAAAACCGAGGCCCAGAAAGGCTAAATAATGTGCCAAGAGGTCACACAGCTGGTAAATTGCAGTGATGGGACTTCATCTCAGGAAATCTGTCTTCATATTCTCTGCTCTAAGCTATTAAGCTAAGCTGCTTTCAACTCTGCTCTCAAATTTCTGTGTGACCATGGATAAGCCCCTTTCTTTCTGAGTCTTATATGCTTATCTAAAAGTGGAGACATTAAATTAGTCAGAGATTGCAAACTGATCACCCATGGGCTCGATGTAGCCTGCAGATATGTATTGATCTGTCTGTACTTATCTTAAAGTTGATTAAAATTCAGGGGATTCCACAAAACAATCCATATTTCCAATTTTTCTTGAAAAGCTGGGAAATCTGGCCATACTATGTCCGTGTTCCCACATAGCAAGAGCCAACAGGAACTTAGTATATACTGGTTGCTTCCTTTAGCTGGGGAACAACTCTAGTTTTCTATGGTTCTACCACTCCCTAGTTGCATTGAAACTACCTGCTTTACTCTTTTGCTTTCTCTACCTTGTTCCTTGTATACATTTGAGCCGGAGCTCTAATATCCCTGATATATAACCTTTACAGTCTCTTTTAGCTTGAACATTTAATATTTCCATGTGTAGTAAAAACTTACTGTAGTTGCTACTGATACACATAAGTGCATAGATGACCCTTTAAGACACAATGTCAAATGAAAGCAGCCAGAAACAAAAGAGTAAATGTTATCATTATTTGAAGTTCAAGAACCATCAAAGCCTGACAAAACAAGCAATGGGGAAAGGACTCTGTATTTAATAAATGGTGCTGGGATAACTGGCTAGCAATATGCAGAAGACTGAAGTCAGACCCTTATATTTCAGCATATACAAAAATTAACTCAAAATAGATCAAATATTTAAATGTATGACCTCCAACTATAAAAATCCTAGAAGACAATCTAGTAAGTACTCTTCTTGACATTGGTCTTGGCAAATAATTTTTGACTAAGTAATGAAAAGCAATTGCAACAAAAACAAAAATAGACAAGCAGAACCTAACTAAACTAAACAGCTTCTTCAAAGAAAGTAAATTATCAACAGAATAAACAGAGAACCTAGAGAATTGGAGAAAATATTCACAAACTATGCATCTGACAAAGGCATATCTGGAATCTATAGGGAACTTAAGCAAATCAACCAGCACAAAACAAATAACCCCATTAAAAATAGGCAAAGGACATGAACACACATTTCTCAAAAGAAGACATACAAGTGACCTACACACATATGAAAAAATGCTCAGCATCACTGACCATCAGAAAAATGTAAATGGAAACCACAATGAGATACCGTCTCACACCTGGCAGGATGGCTATTATTAAAAAGTCAAAAAGCAACAGATGCTAGCGAGACTATGGAGAAAAGGAAATACTTATATACAATTGATGGGAATGTAAATTAGTCCACCCACTGTGGATAACAGTTTGGCAATTTCTCAAATACTTAAAACAGAGCTACCATTTGACCTAGCAATCTCATTACTGGGTGTACCCAAAGGAAAATAGATGATTATACCAAAAAGACACATGGACTTGTATGTTCATTGCTGTGCTGTTCACAAGTGCAGAGACATGTAACCAACCCGGTGCCCATCAATGGTAGATTGGATAAGGAAAATGTTGTACATACAGCCATGGAATACTATGCAACCATAAAAAGAATGGAATTCTGTCCTTTGTGGCAACATGGATGGAGCTAGCTGGAGGCCATAATCCTAAGTGAATTAAGGCAGTAGCAGAAAACCAAATACCCCATGTTCTCACTTATAAGTAGGAGTTAAACATTGAGCACACATGAGCATAGAAATAGGAACAATACATACTGTAGACTAACAGAGGGTAGAGGGAAAGAAAGGTGGGAGGTGTGGGTTGAAAAACTACCTGTTGGATATATGATCGCTATTTGGGTGATGGGATCCATACTCCAAACTTCAACATCACGTATTACTTCGATGGAACAAAACAGCACATGCATAAAATAAAATAAAAGCTGAAATTGGAAAAAAAAAAAAAAAAAGAACAGGAAGATCCAGTCAATAGTGCTGCAAGTCAGAAGAGCAGTTACTTCTGGGGATGAGGGAATATTGACTGGGAATGAGCAGAAGAAACTTTTCTCAATGTGGGTGACAGAAATAATCTATATGTTGATCTGAGTGGCAGTCACATAGGTATACACATATCTTAAAAGTCGCTGAAGATTTGTGCATTGTACTGTTTGTGAATTGCACATTGCATTTTGAGCAAAATGCTTAAAAAGCAATGGTGTCCAGGGGTTTCCAAATGCTAGTCCTCAAAGGGTGGCATCAGAATAATCTGAGATATTTTCTTTTTTAAATTTTTTTATTATACTTTAAGTTCCAGGGTACAAGTGCACAACATGCAGGTTTGTTACTTATGTATACATGTGCCATGTTGGTGTGCTGCACCCATTAACTCGTCATTTACATTAGGTATATGAGATATTTTCTTAAAAGCAAATTCCCAGGACCAAGGTAAAACATACTGATTCAGAATCTCTGTAGGTAGGGCCTTGAGATTGTATGTATTTTAACAAGTTGGCTGGTCTACCTGACTCAATGACACTTGTCAGGACCCTCTTGAATACCTTTGGAGAAGTGTAAGCAAACGTCTTATTTGCTCCTCAGAACATCACATGAGATAGGTATCATTATTTCTATTATACATGGAAGTGAACTGAGGCTTAGGACAATCAAGGAACTTAACCTCAGTGATAAAACTAGCAAAAGATGGATACAGGTTTAGAGACAGCCCCACTTGACTTCAAAGACCAGGTATTTCCATGACAGTCCATTGCCTTCTAAAAACAGTCACTATGGGCAAAGTGTTATCCCTCCTTGTTGATTAAAGATGTGTAGAGTCAGAGCCCTGAAACAGTATGTCTTATATAACTTAGCAGAGTTTGCTTTTTAAGTATCTTGCTCTAAATGCAATGTGCAATTCACATAGGAGAGTTTGAACCCAAGTCTATTAATATATCCAGGACCTATTGCTCTGATGCCTTCAGTGTCCCTCACTTTGCCCCTGAAAAGAGTTGGTTTTTTACAAGTGGAGTTCTGCTTGAAATCTGTTTGCAAAATATTTTAAAGCCCGACTGCACAAAATACGACAGCTTCTAAGGTTACGACATAGAATAGCTTTTTCACTGCATTTTGTACCTTGAAAAACCCTGTAATCAGAGAATGTTCATTAACGACGGAGTGAAAATGAATAATGTAATTTCAGTATTTCCAAAATTCTAACATTTACGGAATAACTAAAACTTGTTTGATTCTAATTTTTTCAAAAATAAAATCAACTCTGGTGGTATATGTGTCTACTTTAGAAGGGATCTGTGGGTCTTCAGATGTCTATCCTGTCTCCTAAACTGTCACCTTCGCCTCAGTTCCACTGTCTGAAATTTGCCATTTTATATTTAATATCTCTCTTTTACTAAGGAAATATATTCTTTTGCATTAAACATTGTCTCTGTCTGGGGTTGAATAGTGCCCTCTTGAAATTCATGTCCACCTGGAGCCTCAGAATGTGACTTTACTTGGAATAGGGTCTTTGAAGATATAATTAGTTAAGATAAGGCCATACTGGATTAAGATGGGCCCTAAGTTCAAAGACTGGTATCCTTATAGGAAGATCATGTGAAGACAAAGACACACACATAGAGAAGATGCCCATGTGAAGATGAAGGCAGAGATTAGAGTGATGCATGGACAAGCCAAGAAATTCCAGGAGCCACGGGAAGCTAGAAGAGGGAAAAAATTTCTTTCCTAGAGCTTTCAGAGGGAACATGGTCCTGCTGACACTTTGATTGTACTCTTTCCGCTTCCAGAACTTTGAGAGAATACATTTCTGTTTTTGAAGCTACATATTTTGTGGTAATTGTTACGGCATCCCTAGGAAATTGATATAGCCTCTTATATCAAGTCCTTGCAGACAGGCGCCTGGATGGGGCATTCTATGAAGTCACTGGCACTTCAGTGGGAAAGCACTGGATTAACAGGTAGGAATCACTAGGAGGTGTAAAAGGCCTTTGAACAGGAAACGAGGAAGGGGAGAGGAAAGATGATCACATTTTGCTTATTGCACAATTGAAGACCAGCCCTGTAGAGAGTAATCACCAAAGACTCTGTCAAATGCCTGGACCAAGGCCAGCTTTCTGTCCTATACCAATACGGAGTCAATAGTGAGCAGCTGTTGCCCTGGCTAGGTGCTCAGGAACTAGGAGTTGAAAACAACTTGCACACCTTGGAGACAAGAGCCCTTGTCTTGTCTTGGCCAGTCTTTTCCCTCCTCCGAAATCATCACTTGTAAGTGTCTTGTTCTCAGGGTAATTTGCATGCTTACAAAGAGTTTGGCAGGCAGGACAATACTCTCTATGTGGCCCCTATTCCTCTATCTCAGTCAGAATTGGGAAATTTACTGTTATCTTTTTAAATTGCCATTTGTATTTGTTTGTTTGTCTTTTTGAACATTCATCTATCTATTTGTTTTACTACCCATCCCCTGCTCCCCTCCATTGCATTTTTTGGCAATGCTTCTCTAGACTTGACTAGACTTGGTTTTGTTTTCTGAATCAAGTGATGTTTCATTTCGATCCAATACCCAGGGGAGTAGGGATGACCAGGGGTCTTAGGCTCTGCTTTACTTTTTGCTGATTAGGCCAGAGCAGGGTGGCTGTTTCTAATTCATTTTACAGTTTACTGTTGGTATAATTTATCTCCCTGAGAAAGTCCTCTCATTCGTCTGCATTTTCACGTCTCAATCACCTCTATCTTGTCTGAGCATCGGGGTAGGTGGGTGGTCGTCACAAGTACAGATTTGTCACAAGTACAGATATATCTGATTGTATTATATACAATTTTGTAGGTTGCAATTTTGCTACCCCTGTCTTCATAGTGGACCTTCACTAACCTGGAACATGGTTTCTAAGGTACATATGTGAAAAATGAATGTAGAGACCTGCCACATAAGAGTGCTGTTGGTATGACATGAAGAGACTGGCAAAGATACCTTTTCTTATCTCTACACCAAAGAAAACGAAAGCTGCTTACTTAACAATTTTGTCTATGGTTGACATGACAGTAGCATTCAGCTGCATGCTCAAGCAGGCCTCAACTGTTTTGTTCTTTGTTCCACACAATGTCTATGAAACAATAATTTATAATGGTGATTGAAGAGCATTAACTAGCATATATTGCTTTCCTTGTTTACATTATGGTTCCTAAAGCCATGCTTTTCTGGAAGGAAGAATGAGAAATTTACTGGTTTAGGAGTCAAGAAACATGTTTTTTTGCTGACTATGAAGCTCCCACTATTAATTTAGCGTCCTGTAGTATCCTGTAATATGCTTTAAAGGGAATCACCAGTGTTAGTTTCTCTTTTCCAATTTGGTCTGACAAAGCCCAGGCCTGAAGTCTTTGGGGAAAGAAAAGTTTAGTGGGCATAGTGCTGGTCTCTAAATCAAAAGATCTCCATTTCAGAGGAGCATGTGATTCACAGATGTTATTTTCTTTCTAACAATTTCACTATCAGACATTACACGAAATATTTATTTGTTTTGTTTGAATTCATAGAATGTAACCTCATTAGACCAAAAAAAAAAAAAAAAAAAAGCCTTACTCTCCACTGTTTTTTTAGTGCTTACAATGGTGCCTGCAACTTAGTAGGGGCTTAGTAAATATCTGTGAAAACAGTGAATGAATGAGTGAACGACTTTGGGAAGCTGTAAGGGTTATCTAACCCGCTCTCACACTAACATTCTCTCCAACATCCCTGACAAACAAACACTCATCCAATCTAGACTCAAGTCTCTCCAGGAACAGATAACATTTACTCAGACAGCTCATTTTACTATTGCCAGAGAGTTCTTCCTCATGTTGACTTCAAATCTGCCTTATGAAAATTTTCTCCTTAGTCTTTATCCTGCTCTTTCAGCCATACAAAATAAGCTCTAATTTTTCAGTACAAATCGCCCTTCAAATTTATAAAAATTGCACTGATATTCTCCTTAAGTCTTCTTCATCTTCAGGTGAAATAGCTTTTAACTGTTTCTCATGTGATAAGATTTAGACTACCTTCGTCATCCTGGCACTCTTCTGTGACCACCTATTTCTGTCCCAATACTATAGTCTGGCATGTGTGCAATGTATTCCAGCTAGTGTCTCCTTGGTGGATGAAAATCCATACATACACACATATACTTCGGAATGTGGGTGATATGTATATATTCTTTATCGGTTTGGCTGGAGAATCAGTGGGGTCATAGCTAATGCTATTGGTACTGACAGTAAATCCTTGTAATTAGACTTCTAAGTCAGTGCCTTAGCAAGATGAGCAGGCCAAATGCAAACTCCCCTTGGTATATTGTTTCATTATGGCAAGACACAGACTCAAACGTGTAACAATATGTTGGGTTCTATTTGGATCCTTTTAATTAAAAAAAAAAAAACGATTAAAAAACACTTTTCTCTTTCACCTTTTTTCTCTCCAGTGAAACACATATCCAAGAAAAGGTAGTCTGCAGGAAATCTGGAGGAAGACTTATGCTTAGAGTCCTTGCTCTGCAAACTTCTACAGATAACATTAATTATTTGTGTGAGTGAATACAACCGCATTGTGTAAGTTCACTTTGGATATTTCTGGCTTTCTGAGAAAGGCAGAGATAAAATATATTTTAGTCTGAGTCACAGATTAACTAGACATCTAGTCGTAACTTAAAACCTAGGACAATAAAAAGAGACCCTCATCAAATTAAATAAAACATTTGAACTTACTAAAAGGAAGTATGTTTAGAAACTGATACAAATTCAAATTCTCTCTCTCAAATAAAGTACAGTGTTTGCTTCAAATTAAGATCATTTGCCAATTTGATTATTAGGGTCCCTGACAGCTCAAAAACTGATTCATTAAGTACAGTCTAAATATAACCAGTATTTCATTATTTACTATAAAATTTTGATGAGTTTAGGTTAGAAATATATATGCTACTCTATTCTTTTTTTAACTTTTATTTTAAGTTAAGGGGAACAAGTGCAGGTTTGTTACATAGGTACATTTGCATCAAGGGGGCTTGTTGTACAAATTATTTCATCATCCAGGTTTTAGGCCTTGTACTCATCAGTCATTTTTCCTGAACCTCTCCCTCCTCCAAACCTCCATCCTCAGAAAGGCCCCAGTGTGTGTTGTTCTCCTTTATGCATCCATATGTTCTCATCATTTAGCTCCTACTCATAAGTGAGAGCATGTGGTATTTGGTTTTCTGTTCCTGTGTTAGTTTGATAAGTATAATGGTCTCCAGCTCCATCCATGTCACTGCAAAAGACATAATTTCATTCTTTTTTATGGCTGCATAGTATTCCATAGTGTATATGTACCACATTTTCTTTATACAGTCTATCATTGATGGACATTTAGGTTGATTCTATGTCATTGCTATTGTAAATAGTGCTGTAATGAACGTACATGTGCATGTGTCTTTATAGTGGAATGATTTATATTCCTTTGGTTACATACCCAGTAATGGAATTGCTGATTCAAATGGTATTTCTGTCTTTAGGTCTTTAAGAAATCACCACACTGTCTTCCACAATGGCTGAACTAGTTTACACTCCCACCAACAGTGTATAAGCATTCCCTTTTCTGTACAACCTTGCCAGCATCTGTTATTTTCTTACTTTTTAGTGGTAGCCATTCTGACTGGTCTTAGATGATATCTCATTGTGGTTTCAATTTGTTTTTCTCTAATGATCAGGGATGTTGAGATTTTTCATGTGATTATTGGCCTCATGTATGTCTTGTTTTGAAAAGCGTCTGTTCATGTCCATTGCCTACTTTATTATGGGGTTGTTTTTTCTTGTAAATTGGTTTAAATTCCTTATAGATGCTGGACATTAGACTTTTGTGGGATGCATAGTTTGCAAATATTTTCTCCCATTCTGTAGGCTGTCTGTTTACTCTGTTGATAGCGTCTTTTGCTGTGCAGAAGCTCTTTAGTTTAATTAGATTCCATTTGTCAATTTTTTCTTTTGTTGCAATTGCTTTTGGTGTCTCTGTTATGAAATCTTTGTCTGTTCATATATCCTGAATAGTAATGTCTAGGTTGTCTTCCAGGATTTTTATAGTTTTTGGTTTTACATTTAAGTCTTGAATACATCTTGAGTTAATTTTTGTGTGTGATGTAAGGAAGGGGTCCAGCTTCAATCTTTTGGATATGGCTAGCAAGTTATTTCAGCACCATTTATTGAATATGAATTCCTTTCCCCATTGCTTGTTTTTTTTTCAGTTTGTTAAAGATCAGATAGTTGTAGGTGTGCACTTTTATTTCTGGGTTATCTATTGTGTCCCATTGGTTTATATGTCTATTCTTGTACCAGTACCATGCTGTTTTGATTACTGTAGCCCCGTAGTATAGGTTGAAGTTGGGTAGCATCATGCCTCCAGCTTTATTCTTTTTGCTTAGGGTTGCCTTGGCTATTCGGACTCTTTGTTGATTCCATATCAATTTTAAAATAGTTTTTTTCTTGTTTTGTGAAGAATGTCAATGGTAGTTTAATGGGAATAGCATTGAATCCATAAATTGCTTTGGGTAGTATGACCATTTTAACAATATTGATTCTTTCTATCTGTGAGCATTGAATGTGTTTCAATTTGTTTGTGTCATTTCTGATTTCTTTGAGCAGTGGTTTGTAATTCTCCTTGTGAGACCTTTAACCTCCCTGGTTAGGTGTATTTCTAGGTATTTTATTCTTTTTGTGGCAATTGTGAATAGGAGTTCTTTCCTGGTTTGGCTTTTGGCTTGACTATTTTTGAGATATAGAAATGCTAGTGACTTTTGCACATTGATTTTGTATCCTGAGACTTTTCTGAAGTTGTTTATCAGTTTAAGAAGCTTTTGGGCTGAGACTATCAGGTTTTCTAGGTATAGGATCATGTCCTTTGCAAACAAGGATAGTTTGACTTTCTCTTTTCCTATTTGAATGTCCTTTATTTGTTTTGTCTGATTTTCCTGGCCAGAACTTCCAATACTATGTTGAATAGGAGTGGTGAGAGAGGGCATTTTTGTCTTGTGCCTATATTCAAGAGAAATGCTTCCAGCTATTCAGCTATTCAGTATGATGTTGCCTGTTGGCTTGTCATATATGGTTGTAATTATTTTAAGGTATGTTCCTTCAATATTTATTGAGAACTTTTAAACTGAAGGAATGTTGAATATTTTTTCAAAAGTCTTTTCTGCATCTACTGAGATAATCATATGGTTTTTTTTTTGTTTAGTTCTGCTTATTTAATGAGTCATATTTATTGATTTGTTTCTGTTGAAACAACCTTGCGTTCTGGGGACCAGACCTACTTAATCGTGATGGATTAGCTTTTTGATGTGCTGCTGGATTTGGTTTGCCAGTGTACTGTTGAGGATTTTGCATGAATGTTTGTCCAGGATATTGGCTGAAAGTTTTCTTTTATTGTTGTGTCTCTGTCAGGTTTTTGTATCAGGATGAGTCTGGCCTCAGAAAGTGAATTAGGGAGAAGTCCCTCCTTTTCAATTTTTGGAATAGTTTCTGTAGAGATGGTACCAGGTCTTCTTTGCACATCTGGTAGAATTAGCTGTGAATCTCTCTGGTCCTGGGCTTTTTTTTTTTTTTTTGGTTGGTAGGTTATTTGTTACTGCCTCAATTTCAGAACTTGTTATTGGTCTGTTCAGGGATTCAATTTCTTTCTGTTTCAGTCATGGGATGGTGTATGTGTATTCCGCTTGCTTAAGGCCTGGATTTTAATAGTTTTCCTTAAGCTTAAATCTTAGTTATTTTCTCACTACTTTTCTAATATATGCCATAACCTCCTCACTATTATTATTGATTGCTTACCATTTTTCTTTAAATTTTCTTTAAAGCTTAAATATATGTGTTACCCATTTTCAACATTATGTTTGTTGGCATCATGGGCTTGATATGCTCAATATTTTTTTAAAAAATTGTTTAGGTACTAACATTTTCTATAAATTATGTGTATTATACATTTCTAACTACACAGTCTGCCTTCCGACAGTATTCTACAGTCTTGACTCAACTGACTATAGTCTTTATTTATATATATTCAGAAATTTAAAATTTCATTACAATATAGGTACCAGGAATTGGATCAGTGCTACCCAGTGTCAAATGTGTTTGTGGGACAGAGGGGTGAGAGAGCTGCTGATGAGACCAGATGAAGGAGTTTGTGTCTGCTCATCACCTTTCTCCCTACCCATCTCCTGCTATGCCAGTTTTACAATTTTCTTCCTTCAAAACTCAACTATCTACTATATGCATGGTAAAAAGTCCTTGAGAAGTTTGCAGAATTTTACCTTTTGCTCTTGAAGGTATTAGATTGGAACATGATAGAAGCATAATGCAAATAGCATTAAAAAAGCAAAATGAATTTTCTTCTCACTGTTGACATGGAACTTCAGTTGTTTTAGCTTCACGGCCCAAATGACTTGGTCTGTGGAAGCTACCTTTGGCTTGCTATCCCAGCTGAAATAATAATATTCAGAGTACAGTTGACATTGTTTGAAACTTCAGTATAATTGAATCTCTAATGCCTAAGTCCAGGTGATTAACTTTTAATTGGCCTAAGGACTTTATGCTGATCCTTCAAAACCTTTCAGTAGCTATCTCTTCTATCTTTCTTACAGTGATCAATGAACCCTTTGGTTCTCCAGCTCCTGGGTCAAGAAATGGCAAAGGAGATAATGGCATTGTTATTACTCTAAAGGTTTAAGTTGAAAAAGCAGTTTCATCTCCAAAAAAATGTTTGTTCCTTCTTAGGCATTGTGTCCACAGATCAGAGTTTCTTGGGTAAGGTTGTATGGGTCAACTTACGAAACTTTCTTTAATCATGTCAAAGGACCTAGAGTTTGTTTGCCCATGCTTAATTCTGCTCTTTATAAACCCAAACAAAAATACACTCTTCACTGAATTACCAGCATGAGTATTCACTAGTCTTGAATTACTATTATAAAGAATAATTCATAATTTAAAGTAAGATTTAAAGAAATGTGAAGGTTTTGGTTTTTAACAAAGACATATAGTGGCTTCCTCGAAAAACTGTTGAGACAGTTTAGAGTTATCATTATAAATCAAGGACATTCTCACAATGCACGGACAAGGTGAAGTTTATGTTTAATTAGAAAGCTGTCACTGGAGCTCAGGGGTCAATTAATGTCACCTCCTGGATCATGAGTTGACATAATATGGCATGTACATGTAATGTCATAGCTTAGAGGAGACCTCAGGAAAAAACAATCAAAGGTCTTTGATATGGTTTGGCTCTGTGTCCCCACCCAAATCTCATCTCAAATTGTAATCCCCATAATCCCCATGTGTCGAAGGAGAGACCTGGTGGGAGGTGATTGGATCATGAGGGCAGTTTCCCCCATGCTATTCTCATAATAGTGAGTGAGCTCTCATGAGATATGATGGTTTTATAAGTTGTGTTCTCTCTCTCTCTCTCTCTCTCTGTCTCTTTCTCTTGCCTGCTGCCATGTGAGAAGTGCCTGCTTCCCCTTCTGCTACAATTGTAAGTTTCCTGAGGCCTCCCCTGCCATGTGGAACTATAAGTTCCATTTTCCTTTATAAATTACCCAGTCTTGTGTAGTATCCTTATAGCAGTGTGAAAACTAACTCATACAGTCTTTATGCATTTAAGTAGCTCTAGAAAACTGAGCAGTGGATCCAGAGATATCAATTATATAGATTAGTAGTTTTCAATGTGTATCAGAATAAACTGAAGGATTTAATAAAAGAGACATATATGGGCTCCAGCTCCAGAGATTCTGACTCTGTATGTGTAGTATGGGACCTAAGAATTTGCATATCTAAAAGTTCTCAGGTGTTCCTGATGCTGTTGGTCTGAGGGACCACACTTTGAGAAACATTGGATTAGAGTCACCTATGGTAAAGAAGTTCCATGGTATTTAGATGAAATAACATTGGCATTTCCATAAGCTATAAATTAAAATGCAAGAGTCACAGAAAAAGATAGAGACAAACACTTATTGAACATCTACTGTGTAGGATGCACTTGCTAGATGCTTTATACAGATATCTTATTCAATTTCATCATTGCTTCATTATCCCCATTTTTCAGATTAAAAAAAAATGGAACTCAGCAAGTAAACTAACGTTCCGAAGGTCACAAAGCTATCAGGTGGCAGAGTTGAAATTCAAACCCAGGTCTGACTAGGTTGAAAACTTATAGTTTCTCTTCTAGATCACTTTGCAAATACTATTATTTTAAAATATATACCTAAATATATACATATATATCTATATATATATGTATATATTTGCTTCAAGATGTATTATTATATAGTAGAAGTGAAGTGAAGTGAGTGCTAGGACAATAAGGCTCCAGTCCTGACTTTTATTTATTGGTCCACCAGTTTATGCACCCATTCATCACTCAACCATCCATCTATCATCCATCAATCAATTAATTAATCCATTTGTTCATTCATGAAAACATTCTTAAACATTCATTGTGCTTTAGCCTCCCATATGTGCAAATACTTTCTCTTCTTTAGGCCTCACTTCCATCATGAGTGCAATGAGAAGGTTGGACTCGATGATTTTTAAGGTTTCTTTTATTCATTCATTCTTATTTATTTATTTTTGAGACAGGGTCTCACTCTGTCACCCAGGCTGGAGTGTAGTGGTACAATCATAGCTCACTGCATCCTCGAATTCCTGGGCTCAAACAATCCTCCCACCTCAGCCTCCTGAGTAGCTGGGACTATAAGATAACATCACCACGACTGGCTGAACTTTTTCTTTTGTAGAGATAGGGCCTCATTGTGTTGCCAGGGGTGGTCTTAAACTCTTGGCCTCAAGCAATTCCCCAACCTTGGCCTCCCAAAGTGTTGAGATTACAGGCATGAGCCACTGTGCCAGACCATTTTCATTCTTTAAAGCCAAACAATGCTTAGAGCTGTTCTTTCTTTAGCAATAAAAATATTACAAAGCTTTTCAAGCAAATGAAGTAAGTTATCTCTCATAAGAATGAATTCAGAGGAAAATCCCTGTGTAGTTATGGAGGAGAATTACTTGTATATGAAAACACATCTCTCTGTTAGTACTGCAAAAATATTTCATTAATTAAAATTAGGACATAGTAGAAGACTACGGTAGTGATAGCAAAGCTATACTGAATATTTCACAAAAATATGAATAAACAATTTACAGAAAGCATAATTTACTAGATTCCAGCAACTTCAACAGTACTTAAGCCCCAAGGGCCTTATACTTAAGAAATGGTTAGAGTCAAATAGAGAACTTGTGATCATCTAGCACTTAAAAGAGTTTGAATTTTCAAGTTCTTAAGATAAATTAATATTCATTCTTTATGAAGATAACTTTTTATTTGATCTGTAATAAAATCTCCTTTGTGAACAAAAAGTAAAATTACTACTTGACCCAACTATTCGATTACTGGGCATATACCCAAAGGAAAATAAATCATTCTACCAAAAAGACACCAGCATTTGCATGTTTATTCCAGTGCTATTCACAATAGCAAAGAATTGGAGTCAGCCTAGGTGTCTGTCAATGCTGGACTGGATAAAGAAAATGCAGCACATATACACCATGGAGTACTATGCAGCCATAAAAAGAATGAAATAATGTCTTTTGCAGCAACATGGAAGCTGGAGGAAATTACCTTAAGCAAATTATAGCAGAAAAATAAAACCAAATACCACATGTTCTCATTGATAAGTGGGAGCTAAACATTGGGTACATACAGACATAAACATTGGAACAAGAGACACTCAGGACTCTAAAAGGGGGGAGTGAGGGAGGGGAGCAAGGGTTGAAAAACTACTTATTAGTTACTATATTCAGTATTTGGGTGACAGGTTCAATTGAAGCCCAAACCTCAGCATCATACAATATACCCATGTAACAAACTTGCACATGTACTCCCTGAATCCAAAACAAACAATTTTTTTAAAAATAAAAAATAATAAAAATCTCCTATGCTCAAATATCTTTCTTTCTGTTTTATGCACTTTAAGAAAACTCTAGGCCGGGCGCGGTGGCTCACGCTGTAATCCCAGCATTTTGGGAGGCCCAGGAGGACATATGATGAAGTCAGGAGATCGAGACCATCCTGGCTAACACGGTGAAACCCCGTCTCTACTAAAAATACAAAAAATTAGCCGGGCCTGGTGGCAGGCACCTGAAATCCCAGCTACTTGGGAGGCTGAGGCAGGAGAATGGCATGAGCCCAGGAGGTGGAGCTTGCAGTGAGCCGAGATACAGCCACTGCACTCCAGCCTGGGTGGCAGAGTGAGACTCCGTCTCAATAAATAAATAAATAAATAAATAAATAAAATAATAAAAAAAAACTCTGAAGAGGATCACATAGAAAAAAAAACAAGCAAACACAGTACACCACCACCACCACCAACAAAACAGCATAAATGGAACCATGTGAATGGGGATTGCAAAAAGCCAATGATGGGCTTTGCAAGTGAATGCCAGATTTGTCTGGGATTGAGTTACAGCTTAAAACGATCTCATTGCTTATGAATGAGGGAGTTAGGTTTGTCAATGAAATGAATATCAATTTTTATCATATCTGTATCTATAGCTTTTTCTATGGAACTTCAAAGACTTACAAATCTAAATTAGTTCAGAATTTAGATCTTTGAACTTTCTTCTATACTTATGAAAGCAAAAATATTTATGAAAACTACAATGCCAGTCAGCCAAAGATACCCCTTATTTGAAGCCATTTTTGTATTACATTTGACACATATCAAGGTGTGAGATTTATTATCTGAGGCATTCCCAGAACTGGAGTGATTTGAGTATGTCTGTGAATTTTCTCTCTCTTCTTTTCTAAAAGCTCTTTCCCATTCTTGACACTTCCAAAAAAGGTGCAAACTAAATGTGAGATGTTAGAGAAATATATTAATGAGGGAAGAAGAAAGAACATTGGAGAATAAATTTCAGTTGTTTTTTGATTTTGATGGAAGAGTTGTCACAAAAATCACACTATCTAAAGATTCAGAAACTGTTTAGACTCTTGGGAGGTGCCTATGATTTTAACAGAATGTTAACAAGGTATTTCCAGAGAGAAGTCGTTGTCATCAATTGATGACATGCCCAGATCTTGTTTGTTTCTTCTTTAAGGAGAAATTCATTTTTGTTTTTCCTTAGAGAATGTATTTCCTCTCCTGTAAAAATGCACACTCCTGTCACAACAACATGAACTCAAGAAAAATTTTATAGCATTGGAGCTCACTTTTCAATATTCAGAGGAAGCAAAAGGAGAACAAATTTGCATTGACCCTCAAAGGGAAAAGTTTGCAGCATACTAAGTACCCCTTGTGAAATTAAACAGTTGGAGAAACACCATGTCCTTCTATTGGTTCAGTTTTGATAGAAACTATGATTTTCAATAGTTATAGGAGAGCAAAAATGCTCTGCTGCTGATTTTGGAAGAAAATGAATTGAGTTAGCTGTTCAATGGACAACAGATAAGTTTGGATAGTGCTTTTCTTTGCCTTTGCTCATAGTTATCACCATACTTTACCCTGAGTTCTCAATATAGTAAAATAAAGTAGGATTATCTTATAAGCAGAATAATGAGCCTCCTTATACTTTAACTTGTTATCATAATTAAAAGTTACTGCAATTATAAAACTGAAAGAACTCCCTGTAGCCAACTGCCTTGACATAGGTTGGAAATAAAATGATGGATTTTGTCAAATATGTGGGATTTAGACTGTAACTCCCTAATGCTAGACCCACTATTGATTTCTGGCTAGGTCTTAAGCAACAGGATTAACCTCATATTTTTGCTTTCATTTAGGTTTTTAACCTCCTTTTATTCAAGTCTTTATTTGCGCAATGAGATAACGGGCTGAGACTGTGTGGTTTGGGTGGGACATTTCAACTAGATTCAGAAATTTGTACTCATAAAGGCATGCCCAAATTTGTCCATGAAGATTTGTAATTATTTTTGCTAATGGTAAATGAAAACATGCCATGTTGAATTTGGTTTCCTTCCACGGATGTTAGCGTGGATGTCTGGATTTTAAAAAGTAGATTATTAAATTGACCATAAAGCCTCAGTTTTAAATTCAACATGGTGTGGTGGAAAGAACATTCAACCTTAAGCAAATCCTCTAGTTTTTCTGGGCCATAGTTTTCTAATTTGTTCAAACAGAGTAGAAACACCTCCCCAGCATCCCCCAGGGATGTTATAAGGAACAAATGAGAGAAAATGGAAATACATTTTATAAATTAGAAATTCTATTTAAGTGTAACATATTATTTACCCCATAACATTTTAAATTAAAAAGAATATTTTAGTTGAAGGAGTCTGTGACACAGAAAGGTTAAAGAGTTTAACAAAATAACCCAGCTAGTAAGTTGGAGAGCCAGGACTAGAACATAACTTATTTGATACTTATGCTAGTGCTCTAAGAATCCAGAGTTTCAATAAGATAATGGCCTCCAGTTCCATTCATGTTGCTACAAAAAACATTATTTTATGCTTTTTAATGGCTTAATAGTATTCCATTGTGTGCATAAACTATTTTCTTTATCCATTCATTTATTGATGGACATTTAGGTTGATTCCACATCTGGGCTATTGTGAACAGTGCTGTGATGAACATACACATAAAGATACCTTCTTGACATAATAATTTCTTTTTTTAACTTTTATTTTAGGTTCAGGGATACATGTGCAGGTTTGTTTTATGGATAAATTACATGTTATGGGGGTTTGGTGCACAGATAATTTTGTCACCCAGGGAATAAACATAGTACTGATAAGTAGTATTTTCATCCTCACCCTCCACCCTCAAGTAAGCCCCAGTGTCTGTTGATCCCTTCTTTGTGTCTGTATATACTCAATGTTTAGCTCCCACTTATAAGTGACAACACACGGTCTTTCATTTTCTGTTCCTGTGTTAGTTTCTTTAGGATAATGTCCTCCAGCTTCATCCATGTTGCTGCAAAGCACATCATTTCATTCTTTTTTATGGCTGCATAGTATTCTATGTATGTGTACCACATTTTCTTTACCCAGTCTACCACTGATGGGCATTTAGGTCAATTTCATGCTGTTTTACAGTTTATTTTTTTAAATAGAGAGACAGGGCCTCACTTAGTTGCCCAGGCTGATCTCAAATTTCTGGGCTCAAGCAATCCTCCCAACCCAGCCTCTCAAAGTGCTGGGATTATAGGCATGAGGTGTGCTCGACTCCTATGTTTTTGCTATTGTGAGTAGTGGTGCAATGATGTCTCCATTTTACCATTCACCAGAGTTGATTATCTTCACTTTCATCTTTGGCTTGAAAGAGTCAACAGTTACCAGTGTTCTTTTATTTCCTCCATATCAAAAAAGTTGACAGATTATCAATATGTGGGATAATTATGACAAATAGGCAAGGCTATTTTTGCAATAGCAAAGATTAGTAACTTTTGCTGAGTAATTATTATTTCTGAGGTCTTTATATGCATTGTCTCATTTTTCCTCACAATAGCCCAGTGAGGTACTAGTTTTAATCCCCTTTAACAGATGAGAAAATTGAGACTCAGAGAGGATAAGTAACTTTTTGATATGGTTTGGATTTGTGTTCCAGCCTAAATCTCGTGTCAAATTGTAATCCACAATGTTAGAGGAGAGGCCTGGTGGGAGGTGATTGAATCACGGGTATGCATGGATTTCCCCCTTGTTGTTCTCATGAGAGTGAATGAGTTCTCATGACATCTGGTTGTTTAAAAGTGTGTAGCACCTTCCCCTTCTCTCTCTTTCTCCTGCTGTGACTATGTAAGACATGCCAGCTTCCCCTTTCACCGTGACTGAAAGTTTTCTGAGGCCTCCCCAACCATGCCTCCTATACAGCCTGAGGAACCATGAGCCAATTAAAACTCTTTTCCCTATAAATTACTCAGTTTCAGGTATTTTTTTATAGCAGTGTGAGAACGGACTAATACACTTGTCCAACGATATATAGCTTATTAGTGATGGAGCCTATATTCAAACTCAGGTCTGCCTGATCCTGTGTCTGAGATCTTACATATAACCATGCTGTCTCCAAATTTAAAAAAAGATAAAATTTGGTGCTGCGTCTACAAAATCTGTATTTGGGTAGTAGGTTAGAGAAGAGAATAAACAGCCTCATGAGTCTGTTTAGAGATATATTAGATGAAGTAGAAAGGGCCCAGGCTTTAGAATCAAAGAGACCTTGGTTTGAATCCCAGGTCTGCCAGTTACGAGCTGGGTGACATTAAGTCACTCATTTAAACCCCTGAGCCTGGTTGTCCTTATCTGTAAATTGGAAATAAAAATACCTCACAGAGTTGTAATAAGGATTCAATAAGATGATGAATTGTAAGTATTTGAAAAAGAGAAGATATTAAATGCATGGCAACTGTTAAAATTATATTTGCTGATATTATTGTTATTGTTATTATTGAAGTTTTAACAGATTTGGGAGATCTGTTAACATCTGAAAATATTAACATGAAGAATATACTTCCAGATTTCATTGCTTCATGATTCCTACCCCTGCTTAGTGTTGACTCTACATGGAGGTGGCCTTCAGATAAATTTTACAGAGTAGTCAGTATGCTTTTCCACTTCTGAGCGAGTGCTCATTTGAGTATAGGAATTTAGAGACTTTTCAACAGTTTCAAGAAATACTAAGTTTCTACTTGTGCATGACATTGTGAGGGATGAAAAAATCATATGGTCTAGAGAGAGATAACTACCATTGATCAATTTATATGTTATCCCATTTTATCCAATAAATTCACTTAACAGGACTTTAATGAACAACCATAATATTCAAGGCAATGTGCTAATTGTGGCTGAGGTAGAAAATAAATAGAGCAGATATATGACATCTTGGCCCTTGTTTTCATGCAGCCCTATACTCTAGGTTGAAAGTGCAAAGTGCCTTTAGAGAGGTCTATAAATGGGGCAATGGAAAATCAGAAAAGGAAATAATGACTTCTTGCTGGGACTGAGTACGGGGGGCAGCATTTCAGTTGAATCCTCCCTATTTGGAGATAAGAGAGAGAAGAGAGTAGGTGATTTTTATTATGCTTTCTAATGCTGATATAATTTTCTATTTTGAAGCATGGTGTATCTTAGTGATTACAAATGCAGGTTCTGGAGCCAGATTGTCTAGGTTCAGTCCTGGCTCAGCTACTTTTACTGTTACTTATCCATTTTGTGACTTGATGTCTTCATCTGCCAAATGGGAAGATAATAACAGTGCCTTACTCATAAAGGTTTTGTAGGATTAAATGAAACAAATACACATAAAGCATTATACAATGCTCATTAAATTTGAGCTATTTGGGGTATTATTACAAGGCCTTTGATACTGATGAAGCTGATATGTTTAATCATTCAGCCCCTTTACAGTGAAATATTTATGAATCACTATAATTTAAGTAAGAAGGAGGAAAATACAACAGGAGGGGTAGAAGCTGAATCTTGAGACAGGAGAGAAGCTTTGCTGCTCTCTCAACAAAAGTGCAGTGAAATAGTGGCAGAAAACCCACATGTGGAACCTGCCTTGTTCCTTGCTTGAAACTCAATTTATATTTTTAACCTTTATTTTAGGTTTAGGGCTAGATGTGCAAGTTTGTTATATAGGTAAATTATGTGCCATGGAGGTTTAGTGTACAGATTATTTTGTCACCCAGGCAATAAGTATAGTAGTCAATAGGTAGTTTTCAATCCTCTCTGTCTTCCCCAACTCCACCCTTAAATAGGCCCCGGTATCTGTTGTTTCCTTCTTTGTGTCCACATGTATGCAAAGTTTAGCTCCCACTTATGAGTGAGAACATGCAGTATTTGGTTGTCCTGTGTTAGCTCACTAAGGATAATGGCCTCCAGCTCCATCCATGTTGCTGCAAAGGAAATGATCTCATTGTTTCTTATGGCAGCATAATAATCCATTGTGTATATGCACCACATTTTTTATCCAGTCTACTATTGATATTTAGGTTGATTCCATGACTTTGCTATTGTGAATACTGTCACAACGAACAACATATCCATGTGTCTTTATGGCAGAATGATTCTTATACCCAATAATGGGATAGCTGGATCAAATGATAATTCTATTTTAAGTCTTTGAGAAATCGCCAAACTGCTTTCCGCAGTGGCTGAACTAATTTACACTCCCACCAGCAGTGTATAAGCTTTCTTTTTTTTCACAACATCGCCAGCATCTGTTATTTTTTGACCTTTTATTAATAGCCATTCTGAATGGTGTGAGATGATATCTCATTGTGGTTTTGATTTGCATTTATCTAATGATTAGTGATGTTGAGCATGTTTCATATGCCTTTTGGTCACATGTATGACTTATTTTGAAACGTATTTGTTTAGATATTTTGCCAATTTTTTCATGAAGTTATTTTTTTCTCATATATTTGTTTAAGTTCCTTACAGATGCTGGATATTAGATCTCTGTTGGATGAATAGTTTGCAAATATTTTATTCCATTCTGTAGGGTATCTGTTGACTCTGTTGATAGTTTATTTTGTGGTGCAGAAGCTCTTTAGTTTAATCAGGTCCCACTGGTTAATTTTTGTTTTTGTTGCAATTGCTCTTGGCATCTTCATCATGAAATCTTTGCCAGTTTCTATGTTCAGACTGGTTGTCTTTCAGGGTTTTTATATATTTGGGTTTTACATTTAAGTCTTTAATCCACCTTGAGGTGATTTTGTATATAGTGTAAGGAAGGAATCCTATTTCAACCATCTGCATGTGGCTAGCCAGTTATCCCAGAACCATTTATTGAATAGAGAGACATTTCCCCATTGCTTGTTTTTGTCAATTTTGTTGTATGTGTGTGGCATTATTTCTTTGATTTCTATTCTGTTCTATTTATTGGTCTATGTAACTGTTTTTGTACCAGTACCATACTGTTTTGGTTACTGTTTGCTCGTAGTATAGTTTGAAGTCAGGTAATGTGCTGCCTCCACCTTTGTTATTTTTGCTTAGATGGCCTTGGCTATTCAGGCTCTTTTATGGTTCCATATGAATTTTAAAGTAGTTTTTTATAGTTCTGTGAAGAATGTCAATGTCTCCTTTGATAGGAATAGAATTGAATCTCTAAATTGCTTTGGACAGTATTGGCATTTTAACAATATTGATTATTTCTATCTATCAGCATTAAATGTTTTTCCATTTGTTTGTGTCAAAATAGGAATACAGGAAGTCAAACTATCCCTGTTTTCAGATGATATTATTGTATACTTAGAAAACACCATAGCCTCCCCTCAAAAGCTCCTGGAACTGATAAACAACTTCAGCAAAGTGTCAGGATACAAAATTAATGTGCAAAAATTAATAACGTTCCTTTACACAAACAACATCCAAGCTGAGACCCAGATGAAGAATGCAATCCCACTCACAGTAGCCACAAAAAGAGTAATATATCTAAGAATACGGCTAACCAAGCAGGGGAAAGAGCTCTACAAAGAGAATTACAAAACATTACTCAAAGAAATCAGAGATGAAACTCAATTTAACTCCACACTTGGCACATAGTAGGTGCTCAATGAATTTTTGCTGAATGATTTCATGAATAATTGAGTGCTGAGTTTTATTTTACCATTTTCTATTGAAGGATGGAAATTGTTTAAAATTCCTAAACTTGCTCTGATCAGAACTGTACTTCTCTCAAGTGATTCTTAAGTCCCTAGAATATAATTTTTCAACACTCCACAGTCTTTTAGCAATCATACCTCAGCAAATCTTTAAACAGGGACTGAAAAACCATAAAATTAAAATGTTTAATTTTACCCTTTTGCCTTTCCATCTGTAATGCCATGTGCAAATAATAGACCATCTAAATTTCACTTGTCAGTTTTTTTTTTTCTTTTTCTTTTTTTCTGAGATGGAGTTTCACTCTTGTTGCCCAAGCTGGAGTGTAATGGCATGATCTTGGCTCACTGTAACCTCCGCCCCCAGGTTCAAGCTATTCTCCTGCCTCAGCCTCCAGAGTAGCTGGCATTACAGGTGCGTGCTACCACGCCTGGCTAATTTTTTGTATTTTTAGAAACGGGGTTTCACCATGTTAGCCAGGCTGGTCCTGAACTCCTGATCTCTGGTGATCCACCCGCCTCGGCCTCTCAAAGTGCTGGGATTACAGGCTTGAGCCACCATGCCCGGCCAGGTTTTCCTTTTTTTTTACAGTGACTGAAATGAAACATTAAAATCATACCATAATACCAGGTTTCCATCAAGTATTTACTCATTCATTAGTACAGACAGCCATATTAATACCCAGCTCCATTATATCCATTTAAAGGTTTTTGTTTTTAAAGAGTTCTGTTTCAGTGTCTCTATGTTTGAAGGTTGTTCAGAAAGTTTACAAGCAGCAGCTCCAACTTCTACTTCAAAAATGAATAAAGAAACATGGACAGTTAAGATGGTATCAGGTTGATACAATAGTAATTGTGGGTTTTGCCATAAAAGTAATAGCAAAAACTGCAATTACTTTTGCATCAACCTACTAATCTCAGGTCTTAATATAATATTGGTAAACAGAATTGTCCATGGACTGAACATGACTGCTTATGGTTTATTTAAAGATTTCCCCCAGAAATAGACATATTCATGTTTAGCATTTTAGAGACTGATGCAAGGAAATGTGATTTCCATTGATTATAAACTTTTTAATGGTAAGATCCAGGTCTGGATTATTTACTCTCCCAAGTACGTGTCACTGGGGTTCTCCTTAAAGGTACTGATGAGTTACTCTTGAAAGAACAAATGCATTTAAAATGTACAGCTTCACAGGAACAAATCTTAGATCTGGTAGGGTGGAAGGAAGTGAAAATGGAGTGGAATGAAAAGGAACAAAAAGAACCCTGAGAAGAAAATAAAGAGTGCTGACATAAAACCTGGCTGACTCCCACAATCTAGTAGAGGATTTTCCCTGGATACAGTAATTCCTCAGGCACTGTTGAATGTAAGCATGTGAGCAGAAGAGCAGGCAGCAATGAAGTGAAAGATCTAATGGCAAATATCCTCTACAAACAAAATGAAACTTTTAGGTCTAATATAAAATTCATTAGCCTTTCCAACATCTTTTTGCTGCATGTTACCTATGAACCTATAGTAGTTTTCTGTTTGGTTCTGTTTCCAACATGGTCCAGCAGTGATTACCCTTTTATAACACTTTAACATTTTTTCCTACTCATTTCCTCTCATGTTAAGTCCCTTTAATTCTAAGCAAGATTTAAGACTCCAATTTTCGTATGTCTTAACAAACACTGAAAATTCTTTTCTTTCTGGCTTATGGAAAACTGTTGACTTGGACAACCCTAATGTCTTCCAGCTGTGAAAACTATCCATGTGATAAACTAAGGATGTTGTTACAAATTGAGGCTAGGGTGTCCTTCTGGAAAAACTACTTGCTTACATTTTGGGGAACATTAAATGACTGGGTATTTAACCTGAAATTTTTTCACATATAGGCTTATATTTTATCTTACTAGAAGAAAGATAAAATATTGAATAATGCAGGAAACATTCCCCTATATAACATTTGTAATCTGGTTACAAATCCTGCCGTTACTTCCCTCTCTTTTTATAGCTAGGGATTTATTTCCCTTCCTCTTGGGTTTTGGGGCATCTATAGGTGAGCCTTTGTACCTCCTGCTATAAAGTCAGTAGGCCTAGCATATGTCTGAATCTCTCTCAACATCCCTCATTAGCTTAATATTATTTTATTCTTTGCCAAAGCTTTCTGCTTTAACAAAGATTGATGTTCATGGCTGAACTGTAATGCACCAGTTTCTATCTCTTCACTTTTTCCAGGGTAGGCCCTTGTCCAAGTTGTAAAAGCAGCACAGTTTGAGCTCAATCCAGCCTTCTCTTCCTTGTCTACAGTGATCTCATACTCTCCACATTCTCTCGTTCTACTATCAAGACGGACATTTTGTAAAGAACCAAATAAGTGGATGTGCATTGAGATGTAACTAAAGGGAAAATCTTGCTGGGTTATCTCTTCCAGGATGGGTTTACATTTTCTCAGAGATCTAAGTTTTAAGCCAAGAGAATGAGTTACTAACAAGACAATTTCCATTTGGGAAGATATTTTTCCCCATGTAGGCACTGACAATTTGCTTAATCTGTGTACACAAAAGACTGTTTTCTAACTGGTGTATACTCTACTCTTTCAATTTTTGTTTAACCATATTTTTGATATTTACTCCCAACTTGTTAGGCTTTGTTTGGCCTTTTTCAATACATTCTTTTTTATTTTTTTATTTTATTTATTTTTAATTTTTAAATTTTATTTTATTATTATAATACTTTAAGTTTTAGGGTACATGTGCACAACGTGCAGGTTTGCTACATATGTATACATGTGCCATGTTGGTGTGCTGCACCCATTAACTCGTCCTTTAGCATTAGGTGTATCTCCTAATGCTATTCCTCCCCCCTCCCCCCACCCCACAACAGTCCCCAGTGTGTGATGTTCCCCTTCCTGTGTCCACGAGTTCTCATTGTTCAATTCCCACCTATGAGTGAGAACATGTGGTGTTTGGTTTTTTGTCCTTGTGATACTTTACTGAGAATGATGTTTTCCAGTTTCATCCATGTCCCTACAAAAGACATGAACTCATCATTTTTTATGGCTGCATACTATTCCATGGTGTATATGTGCCACATTTTCTTAATCCAGTCTATCGTTGTTGGACATTTGGGTTGGTTCCAAGTCTTTGCTATTGTGAATAGTGCTGCAATAAACATACATGTGCATGTGTCTTTATAGCAGCATGATTTATAGTCCTTTGGGTATATACCCAATAATGGGATGGCTGGGTCAAATGGTATTTCTAGTTCTAGATCCCTGAGGAATGGACACACTGACTTCCATAATGGTTGAACTAGTTTACAGTCCCACCCACAGTGTAAAAGTGTTCGTATTTCTCCACATCCTCTCCAGCACCTGTTGTTTCCTGACTTTTTAATGATAGTCATTCTAACTGGCGTGAGATGGTATCTCATTGTGGTTTTGATTTGCATTTCTCTGTGGCCAGTGATGAGGAGCATTTTTGCATGTGTTTTTTGGCTGCATAAATGTCTTCTTTTGAGAAGTGTCTGTTCATGTCCTTTGCCCACTTTTTGATGGGGTTGTTTGTTTTTTTCTTGTAAATTTGTTTGAGTTCATTGTAGATTCTGGATATTAGCCCTTTGTCAGATGAGTAGGTTGCAAAAATTTTCTCCCATTCTGTAGGCTGCCTGTTCACTCTGATGGTAGTTTCTTTTGCTGTGCAGAAGCTCTTTAGTTTAATGAGATCCCATTTGTCGATTTTGGCTTTTGTTGCCATTGCTTTTGGTGTTTTAGACATGAAGTCCTAGCCCATGCCTATGTCATGAATGGTATTGCCTAGGCTTTCTTCTAGGGTTTTTATGGTTTTAGGTCGAACATGTAAGTCTTTAATCCATCTTGAATTGATTTTTGTATAAGGTGTAAGGAAGGGATCCAGTTTCAGCTTTCCGCATATGGCTAGCCAGTTTTCCCAGCACCATTTATTAAATAGGGAATCCTTTCGCTATTTCTTGTTTTTGTCAGATTTGTCAAAGATCAGATAGTTGTAGATATGCGGCATTATTTCTGAGGGCTCTGTTCTGTTCCATTGATCTGTGTCTCTGTTGTGATACCAGTACCACGCTGTTTTGGTTACTGTAGCCTTGTAGTATAGTTTGAAGTCAGGTAGCGTGATGCCTCCAGCTTTGTTCTTTTGGCTTAGCATTGACTTGGCGATGCGGGCTCTTTTTTGGTTCCAT
>NW_026652282.1:64733015-64811460 GCF_009828535.3 Hylobates moloch
GATGAGTTCATGTCCTTTGTAGGGACATGGATGAAACTGGAAAACATCATTCTCAGTAAACTATCGCAAGGACAAAAAACCAAACACCGCATGTTCTCACTTATAGGTGGAAATTGAACAATGAGAACTCATGGACACAGGAAGAGGAACAGCACACTCCAGGGACTGTTGTGTGCTGGGGGGAGGGGGAAGGACAGCATTAGGAGATATACCCAATGCTAAATGACGAGTTAATGGGTGCAGCAAAACAACATGGCACATGGATACATATGTAACAATCCTGCACATTGTGCACATGTACCCTAAAATCTAAAGTATAATAATAAAAAAAATAGTAAAATGAAGTAAAACAAAATTTGAAAATATCTAGTCAATGAAAAGAAAATTTAAGGACCATGATGGTTGGGAGGTAGTGACAGAGTTTTTACTTGAAACAGATGTTGCTTAAGCAATTTTTTTCCTTCCTCTGAAATTCTTAAACTGAAAGTTATTTTCTTCATACATTAGAAAGCATTTCAGCCTAAACTGCTGCCTTCACAGGAAATATCAGTCTATACTGCTAATCATCACAGTCAACAAACCTTAGAGAGGATTGCTCAGAAACAGGTACTTTCTCCTAATTCCTAAAAAAAATATGTGAGAAGATAGTGACAGCCTTGCAAAAACAAAAGATGTAAGCTCTGGAATAAACTGTTTCCTTCTATTAAAGCAAACAAACAAAAAACGAACATTTGTCAATGAAATATACGATAAAATTTAACTTTAGTAATGAAAATTGGCATTGGCAGAAGTATTGACATAGTTGAAGACCCCGTTACTAATATATCAATGACTTATTGTCTCACCTAGAATAAAAAGGTATACATACATGTGCATGCCCAAATGCTAAGCTGGTTTAACATGCACACACAGAGAGAGTGTCCATGATTAAAGAAACAAAAGTAACACTTAGGTATTTTAACAGTATCTTTTTTTTCCCACTGATCATAGTGCTGTCAGTGAAAACATAACTAGTACTTCAAATCATTTCTATGTAGTTGTAGTCCTTATTATAATAACGACAGCAAAATAACAAGAATGAAATTCTCCAATGAACTTTTGAAAAAGGTTTTTTAGGTAAATTATTAATTTCTTACAACATGTTAATAAACCCTTAAGATCTGAGATCACAAGAAAAAAAAAGTTTTCCTTATTCTCTTTCATAACTTTATGAGGAGAATATGCACTTATGGATATTCATTCATGGATCCATCCTTCCAGATGAGCCTGTTAATTTTGATTATGCACATTCAATTTGCACCAAGATTTATTTTTTAGATGAAATCTTGAGCAATTACAATTTCCAGCTGCGGGCATTGTAAACTGGACCCCTGCTATTTTCCATACCCTATGACATAGACTTCACATATATTTTCTTAATGCTTTCTGTAGCCCCCAGATGTAGAAATTAAGAATATTTGGCATTTTGTTTTACAAACCAGAGAAATGGATGTTTGAGAAGTTAAGAAACTTACCTATAACTGATAACAGAGCAAATAAGTAGTAGACTTATTTGTATCCCAGTCGCTTGACTTTAAGTCCAATATTCTTCCCATTAGAGAATAAAAACTCATTACTCAACAGCTACTCTTTTGTACTTATGTGCAGATGAAATCTTATATCACTTTAATCAGTAATATTTTACTTAGTGCCCACTATGGTGGAATTAGTTCTATTGAGTTGAGTGCAAATATATTTGGTAGCAGTGGCAAGAAATAGAAATATAGGTTTCTCCATCTGTCAATGTGATTGGTGACAACTAGGGCCAGTCTTATGCAGAGGTTGAATAAGTAGAGTAGTGAATGTACTGAGAGTTATTGAGTACAGATTATTATAACATTAACTGTTCAGTTTTTCAGAGAGGAAAACCACTTTTCATAGAAACAAAGTGACCATTTCAAAGCCATGGTGTCAATGAGCAAGAGACACAGCACTAGAACTTATATCTTTATTTTAGGTTCTCTTGTTTTAAGAGGAAAACATTATTCACCTCACTTGCTGATGTGCCTGAAAATGGGAGGTTCACACTTTTGGATTTAGTCACTATCCACTAATATACTGATATTCTTAGAAGAGGTAGCTAACTCATTCTGTTGTGAGTTCTCAGCCTCTCCTTGGAGAGCCAGTTGTAGGCCGAGTAAGGTGGTGAATGAAAGACAAGGCAATTTTGAGTTGAGTGGGGAAGAGAGAAATCCAAGGCCCTGACTGCTGGGGAGGATGGTAATAAGAAAAGATTCTGGATCATTATGGGGCAGTTTGAAGGTATAAGGCACTTGGGGAGCTATGGAGAAGAGACAGATAGCACAAAATGAGAGAGGGAATAGAAAATAGCAATGCATGGCCAATGAATATATGCTCAGCCAACTCCACAGTACTGGCTTTAGGCAATAGTGTCTTTTTATAACTTTGCTTGTTGTTATCTTCTACTAATATGGCCAAATTGGGATTTAGAGAAATGCTTTTGTGCATGTGAGGATTTGTATTTTTTTTCATAAGTTGGGCCATAAATCCTGGCCATTATTTGACCCTGTGGTACTTGAAACCATTATCAGAATGTTTCCCTTCTTATTCATCTAAGCACACATATGGCCCTCACAGCCAATCAGCCCTGAAACTAATTGTGTCCCCAAGGTCAAACCAGAAAGCCCTGTTGATTGCTTTACCTAAATCCAGGGATACTTTATGAAGGCCTTCATTTGTTAATTACTCTAATTTGTTCCAAGGTGAAGTGATTAATCTGTTTAGTACAATGTGTTTTTGGTTAGTATCTACAATTCTGATAACTTGTGATTTAATTTTGTGTTAGGCCTGAAAGACTGTCTTTTTTTCTGGATTTTACCTATCAGGGAGTAACTATCAGGACACATCTTGCTTCATTTTTATGGGAGTGAAACTCACTTTTTACATTTATTTATTAACTTTTCTGGTCTCTTGTAATTTATAAAGCTTCTTGCCCTTGAATTCCCAGTGCATTAGCTAAGTATTTAGGATCCTCAGGTTACAGGTCATTGCATTTTGTATAGATTTGACATGTCTTATTTTTCTCTCTTCTTAGTGGTGAGAGTAAGAATTCATTTGATCTGTGACAGCTCTAGTACATTGACTTGTACTAAAACTCTTTCTGTTCTTTATTTGGAGTCAGCTCCATGCATTTTAAACTTCTTTGTTTTCTGATTATGTGCAGAGCAGCAGGATCCTATATTAGGCTATACTGAGTGTGTCAGAGCAGCAGTAGAGTGAGTAAAACAGGAACCCTGTCCTTAAATAAATTACAGTCCAGTGAGACACAAGATCATGGACATGAATGAGTTGATACACAGAAGAATGTAATAAGCATGATTAGAGAGGTTTAGAAGCAGTGCTGTGGGAGCACAGGATAGGGAGAAATTATATTTATTTGAGAAATCAGAGAAAGCTTCATGGAAGCAGTAAGAATGTAAATTGAACCTTAAAGGATGGATGGAATCCAATAAGCAAAAAGGAATAATGTAGAGAGGGTGTGTCTTATAGAGGAAACAGCATTGAATATAGGTATGGAAGTGAGAAAGTGCAAGACACACACAGGAAAGAGTGAATACATTAGTTGAATGGTAGCATGGATCTGAATGGCAAGGATAAACACTTTGGACATTTTATTGGATGCAATGGGGAGCCATAGAAGAATTTTGAGCACTAGAATGGCGTATTTCAAGATGTTCTTTAGAAAGATTGCTCTGGCAACAGTGCAAGGGAAGAACTTGACAGGGTTAAACTTCGAGGCAGAGCAACCAGTTAAGAGGCTGTTCCAATAGTCCAAAAATGTAATGAGAACCTAAGTGAGTCAGTAAATATTAGGAGGTGAGAAGGAGGTGTTTGCAAGAGATATTTGGGAAGACTTAGTTACTGACTGGATACAGGGAATTGTAGAAATCTTGGGTAATCATTAAAGTGGTTCTGTCAATATACAAGCTAAAAAATTCAGTAGGATTCAGAAGACACACATTTGGTCAACAATCACATGAAAACAATCTCAACATCACTGATGATTAGAGAAATGCAAATCAAAATCATAATGGGATACCATCATATACCAGTAAGAATGGCTATTACTAAAAGGTCAAAAAATAACAGATGTTGGTGAGGTTGTGGTGAAAAGGGAATGCTTATGCACTCTTGGTGGGACTGTAAATTAGTTCAGCAATTGTGGAAGAAAGTGTGGTGATTCCTCAAGGACCTAAAGACAGAAATACCAAAAAAACAAAAAACAAAAAACGCAGAAAGGAGGTAGGACTAACTTGCAGCTTCCAATTGGATGAACAGAACGGTGTGTGGAGACTCACATCATGAGTTTTTGCTTCAAGAGCCACTGCAGAAAGATACCAGGAAAACAAAGAATTCACAGACCTTTTGAATGAAGCAGCTTGCCACTGCAATCTCCGTGAGATAGCTGAAAAACTGTGAGTGCCCAAAGTATGAGAGGAGGAAAGTCCACCTCCAAACACATATCCTCACTGGGGAACATTAAAATCCATATCACAAGAGAAAAATTTAACCTAACCTAGAGCTGAAATGAATTTAGAGAGCCAAGCAAAATATAAAAATAGAAGAAGCAGCAGGAAGAGCCCTGGAGGCACTCCTGGTACCCAGGGAAGCCATTTCTAATTTTATATCACAGGAGTCCTTGGGGAGGGCAGCCAGTAGAATTGGGGAAGGGCCACAGGGAGAAAGAGACTTCCAGTTGAATTTTGTAATAATTTCAACGGAGCACCAGTTTTCCTAGGCAGAATCTGGGGGAGTAGTGGTGTGGTGAACAGGAAGTACAGATATGAGCACAGAGATCAAATGGCAATAGAATGGGGCCTGAAAGCCCTGCTTGCTTTCTCAGCCAGGAAGCTTGTAGCCAGGGACAAGATATCAGCCCTGTGCACTTTAGGTCTGGATCTAAAGTTATCTGTGTTGGCTGTTGAGGGAGCACAGCGGGAGTGAGACTATCCATGCTGGCTGCAACAGAACTTGGTGAGGCCTGTCACTGCCAGCTTTTCCCCACTTTCCTGGTGACCTGTGCAAAGCAGCAGAGGCAGCCATAATCGCCCTTGGAACATAACTTTACTGGCCTGAGAACTACACCTCATCCCCAGCAGTGGCCCTAGCAAGCCCCACCCAAGGAGAGTCTGAGCTCAGGCAGACCTAACCCTGCCCCTACCTGATGGTTTTTCTCTAGATGCTCTGGTAGCCAAAGACAAAAGACATAAACTCGTGGGAGCTCTGTGGCCTCACCCACAGCCTGAGAAACCCAAATACTTATTCAGGCAAACTTAGAGCAAGCTTGTATCCCCCCTATACTACCACAGTTTATGCTCTCTTCAAAGTGCCACCTCCTGGCCGGAGGCCAATCAACTCAAGCCATTACTGCAATGCCTAACAGAACAATCCTCCTCCAAGTCAGGAGAAAACAACAGATAATTCCACTGCTTGTAACATCCTGGCTAAACAGAGGTCCTGAGTCTGTCCACATGACAACTTCACTGCTGGAATAACCAGCATTTGAGAAAACCTGCACAATAAACAAAACTACAACCAAGGACTCTCACAGAGTCTGTTTCACTCCCCTGCTACCTCCACCAAAGGAGGTGCTGGTATCCACAGCTGAGATACCTGAAGACAAATCACATCACAGGATTATATGCACACACTCTGCAGAACAAACCTGTAGCCCAGTAGCTCCAATGGCTGGCTAGACTCGGAAGAGCAATAACAAACACTGCAGTCCAGCTCTCAGGAGGCCCCATTCCCAGGGGAAGGGGGAGAGCACCACATCATGAATCTTTTGTCCCCATGGTCCAAAAGAATCTGAACAGTAGCTCTTGAGTTCTAGATTTTTCCTGTGACCTAGTCTACCAAAAAAAGAATAGACCAGAAAAACAAGTTTCTGTAACATCCCCAAAAGATCACACTAGCTAACTAGACATGGATCCAAACCAAGAGGAAATCTATGAATTGTTAGAAAAAGAATTCAGAACATTGATAATTAAGCTACTCAAGGAGGCAAAAGAGATAGGTGAAAACCAACTTAAATTAAAAAAAATACAGGATATAGATGAAAAATCTCCAAAGAATTCAATATCATAAATAAAAAAAAGTGACAACTTCTAGAAATGAAAGATGCACCTAGGGAAATGCAAAATACACTGAAAAGTTTCAACAATATAATCAAACAAGTAGAAGAACTTCAGAGCTCAAAGACAAAGCTTTCTAATTAATCCAGTCTGACAAAGATAAAGAAAAAATAATTAAAAAGCCGCCAAGAAGTTTGGGATTATGTTAAATAATCAAACCTAAGAATAATTGGTGTTCCTGAGGAAGAAGAGAAATCTAAAAGTTTGGAAAACTTATTTGAGGAGAAAATCAAGAAAAACTTCCCTGGCCTTGCTAGAGATCTGGGCATCCAAATAAAAGAAGCTCAAAGAACACCCCAGAAATTCATTGTAAAAGATCATCACCTAGACATATAGTCATCAGGTTATCTAAAGTGAAAATGAAGGAAAGAATCTTAAGAGCTGTGTTGCAAAAGCATCAGGTAACCTACGTAGGAAAACTTATCAGATCAACAGAAGATGCCTCAGCAGAAACCGTACAAGCTAAAAGGAATTGCAGTTTTATTTTTAGCCTCTATAAACAGAATAATTATTAGCCAAGAATTTTGTATCCAGTGAAAGTAAACATAATAAATCATAAACAAAGGAAAAGTAGTCTTTTTCAGACAAACAAATGCTGAGAGAATTTGCCACTACAAAGCCAGCACTCCAGAAACCATGGAAAGGAGTTATAAATCTTCAAACCCTTGAAATACCCCAAAATAGAACCTCCTTAAAGCATAACTCTCATGGGGCCTGTAAAGCAATAACATAATGAAAACAAAACAAGATATTCAGGCAACAACTAGCATGATGAATAGAATAGTACCTCACATCTCAATACTAACATTGAATACAAATGGCCTAAATGCTCCACTTAAAAGATACAGGATGGCAGAATAGATAAGAATTCACTAAGTATCTGCTGTCTTCAAGAGAGTCATTTATCACATAAGGACTCAGACAAACTTAAGGTAAAGAGGTGGAAAAAGATACTCCATGCAAGTGGAATAGCTATTCTTATAACAGACAAAACAGACTTTAAAGCAATAACAGTTAAGTAACACAAAGAAGGACATTATATAATGATAAAAGGACTAGTCCCAGAGGAAAATATCACAATCCTAAATATATATATACCTAACACTGAAGCTCCCAAATTTATAAAACATTTACTACTAGACCTAGGAAATGAGATAAATGGCAAGATAATTACAGTGGAGGACTTTAATGCTCCACTAACAGCACTAGACAAGTCATCAAGACAGAAAGTAAACAAATAAACAATAGACTTAAACTATACCCTAGAACAAATTGACTTAACAGATATTTACAGAACATCCTATCCAACAACTGCAGAATATACATTCTATTCATCAGCATATGAAACATTCTCCAAGACAGACCATATGATAAGCCACAAAACAAGTCTCAATAAATTTAAGAAAATCAAAATTTTATCATGTACTCTCTCAGACCACAGTGGAAATCAACTCCAAAAGGAACTCTCAAAACCATGCAAATAAATAGAAATGAAATAATCTGTTCTTCAATGATCTTTGGGTCAACAATGAAATCAAGATGGAAATGAAAAAATTATTTGAGCTGAATGACAGTAGTGATACCACCTATCAATACTTCTAGGATACAACAAAAGTGGTGCTAAGAGGAAAGACTATAGCATTAAATGCCGACATCAAAAATCTGAAAGAGCACAAATAGACAATCTAAGGTCACACCTCAAGGAACTAGAGAAAAAAGAACAAACCAAGCCCAAACCCAGCAGAAGAAAAGAAAGAACAAAATAGAGCAGAACTAAATCAAATTGAAACAAAAAAATACAAAAAATAAATACAACAAAAGTTAGTTATTTGAAAAGACAAACAAAATTGATAGACCGTTAGTGAGAGTAATGAAGAAAATAACAGAAAAGATCCAAGTAAGCTCAATTAGAAATGAAACAGGAGGTATTAGAACCACAGAAATATAAAAAAAAAAAATCATTCAAGGCTACTATCAACACCTTTACACACACAAACTAGAAAACCTAGAGGATATGAATACATTCCTGGAAATATACAGCCCTTCTAGATTAAACCAGGAAGAAATAGAAACTCTTAACAGACCAGTAACAAGCAGTGAGATTGAAATTATAACTAAAAAATTGCCAATGAAAAAACTCCAGGACAAGATGAATTCTATTAGACATTCAAAGAATTGGTACCCAACCTATTAAAACTATTCCATAAAATAAAGAGGGAATCCTCTCTAAATAATTCTATGAAACCAGTATCACTCTAATACCAAAATCAGTAAAGGACATAACAAAAAGAGAAAACTAGAGACCAATATCCCTAATGAACATAGATGCAAAAATCCTCAACAAAACACTAGCTAACCAAATCCAACAGCATATCAAAAAAGATAATCCACCATGATCAAGTGAGTTTATAACAGGGATGAAGGAATTGTAAATGTGATACACCACATAAACATAATTAAGAACAGAAACAGTATGACCATCTCAATAGATGCAGAAAAAGCATTCGACAAAACCAGCATCTCTTTATGATTAAAACCTTCAGCAAATTCGGTATAGAATTAACATATCTAAAGTAATAAAAGCCATCTATGACAAAACCACAGCCAATATTATACTGAACGGAGAAGTGTTGAAAGCATTCCCCTTGAGAACTGGAACAAGAAAAGAATGCCCACTCTCACCACTTCTATTTAACATAGTACTAGAAGTCATAGTCAGAGCAATGAGATAAGAGAAATAAAGAAAGGACATCCAAATTGGTAAAGACGAAGTCAAACTGTCACTGTTCACCAATGACAGGTATATCATTATATACCTAGAAAACCCTAAAGACTCATCCAAAAAGCTCCTAGATCTGACAAATAAATTCAGTAAAGTTTCAGGGTACAAAATCAATGTATACAAATTAGTAGCACCGTTATACACCAACAGCAACCAAGCTGAGAATCAAATCAAGAACTCAACCCCTTTCACAGTACCTGCAAAGATCAATACAATACAATACAATACAATACAATACAATACAATACAATACAATACAATACAATACAATACTTAGGAATATACCTAGCCAAGGAGGTGAAAGACCTCTACAAGAAAAACTACAAAACCCTCCTGTAAGAAAACCAACAACACGAACAAATGAAAACAGAGCCCATGCTCATGGATGGGAAGAATCAATATTGTGAAAATGATCATACTACCAAAAGCCGTCTACAAATTTAATACAACTCCCATCAAAATACTGTCATTATTCTTCACAGAACTAGAAAAAAAAAACCTTAAAATTCAAATGGAACCAAAAAAGATCCCACATCCCAAAGCAAGAGTAAGCAAAAAGAACAAATCTGGAAGCATCACATTACCAGACTTTATACTATATTATAAAGCTAGTGTCAGCAAAACAGCATGGTACTGATATAAAAAATAGGCACATAGATCAATGGAACAGAATAGATGGCCCAGAAATAAAACCAAATGTTAATAGCCAACTGATCTTTGACAAAGCAAACAAAAACATAAAGTGGGTAAAAAACACTCTATTCAACAAATGGTGCTGAGATAATTAGCAAGCCATATGTAGAATAAAACTAGATCCTCATCTCTTGTCTTATGTAAAAATCAACTTAGGATGGGTCAAAGACTTAAATCTAAGACTTGAAATAATAAAAATTCTACATGATAACATCAGAAAAACTCTTCTAGACATTGGCTTGGTCAAAGACTTCATGACCAAGAACCCAAAAGCAAATGCAACAAAAGCAAAGATAAATAGATAGGACTTAATTGAACTAAAAAGCTTCTGCACAGCAAAATGATACAGACCACACACAGATTGGGAGAAAATTTTTGCAAACTATGCATCTGACAAAAGACTAATATCCAGAATCTATAAGGAACTCAAATCAGCAAGAAAAAACAACCCATCAAAAAGTGGGCTAAGGACATGAATAGACAACTCTCAAAAGAAGATATACAAATGGCCCACAAACGTTAAAAAAATGCTCAACATCAATAATGATCAGGGAAATGTAAATGAAAACCACAATGTGATACCACTTTACTCCTGCAAGAATGGCCATATTTTAAAAATAAATGAAAAATACATGTTGGCATGGATGTGGCGAAAAAGGAACACCTTTGCACTGCTAATGGGAATGTAAACTAGTACAGCCACTACGGAAAACTGTATGGAGATTCCTTAAATAATGAAAAGTAGATCTACCATTTGATCCAGCAATCCCACTACCGGGTATCTACCTAGAGAAAAAAGAAGTTATTATATGAAAAATAACTTGCACATGCATGTTTGTAGCAGCACAATTCGTGATTGCAAACATATGGAACCAGTTCAAATGCCCATCAATCAACAAGTGGATAAAGAATATGTGTGTGTGTGTATATATATATGAATACTACTCAGCCATAAACAAGAATAAAACAATGGCATTTGCAGCAACCTGGATGGAGTTGGAGACCATTATTCTTAGTGAAGTAACTCAGGAATGGAAAACCAAACATGGTATGTTCTCACTTACAATAGTGAGCTAAGCTATGAGGACACAAAGGCATAAGAATGCTACAGTGGACTTTGGGGACTAAGGAGGAATGGTGGGAGGTGGGTGAGGGATAAAAGACTACACACTGGGAACAGTGTACACTACTCAGGTGATGGGTGCACCAAACTCTCAGAAAGCACGACTAAAGAACTTACTCATGTAACCAAACACCACATGCTCTCCCAAAACTATTGAAATTTTAAAAAAAGATAAATAAAAAGACAGAAATACAATTTGAATCAGCAATCCCATTACTGGGTATATAACCAAAGGAATATAAATCATTATATTTTAAAGTTACATGCACGTGTATATTTATTGCAACACTATTAATAACAGCAAAGACATGGAATCAACCTAAATGTCCACTGATGATAGACTGGATAAAGAAAATGTGGTATATATACACCAAGGAATACTGTGCAGCCATAAAAAAGAAGGAGATTCATTAGATATTTTTATTGATCCTCTCCCTTCTCTAGGCTTAATACCTGGGAGATAAAATAATCTGTACAAAAAAAACCCCAAGACATAAGTTTACTTATGTAAAAAAACACCTGCACTTGTACCCCTGAACTTAAAATATAAGGTTTTTTTGTTTTTTTTTTAAAACAAAGTCATGTTCTCAGCAGGAACCACTGTGGACTTGGAGGCCTTAGCAAACTATCACAGGAACAGAAAACCAAATACCGCATGTTCTCACTTATAAGTGGGAGCTAAATGATGAGAGCACAAGGGCATCCAGAGAACAACATGCACTGGGGCCTTTTGGAGCGGGGAGAGCATCAGGAAAAATAACTAATGTAATAGGCTAAACACCTGGATGATGAAATAATCTGTAAAACAAACCCCTAGGATGCAAGTTTACCTATGTAACAAACCTGCACATGGACCCCTGAACTTAAAAGTTAAAAAAAAGAGTGATTAAAAACATTAAAAAATGAAATATACTTAGTTGAAATGTCTCCTCTCTCTTACTTATTGGGTGCAGCAATATGATGTTTATCTTCTGAAGATCATTTAACAGCAGTGCTAAGATAGGAACTGAGCTCCTCTGAGGACAAATCTGGTGTTCTTTCCATGCTATCATATTGTGTCAATGTTTAAAAAGTAATAGGATTGGGGAAGAATACCAACAAACACCATCAACCAAGGGATTGATAGAAATTGAAACACCTTAGTCCTTATTGAGTATAAACATTTCATTTTATAAAGAGTACTTTGAGGCCCAGAGAGGGATAGCCAGAGTATAATGTGTCCTGTTAGGTATATAGTAACCGCCCAGTGGAAGTCATTGTGACCCCTTGTGAGAACTAGTACTATGGTATTCTTGTGTTGTAACTACCAGTAGATAGTTATATTATAGGAGAGATGAGTTGATCATATTTAATGTTCCATTTTTTATTGAAATGGCTATATTAGAAAACTGTTTTTTAGGTAGAGGGAAGAATAACGTTTTCTCCTAGTTGATTCCTTTCCTAACAATGAGAGCTTCATATAAAAGTAGAACACATGCCTAATAAGTATTCAACATTAAAAAGACAAGATTTCTCCTTCTTTTTCCTTCTTGTCTTGAATTCTTTCCTTGCCATTTGAATTCTACTTTACTTGCTACTTCTTCATTTGTTTTTTCCATCCTTCCTTTGCCAACCTCTCAGAATCCCTCATCCTAGGTCCTTGTGATGAAACTGCACCTATGTTTTAGGTACACACATGTGTGGTGCGGGGAGGAGATACAAGATCGATCCTTGGATTTGTAGCTATTCTCCCAAATGCATAATTCCTTGGCTTGTAAAGTCTAATGACATTGGGCACTCCATTTCATCTGTGTTTCTTTCTAACTAACATGGAAAAATTATCTGTACGTGAGTGGAGCAGATTGAAAACGATTTAGACCTCAGTGGAGAACCAGAAATGTTGACTGAATCATTGATGCATATTTAGAAGCTAAGAGTAAAATTACTGTAACAGATGAAGGATAAAAGATGCCAGAAAACACAAAGAGAATACTGTCCAAAAAGATCAATAATGATTCAGGGCTTCCAAAGTCTACTACCTTTCAAATATAGAGTAAGTTAAAATGTAAAACAGCATGAAGGCTACAAATCACTTCTGTTCAATATTAGTTTACTGTATAAAATGATGGCACTACATGAACAAATAATATGGAAATACATGGAACTTATGTGCAAAATTTCAGGCTATTTAAGCAATAAATGGTGAAATCAATAAATAATTACTAATTTTCTACTATGTGCAAAACTTATGCTAAATGAAGAACACAAAGATTAATAAAATAAGAGCTCTTGTCTTAGAAACTTACAAATTAATGGAGGGGAGGGGGAGACAGGACAACTGAATAAAATCTCAAAAGCAACATTTAGAGGGCTGTTTCAGAAAGCATCAAAAGAGATATAATAAGGCAGTTAATATAAAAGCTAAATAAAACATACAGATGTCAGCTTAGCGGTTGCAAGAACGCAGACTGGGGTGATCAATGAAAGATCTATGAAAGAGGTGAAATTTGAATTTGGCATTTAACAATTTATATTTTGAGGATACACACACATGCATGTTCACACGTACACATGTATACACACATAGACACAAAGATGCATGCTATTATATAGCTGCCCAATAGACCATTCATAAATAATTTACTGCCAGTTCCTTGAAATACATGCGAGCTTAATTAAGGTTATTTTGACTTAACCTATTGTAATAGAACAAATTGACATTTATTTTTCAATTTATATCAGTGAACTTTTCAAATATGTTACAATAAATTCAGATATTTCCATTATGTAAACAATTTTAAGTGAAAATAATTAGATTCTTTTTGCAACAAGATGCAATGCTGATTAATGGAGTTTTCATGGGGCCTCATCCACTTTTTGGATTGGGGAAACAGCTCCTTTACTTAACCCTGTCAGTCTCCTAGAGTTACCTTCCATAGCTCTTTCTGTCTCCTGACACACTGCATTTCATCTTTATTTCCTGTGGCTTTATAGAATTAGTGAACTCAAAGGCCATCAATTATCTCCTAATCAACAGCCCTAATGCTCAAACCCAAGCAAATCAGGAACCTTCTTCAGCATTTAACAAACACTGCTGGTTGACCTCCCTTTCTTGAAAGTATTTGGTTGATTTGGGGTCAATAGTGTGTACCTCAATCTTTCCAATGACTCGTTCATCTTTTTCTTCCTCACCCTTAAGTACAGGCAATTCACCAAACTCATTCTTCATCCCCTGTGCTTTCTCTTGTGAAGACTCAAGGCTTTAATTATTCCTCATAGAAATAACTCTGAAATCTTCTATCTACAGTCCGAACCTCTTAATTGAGCTCCAATACAGTTTCTCAAACCATCTCCAGAAAATTTTCATTCTGAGGTCCTGTTGTCATCTAAATCTTAACATGTCTAAAAAGCTGGTGGTTTTGTGCTGGTGAAAAATGGGATGCTACATTTTTATATCTTGATAGATGGTAAACAACCTCTCCCAGTTCTTCCCTTCCCTCTTCCTGAATCTCCTTCTACCAGTCTCTTTTGAAGTTAGGATTTATACAATTTAATATGTATCTAGTGTATCTTATGAAAAAATCATATTACACACATACACACACACACACAAACACACACGTGTGCTCTAACCTTTATACATTGACCAAATCTTAGCTCTTTATTATCCCTCAGATTGGTTCTCTCTTGAAACTTTCTTGTTTTCATCAGTGACATCTTATTCTTCCAGTTTTCTTGCACATTTTCTTACTTGCATTTTCTTCTCCCTGTCACTTTCACTACCCCAGTCAAGGCTGAGCCCTCATCAACTCATGCCTGAAATGCTACAATGTCTCCTAACTAATCACTTTGCTTCCAACCACTGCATTCTCTACACTGTTGCCATAGCAATCTTTCTAATGTGAAAATATAATCACTGTACTTCCAGGCTTAAAACCCTGAAATTTTCATTGATTCGCCCTCCTCCTAGTGCTCAGATCCATAATTTCTTTTCTATCTCCAATGTTCTCTCCTGCCTCAGACAGCTTGTGGAAGAAGGCAGGATTTACATAATTGATACATTTGTTTGATTTAGACCCTCATTTTTTTCTCACTAGCAAAACTGATTTCTTCATCCCCCAAACATTCTCCCTTCCTTCCTTCCTTCCTTCCTTCCTTCCTTCCTTCCTTCCTTCCTTCCTCCCTCTCTTCCTCCCTGCCTCTCTCTCTTTTCTTTCTTCTTTTTTTTTTTTGAAACAGAGTTTCACCATTGTCACCCAGGCTAGAGTGCAGTGGTGCCATCTCAGCTCACTGCAAACTCCACCTCCTGAGTTCAAGTGATTCTCCTGCCTCAACCTCCCGAGTAGCTGGGATTACAGGCACCCACCACCACGCCTGGTTAATTTATGTATTTTTAGTAGAGATGGGGTTTCACCGTGTTGGCCAGGCTGGTCTCGAACTCCTGGCCTCAGGTGATCCACACTCCTCGGCCTCACAACATGCTGGGATTACAGGCGTGAGCCACCGTGCCTGGCCCATTGTTGTGCATTTCTACTCCCACAACTTTGTCTATCTTAATGCCCAAACCAAATGCTTTTTCCTCTGCTCTCTATTTCTTCAAACCTTACTTTGGCTTCAAGGCTCATTTAATGCCTCTTCTCCTCTATGAAGCGTTTCTGTGTAGTAGCCAATTCACATGGTTTTCATACTTTGCCAAACTCCTATGACAACCAGTGGGATTTAGATGGTTAAAATCCTCAGTGAGGGGCAGGGATGTCATTGTAAGTGAGTATCATTAGGGAGGCTGAAATGTGCAAGGCATTTTAACAGAGAAACAAGTAAGCTTTTCCAACTTGAGTGACAGATTCATGGAGGACAGTGTTGCATGAGAAGCTTAGAATGATGGGTTCAAGCCGTTTTGTAGTCCCTTTAAAAATAAAGCCAAGGAGTTTGTTTATGTGAATATATCACAGACAGACTTGTTTACATTAGTATTATTTTAATGTATTGGGTATTTTATTGAAGACAAAATTGTTTGAAAGTTATTCATTAATAGATGCTATAGCTTTCCTCTTTCAAATAACGAGAAGATTTGTTAATTCAGATCAGAAGAAATGTTGATCAGGGAAAAAGGAATTTGTGCATTAAGATAGAGAAAGATGTAGAGGCAGATATGCACAAGGGTGTTTGAGGGAACTGAAGGGCTTTGATTGAAGGAGAGTTTATTATATTTATCTTTATCCATTATTATGGTTATGTGAATTTTTTGGGTTTAATGTTATCTTCAGTGTCACAAGTTTACAGATGATAATACGTGAAGAATAAGGAAATAAGATTAAGTGCTATAATATATCTAATCAGGTGAAGGATGAAATAACAAAACCTCAAAGGTAGAACCTTTTCTTGAAATGTCGTCCTTTTTATTAAATAAATATTTTACATTTTCCTTTAATTTTTTAATCATTTTGGTAGATTTAACAATATATAATACACAGGTGCCTTATGCATTGAAGTTAAATTATGGATGAGATTATGTCATAACTTGGCTCTTCCAATATTTCTGGCTGTAGTTCCTTGACATGGCAGGGGTCAGGTTGGAAGACTCTTGAAAAAATATTATATTATGAGGTACTATCTTTAGGTAGAAACCAATATGAAGGAGTATGGGAACCTAAATAAAGATAGACATTTGCTTAAGTATTGGACATAGGACTGACAAAATTAGGTGGGAAGTATGATTTGAGATATGGGATAAATGGTTTTATAGAAGTACTTGCATTAAATTGTCAATTAATGGTATAGCAATAATTCTGGCATAACTAAAGTTTCTTGATAAATCAATGTATGATTTGAGCTGTCATGTTTAGTCTCAGGGGTTCAGTTTTTCAAGCTGTAAAACATAGGGTAAAGATGGTAGAAATGGGGAAAGGTTGCATTTAGGAGATCTCTTTAAGACTCTAGCCAATTTTGACATTCCGTGGTTCTAGGATTTAGTTTCAAACGTATTTCCAGGGAGAGCTCTGGACCCGATACATGTTCAATCTAATGTATATCTGCATTATTCATCCAGCTTATTTAGCATCAGCAATATTTATTAGGAACTCTATGCAAGTGTATTAGATATATCTACAGCATTTAACTGTTCACACTCTAAAGGAAGTATAAACTTCTCACCCTTGCTATCCCAGCCGTGTTTTATATTCTTTGACCCCATCGCCCTGCCCATAACTGGACCATACATGGGTACCTAAGCAAGGGAATTCTATTCCTAGGTTTGGCATCAATTTGTGACCCATGAATCCCAGCATACAAAAGATGAGCTAATCCAAAGAAACTCTGCTCTGAAGCAGTTAGCAGCAGGAACAGAAGCCAAGAAATGCTTTGAGAACTGCCATAATAATGATGACAAATGCTCCTGTCGCACTTTCTGTATCTACTAGGTAAAGTCTTATCTCATTTAATCCTCACAACAGTCTACGAGGTAGATTCTATTATTATCATCACTAATTTAAGGAGGAGACAATCCTCAAATGAGGAGATAAAATCACATAAATCTCCTCAAATGAGGAGATGAAATAACAGAAAACTAAGTAATTTACTCAGGGCCACACAGGTAGTGAGTGGCAGAGCTGAGATTGAAACCCATGCAGTCTGGCTCTAGAGTCGGTGCTCTTAATTGCTACAACACACGGGCATGGCTTTGAACTATACTAAGCTAAAGGACAGCATTCAAGCTGAAATTTTGAGAGAGCAGTAATAATATAGAGTAGGGGAAGAGGAAAATGATTCACAGAGAGAGAACTGTGGAAACCCATAGATGAAGGAAGATGTCAAAAAAGAAGATACTATAAAACTCAAGAGAAGGGGTGGGAGAAAGAGAGGAGAGAGAGAGTGAGAGCAAGCGAGTGAGGGAGAACTACACCTACACCTTGGCACTTGATAATAATAATAGTTAAGATTTATAAAACATTCATTATGTGCCAGCCGCTTTTCTTAGCTGTTTGCATATATTAATTTATTTGGGCTTCACACACTTACTATGATGTAGGTATAATTATTATTCTTATTTGACGGATGAGTAAATTGAAACACCAATTTGTTAGTGACTTGCATAAGGTCACACAGCTAGTAAGCAGCAAAACCAGGATTTGAACACAGGTGGCCTAACTCCAGAGTTAGCACTTGTAACTTCTTTACTCCTATCCAAGCCCCAGTTCCTGCCAACCTGGATATAAATACTTTGTGCCCTTCACTTTCTTTGGGATTCCTGTTTATCTTCAACCCACCCATTGCCCCCTTTTAATTGAGCTAGAATTATTGGATCTTTCTCCTTGCAAACAAAAGAGACCTAACTGAAACAGTAAGTTGCCATACCAGATAACATAAAGGAGAAATAAATGTGATTAATAGGATCCCTGCCTTCAAAGAGTTGGCAGCCTAATTGGAAAGGTATGTCATCCGATAAAAAAATCATTAATAATAACAGACAGTATGTACCCAGTGCCTATTGATGAAACAATGAGGGAAAGTTTAATAAAGAGTGAAAAATGAGTTTAGAACACCAACCCCTAAAGCTCTGCAAATTACAGAAGGTTCATATGTGTTTCCTCTACACTTGACTATCTGAAGCTGAGAAAGTTTCAACAGAATTGAAACACAGATTTCTAGGTTCAATTTCATTATTAAAAACTCCAATGCTGTAGAAACTCTCCTTTCCCATTGAGGTGGGCTTGGGAACCATCTGCATGGAATGTTCAAGGAGTTTTTTGGCTTTTTTTCTGCTATAACTTTTTTAAATTTTAATTTTTGTGGGTATGTAGTAAGTGGAGTACATAGTAAGTGTATATATTTTTGGGGTTCATGAAATGTTTTCATACAGGCATGCAATGTGAAATAAGCAGATCAGGAAGAATAGAGTACACATCCCTTCAAGCATTTATTTTTGGGGTTAGAAAAAATCCAATTACATTGGTATCAGTTATTTTTTAAATGTACAATTAAGTTATTATTGACTATAGTCACCCAGATTTGCTATCAAATGGTAGGTTTAATTCATCATTTTCCACCAGTTTTTGTCCCCATTAACCATCCTCACCTCCCCACGTCCCCCACCACTACCGTTACCAGCCTCTGGTAACCATCCTTCTACTCTCTGTATCCATCATTCAAGTGTTTTGAATTTTAAATCCCACAAATATGTTAAAATATGTGTTATTTGTTTTTCTCTGCCTGGCTAATTTAACATAATTGTCTCCAGTTCCATCCATGTTGTTGCAAATGACAGGATCTCATTTATTTTTATGGCTAAATAGTACTCCACTGTGTATATGTACCATATTGTATACGTCCATTCTCATGCTGCTAATAAAAACATACCTGAGACTGGGTAATTTATAAAGGAAAGAGGTTTAATTGACTCACAGTTGGGCATGGCTGGGGAAACCTCAGGAAAATTATGATCATGGCAGAAGGGGAGGAAAACATGTCCTTCTTCACATGGTGGCAGGAAGGAGAAGAATGAGAGCCCAGCAAAGGGGGAGACCCCTTATACAACCATCAGATCTTGTGAGAACTTACTATCATGAGAATAGCATGGAGAAAACCGCCCCCATGATTCAATTACCTCCCATGGGGTCACTCCCACCACACATGGGGGTTATGGGAACTCAATTCAAGATGAAATTTGGCTGGGGACACAGCCAAACCATATCACACATTTTCTTTATATATTCATCTGTTGATGGATACTTTGGTTGCTTCAGCATCTTGGCTATTATGAACAGTGCTGCAGCAAACACAGGAGTGCAGATATATTTTTTATTTACTGATTTCCTTTCATTTGGGGATATACCTAGCAGTGGGATTTCTGGATAATATGGTAGCTCCATTTTTAGTTTTTCAAGGAGCCCCCAAATTGTTATCCATAGTGGTTTTAACTAATTTACATCTCCAGCAACAGTGTTTCCTTTTCTCCACATCCTCACCAGCATTTGTTATTGCCTGTCGTTTGGGTCTAAGCCATTTTAACTGCAGTAAGATGATATCTCATTGTAGTTTTGATTTAAATTTCTTTGATGATCAATGATGTTGAGCACATTTTCACATGCCTGTTTGCCATTTGTATGTCTTCTTTTGAAAAATATCTGTTCAAATATTTTGCCCATCTTTTGATCAGGTTATTAGATTTTTTTTCCTATAGAGTTGTTTGAGCTTCTTATATATTCTGAGTATTAATACCTTGTCAGATGGGTAGTTTGCAAATATTTTCTCTCCTTCTGTGGGTTGTTTCTTCACATTATTTATTGTTTCCTTTGCTGTGAAGAAGCTTTTAAACTTGATGTGATTCCATTTGTCCATTTGTGCTTTGGTTGCCTGTGCTTGTGTTCAAGAAATTTTTTCCCAGACCAATGTCCTGAGGGATTTTTCCAATGTTTTATTGTAGTAGATTCATAGTTGGAGGTATTATATTTAAGTCTTTGGTCGATTTTGATTTGATTTTGTACATGGCTAGGGATAGGGGTCTAGTTTTATTCTTTTGCCTATGGATATCCAGTATTTCCAGCACCATATATTAAAGAGGCTGCCTTTTCCCCAGTGTATTTTTTTGGCACCTTTGTCGAAAGTGAGTTCACTGCAGGTGTGTGGATTTCGTTCTGGGTTTTTCATTCTGTTCCACCGGTTTATGTTTCTGTTTTGATGCCAGCATCATGCTGTTTGGTTACTTTAGCTCTGTAGGCTATTTTGAAGTCAGGAAATGTGATTCCTCCAATTGTGTTCTTTTTGCTTAGGATAGCTTTGGCTATTCTGGGTCTCTTGTGGGCCCAGATGAAAGTTAGGATTTTTTTTCGATTTCTGTGAAGAATATTATTGGTATTTTGATAGGCATTTCATTATATCTGCAGATTGCTTTGGGTAGTATGAACATTTCGATAATATTGATTCTTCCAATCCGTGAACATTGACTATTGTTCTTTTTTTGGTGTCCTTTCCAATTTCTTTCATCACTATTTTATAGTTTTTATTATAGAGATATTTCACTTCTTTGGTTAATTCCTAGATAATTAATTTTATTTGTGGCTATTTTAAATGTGATTACTTTCTTGATTTCTTTTTTACATTGTCTACTGTTAGCATATAGAAATGCTACTGATTTTTGCATATGATTTTGTATACTGCAACTTTACTCAATTTGTCAGTTCTAATAGTTTTTTCATGTGGAATCTTCAGTTTTTTCTAAATATAAGATCATATCATCTGCAAACAGGAATCATTTGGCTTTTCTCTTTCTAATTTGAATGCTTTTTATATCTTTCTCTTGTCTGGTTGCTCTAGCTCAGACTTCCAGTACTGTGTTGAATAACAGTGATGATAGTGGACATCTTGGTTGTGTTTCAGATGTTAGAGGAAAGACTTTCAGTTTTTCCCCATTCAGTATGATACTCACTGTGGGTCTGTCATATATGGCTTTTATTATGTTGAGGTATGTTCCTTATATTCCCAGTTGTTTGAGGGGTTTTATCATGAAGGGATGTTAAATTTTATCAAATGCTTTTTCACCGTCCATTGAAATGATCATTGTAGTTTTATTCTTCATTCATATGTGATGTGTCCCCCGATTGATTTGCATATGTTGAACCATTTTTTCATACCAGAGATAACTCTCACTTGGTCATGATAAATAACTTTCAAATGTATTGTTGAATTCTGTTGACTAGTAGTTTGTTGAGGGTTTTTGCATCGATATTCATCAGAGATATTGGCCTGTAGTGTTTTTTGTTTGTATTTTTTTATGTGTCCTTGTTTTTGGTGTGAGGGTAACACTGGCCTCGTAGAATGAGTTTGGAAGTATTTCCTCCTGTATTTTTCAGAATAGTTTGAGTAGGATTGATATTAGTTGTTTTAATGTATGGTAGAATTCAGCAGTGAAGCCATTGGGTCCTGGACTTTTCTTTACTAGGAGCCTTTTGATGATGGCTTTGATCTCGTTACGTTATTGGTCTGTTTAGGTTTCGGATTTCTTCCTGGCTCAATCTTGGTAGGTTGTATGTGTCTAGGAATTTGTCTATTTCTTTTAGATTTTCCAATTTATTGACATATAGTTGCTCATAGTAGCCACTAAAGATCCTTTGAATTTCTGCAGTATCAGTTGTAATGACTCCTTTTTCATTTCTAATTTTATTTATCTGGATCATCTCTCTTTTTTTCTTAGTCTGGCTAAAGGTTTGTCAATTTTGTTTAACTTTTCAAAAAACTCAACTTTTTGCTCCATTGATCTTTTGTATTTTTTTTTTGCATTTCAGTTTTATTTGTTTCTGATCTGAACTTCATTATTTATTTTCTTCTATTAATTCTGGGTTTGGTTTGCCCTTGCTTTTCTAGTTCCTTAAGATGCATTGTTAAATTAATTATTTGAAGTTTTTTTTTCTTTTTTGATGTAGGCACTTATAGCTATAAGCTTCCCTGTTAGTACTGCTTTTGTTGTATCCCATAGGTTTTGGTATGTAGTGTTTTTATTATTATTTGTTTCAATAAATTTCTCAATTTTCTTCTTAATTACTTAATTGATCCTCTAGTCATTTGGGAGCATATTGTTTAATTTCCATGTGTTTGTATAGTTTCCAAGATTCATCTTTTTTATTGATATCTAGTTTTATTCCATGTGGTCAAAGAAGATGCTTGATATTATTTCAATTTTTTGAATGTTCTAAGACTTGTTTTGTGACCTAACATATAGTCTCTGCTTGAGAATCATCTATGTGCTGATGAAAAGGATGTGTATTCTGCAGCCATTGGATGAAATGTTCTGGTAATATCTATTAGATCCATTTGGTCTATAGTGCAGTTCAAGTCTGATTTTCTTTCTTGATTTACTGTTTGGAGTATCTGTCCAATGATGAAAGTAGGGTGTTGAAGTCTCCAGGTATTATTGTATTGGGGCCTATCTCTCTTTTTAGCTCCAATAATATTTGCTTTATACATCTAAGTTTTCCAGTCTTGGATGCATGCATATTTACATTAAATTGTTATATTCTCTTGATGAATTGACCCCTTTATTATAATATAGTGACCTTCTTTGTCTTTTCTTATTTTTGTCTCAAAATCTATTTTGTCTATGCATAGTGATTCCTGATCACTTTTGGTTTCCATTGGCATGTAGTGTTTTTTTCTATCCCTTTATTTTCAGTCCATGTGTGTCTTTATAGGTGAAGTGGGTTCATTGCAGATAACAGATAAATGGGTCTTGTGTTTTTATTCATTCATCCAGCCAGTGTCTTTTGATTGTAGAGTTTAGTCCATTTATATTCAATATTATTGATAAGTAAGGACTTACTCTTGCCTTTTTGTTATTTGTTTTATGATTGTTTCGTGGTCTTTTCCTTCTTTCTTTCATTTCTGTCTTCCTTTAGTAAAGGTGGCTTTCTTTGGTGATATGATATAGTTTCTTGCTTTTTATTTTTTATGTATCCATTGTATGATTTTTGGTTTGATGTTACCATCAAACCAAAGGCTTGCAAATACTACCATCTAACCCATTATTTTAACCTGATAACAATTTAACACTTTTTATGGTAAAAAAAAAAAAAAAAAGCCCACAAACAAGTAAAAAGAAAACTAATAAAAACTCAATGTCTTAACTTTGTACCCCAGATTTTTAATTTTTGTAATTTCTATTTATAGCTTATTGTACAATGTCCTGAATAATTATGAGTTTTGATTGGTTCATCAGTTAGTCTTTCTGTTAATACTTAGGATAAAAGTAGTTTCCACAGCAAACTTATAGTTTTATAAAATATTCTGTTTTTCTGTGTACTTACTATTACCAGTGAGTTTTATACCTTCAGCTGTACTTATTGCTCATAACTGTTTTTTTCTTTCTGATTGAAGTACTCCCAATTTCATTTCCTGTAGGACAGGTCTGGCATTGATGAAATCCCTCAGCTTTTATTTGTCTGAGAAAGTCTTTATTTCTTCTTTATATTTGATGAATATTTTCAGCAGATATGCTATTCTGGGGTAAAAGTTTTTTTTTCTTTGGCATGATAGATGTGTCCTGCTGCTCTGTCCTTGCCTGTAAGGTTTCCACTGAAAAGTCTGCTGTCAGATGTTTTGGAGTTTCTATATATGTTATTTGTTTATTTTCTCTTCCTGCATTCAGGATCCTTTCTTTATCCTTGAACTTTGGGAGTTTGATTATTAAATGTATTGAGGTGGTCTTTGGGTTAAACTGGCATGGTGTTCTATACATTTCTCGTAGTTGGATATTGATATCTTTCTCGAGGTTTGAGAAGTTCTCTATTATCCCTCTGAATAAATTTTTTATCCCTATTTATTTTTCTATCTCCTCTTTAAGGCCAATAACTCTTGGATTTGTCCTTCTGAGGTTACTTTCTAGATCCTGTAGGGTTGCTTCATTGTGTTTTATTCTTTTTTCTCCTTTGACTGTGTATTTTCAAATAGCTTGTCTTCAAGCTCTGTAATTCTTTTTTCCGCTTGATCAATTCTGCTAGTAAGGAATTCCAAAACATTCTTTAGTATGCCACTGCATTTCTCAGCTGGGAAACTGCTGCTTGATTCTTTTTGATTACTTAAATCTCATTGTTAAATTTATCTGGTAGAATTCTGAATTCCTTCTCTGTGTTATTTTGAATTTCTTTGATTTTCCTTGACAGAACTATTTTGAATAATCTGTATAAAAGGTCACATATCTCTGTTTCTCCATGATTGGTTTCTGGTGCCTTTTTAGTTCATGTGGTGAAGTCACGTTTTCCAGGATGGTGTTGATGCTAGTAGATGTTCTTTGGTGTCAGGGCATTGAGATATCCATTGTAGTCTCCACTTTCACGACTTATTTTTATCTGCCCTACTAGGTAAGGCTTTCCAGGTATTTGAAAGGACTTAGGTGTTGCGATCGAAGCTGTATCTGCTTTAGGAGGCACCTCAAGCCCAGTAACTCTGTGGTTCTGGCAGACTTGTAGAGGTATCGTCTTGATAGTCTTGGACAAGATCTGGGAGAAATCTCTGGATTACCAGGAAGAGACTCTTGCTCTCTTCCCTTTATTTTTCCTAAAGTTACTGAGTCTCTCTGTTCTGAGGTACCTAAAGCTGGGGGTGGAATGACACAAGCACCTCTGTGACCACCACCACTGTGACTCTGCTGGTTCAGACCTGAAGCCAGCACAGCACTGGATCTCACACAAGCCTTGCTCTCACCACTCTCTGGCAATTGCTTATGTGTGCCCAAGGCCCTGGCACTCTACAAGTAGCCAATGGTGAAGCCAAACAGGTTTGTGTCCTTCCCTTCAGGGTGATGTGGTGAGGTTCCCCAGGCCCGAGTGTGTTAAGACGTGTTGTTTGGAAATCAGGGACTGGAGTAAAAAATCTTAGAAGTCTACCTGGCATTACATTGTAATACAGCTGACCTGGTACTCAAACCACAACATGCAGTTCTTTTCACTCTTCCCTCCCCTTTCTAAAGCAAAGGAGCCTCGCCCATTAGCCACCAACAACCCAGGCCAGGAGGTATACTGCCAGACTACCATCGATGTTCTCTTAAGTCTAAAGGGCTCTTCAGTCAGCTTGTGATGAATGCTACCTGGCCTGGGACTCATCCGTCACCACTAAGTGGTGGTGAAGAGTGGGCTCCCTTCTGACCCAGGGCAGTCCAGAAATGCCATCCAAGAATTAAGTACTGGAATCAGGGACTTCAAGAGCCTACTTGGTGCTCTATCCCCATGTGGCCATGCTGGTACCTAAGGTGCACGACAAAATCCCCTTTACTTTCCTCAAGCAGAAGGAGTTTTTCCCTGTAGCCATCACAGCTGGTAATGAGCTGAGTTTCACCTGAATCTAGCAAGTAACAGAGCCTCACTTAAGGCCCTCAACATAGTACCTGGGTATCACTGCTGGTTATTCAGGGCCCAAAGGCTCTTCAGTTAGCAGGAGTTGAATGCTGCTAGGACTGGATGTTTTTCTTCAAGGCAGTGAATTCCCTTCTGGCCCAGGGTGTGTCTAGAATTGTCATCTTGGAGCTAGGGCCTGAAATGGGGGCTTTATGACTCTGACCAGTGCCTTATCCTGCTATGGCAGGCCTGATAACCAAGATGCAAGACCAAGTTTTTTCCACTCTTCCCTCCCCTCTCCTCAAGCAGAAGGTAGGGGTTTCTTTTGGACCCATGAACTGTGCAGCCTCGGGTTGGGGGAATGTTGTCAGCATTCCCTTAGACACCCCACCTGGCATCTCAGTATGTCATATGCCTCCCTCCAGTCTACTGTCTCTGAACCTAATTGAGCACTACGAGGCCTAACAGTTGCAATCCTTATGGCCTGGACTGCCTTTCAAGTTTACTTGGAGACATAGAACACTTTAGCTCTTGGTGGCAAGGTTTGTGGGAACTCAAATTCCAACCAGTGGTATCCGCAATTTCCCTCTGGCTAAGGCTGGTTTAAACGCTTCCTCTGTGGATGGGTGTTGGCTGAGTTTGGTCCGGTTTTCCTTTTTGCTCTAACCGGACTGTACTGAGTTCAATGTCGCAAAATTGTTGTGTTCTGCCTCCCCGTGCCTAGAGATGCTCTCTGCACCATGCTGCCTCCACTGCCAGGGGTTGGGGGTGGGGTGGCCTTGGCAATTTAAGACCCTTCACTTTACTAAGTTCTTGGCAAACAAGTTTTACTTTTGATGAAGTTCAACTTTTCAATCTTCTCTTTTTTTTTTTTTTTTTGAAACGGAGTCTCGCTCTGTCCCCCAGGCTGGAGTGCAGTGGCGCGATCTCGGCTCACTGCAAGCTCCGCCTCCCGGGTTCACGCCATTCTCCTGCCTCAGCCTCTCCGAGTAGCTGGGACTACAGGCGCCCGCCACCACACCTGGCTAATTTTTTTTTTTTGTATTTTTAGTAGAGACGGGGTTTCACCGTGGTCTCGATCTCCTGACCTCGTGATCCGCCCGCCTCGGCCTCCTAAAGTGCTGGGATTACAAGGGTGAGCCACCGCGCCCAGCCAAATCTTCTCTTTTGTAATTTATGCTATTAATACCAAATGTAAGAAATCATTGCCTAACCCCAAATCATGGAGATTTATACTTGATTCTCCTAAGAGTTTTATAATTTTAGGCAGATAGTCCATTTTGATTTTTTTGTTGTGTGGATCTATTATTTTGAGTGTTTATATCCAGATGGCCCACTGCAATTCATGAAAAAAATATTTTTCCCTCATTTAATTTTCTTGGTGCCCTTGTCAAATATCAATTGACCATACAAGTATTGGTTTGTTTCTGGGCTCTCATTTCTATTCCATCGACATATATATATATGTCTGTTGTTATGCCAGTATAACAATACTGATTGCTATAGCATTGTAGTAAGTTTTGAAATTGATTAAGGGTGAGTCCATCAACTTAATTCTTTTTTAAAGATTATTTTGGCTATTCTGGGTTCCCTGCATTTTCATATAAATTTTATCTTTTAATATTCTACAAAAAAGTCAACTGGGGTTTTGATAGTAAATGTGTTGAATCTGTGGATCAATTTGAGTAGTATCCCTATCCTCAAAATATTGTGCTATTCAATTTATAAACATGAGTTGTTTTCCTATTATTGAGATATTCTTAAATTTATTTTAGCAATCCTTTGTAGTTTTCAGTGTACAAGTCTTGCATTTGTTTGTTTAAATTTATTCGTTTCATTTATAAATATGATTTTTTCTCAATTTTATTTTCAGATTGTTTGTTATTGGCAAATAGATATTAAACTGATTTTTGTGTATTAATCTTGTAGTTTACAACCTTGCTTACCCTGTTTACAATCTCTAATAGTTATTTTCTAGATTCTTTAGATTTTTTTCCCAAAATCATATCCTCAGTAAATAGGCATAGTTTTACTTTTTCCTTTCCAATTTGGATGCTGTTTATTTCTTTCTCGCCTAATTGCTCTGACTATAATTTCCAGTACAATATTGAATAAAAGTGGTGAAAACAGGCATTTTTGTTTTGTCCTTGATCTTAGCGGAAAAGCTTTCGATTTTTCACCATGGAGTATAATGTTAATTGTGGATTTTTTATAGATGTCATTATCCCATTAAGGAATTTTCTTTATATTTCTAGTATGTTCAGTGGTTTTTATCTTGAAAGGATGTTGGTTTTTTTGACTGCTTTTGCTGCATATATTGAGTTGTTCATGTAGTTTGTCATTTATCCAAGTAATATGAAGAATTACTTTGATTTTTATATGTTAATCTAACTTTTCATTGCTGGGGTAAATCTCAGTCATGGTCTATAATCCTTTTTATATGTTTCTAGATTTTGGTTTGCTAATATTTTCAAAGGATTTTTATGTCTACATTCGCAGGTGATAATAGTATGTAGCTTTCATTTCGTAGGAAATCTTTGTTTTGGTATCTGGGCAATTGTATTAGGCTGCTCTTGCGTTGCTATAAAGAAATCCTGGATACTGAGTAAATTATAAAGAAATTGTTTTAATTGGCTTACAGCTCTGCCAGCTGTACAGGAAGCATGGCACTGGCATCTTCTCACCTCCTGGGGAGGCCTGAGGAAGCTTTCACTCATGGCAGAAGGAGCAGCAGGAGCAAGCACATCACATGGAAAGAGAGGCATCAAGAGGAGGAAGGTATCACACCCATTTAAACAACCAGATCTTGTGAGAACTCACTCACTATCATGAGGACAGCACCAATGGGATGGTGCTAAACCATTCATGAGAAATTCACCCTCATGATTCAATTACCTCTCAGCAGGCCCCACTTCCAATAGTGAAGACTACATTTCAAGTTGAGATTTGGCAAGGACACCGATTCAAATCATATCATTCTGCCTCTAGACTGACAAACTTCATGCCCTTCTCACATTTTAAAATACAATTATGCCTTCTCAATAGTCCCCTAAAGTCTTAACTTATTCTGACAGTAACTCAGAGTCCAAAGTCCCAATTCCTAAGTGCCATGTGGAGATGAATTCCTTCCATCTATGCACCTGTAAAATCAAAACAAGTTATTTTTGCCTAAGTCACAATGGAGATATAGGCTTTGGGTAAACACTCCTGTTCCAAAAGAGAGAAATCAACCAAAAGAAAGGGGCTAAAACTTCCATGCAAGTTCAAAACCCAGCAGGACAGTCATTAAATCTTAAATCTCCAAAATAGTTTTTATTGATTTCATGTTCCACATCCAGGGCACACTGGTGCAAGGGGTGGACTCACAAGGCCTTGAGCAGTGCTGCCCCATGGCCTTACAGGTACAGCTCCCATGGCTGACATTATGGGTTGAAGTTGAGTGCCTGTAATTTTTTGAGGTGCAGGGTGCAAGCTGATGATAGCTCTACCATTCTGTGGTCTGAAGAATGGTGGTCTCCTTCCCACAACTCCACTAAGCTGTGCCCCAGTAGAGACTCTGTGTGGGGCCTCCAATCTCATATTTCACCTTGACATTGTCCTAGTAGAGGTTCTATGTGAGGTCTCTGCCCCTGCAGCAGGCTTTTGCTTGGGCACCCAGGATTTCTCATACATCCTCTGAAATCTAGATGGAGGCTACCAAGTCTCCTTCACTCTTATACTTTGCACACCTATAGGCTTAACACTACATGGAAGCTGCCAAGGCTTGTGACTTGCACCTTCTGAAGCAGTGGCTGGAGCTATATCCTGGGGCTATTTGAGGTAAGGGTGGAGCCAGAGCGACCTGGATGCAAGGAGTAGTGTTCCGAGGCTGCACAGGGCAGTGGAGTCCTGGGCCTGGACCCCCTCCTAGGCCTCTGAGCCTATCAGGGGAGGGGCTGCCTCAAAGATCCCTGAAATGCCTTCTAAGCTTTTTTCCCATTGTCTAAGCTATCAGCACCTGGCTCTTTTTTGGTCATGTAAATCTCTCTAACAAGTGGTTGCTCCACAGCCTACTTAGATTCTTCCCTTGAAAATTTGCTCTTCTTTTCTTGCCACATCGCTAGGCTGTAAATTTTCCAAACTTTGACAATCTTCTCTTTTAAATCTAAGTTCCAACTTGACCATTTCTTTGTTCCTGCTTCTGAGTATAGGCAATCAGAAGCAGCGAGGCCACCTCTTGAATGCTTTACTGCTTAGAAATTTCTTCCACCAGATACTCTAAGTCATCACTCTTAAGCTGAAACTTCCATTGATCCCTAGAATATGACTCAACGCAGCCAAGTTCTTCATTAAAGCACAAGAGTAACCTTTGCTTCAGTTGCCAAACAGTTCTTTATTTCCATTTGAGACCTCCTCAACAGCCTGGACTTCACCTTCCATATGACTATCTGAATTTTGGTCCCAACCATTTAACCAATCTCCAGGAAGTTCCAAATGTTCTCTCATCTTCCTGCCCTTTGAGCCTTCCAACACTTCCAACCTCTGCCCATTACCCAGTTCCAAAGTCACTGCCATATTTTCAGGTGTATTTGTAGTAGCAATGCCCACTCCTAGTACTAATTTTCTGTGTTAGACTATCCTTGCATTGCTATAAAGAAATACCTGGAACTGTGTAATTTATACAGAAAAGAGGTTTAATTGGCTCATGAAATTCAGGCTGTACAGGAAGAATGGTTCTGACATCTTCTCAGCTTCCAGGGAAACGGTGGGAGCTTTTATTCATAGCAAAAGGTAAGCCAGGAGCAGGCATGTTACACGGCAAGAGAGGAACCATGGGCAGGAATAGGTGCCAAACACCTTTAAACAACCAGATCTCAGGAGAACTCACTATTGTGAGGACAGCACCAATAGGATGGTGCTAAACCATTCATGAGAAACTCACCCCCATGATCCAATCACCTCAAACAGGCTGGGGTGACTGGGGATTACATTTCAACATGAGATTTGGTGGGGATACAGATCCAAAATATATCAATAGTGTTTGCCTTATAAAGTGAAATAGGATGTGTTCTCTCTTCTCTTTTTTTTTTTTTTTTTTTTTTTTTTTTAACGGAATCTCACTCTGTCTCCAGGCAGGAGTTTAGTGCCACCATCTCGGCTCACTGCAACCTCTGCCTCCCGGGTTCAAGAGATTCTTCTACCTCAGCTTCCCGAGTAGCTGGGACTACAGGCGCATGCCACCATGCCCAGTTAATTTTTGTATTTTTAGTAGAGATGAGGTTTCACCATGTTGGCCAGGATGGTCTTCATCTTCTGATCTTGTGATCCGCCTACCTCATCCTCCCAAAGTGCTGTGATTACAGGTGTGAGCCACCACACCTGGCCTCTCCTCTTCTATTTTAAGAAATGTTTGTGGAGAAGTTTTGTTTGTGAAGGATTGGAACATCCACCAGTGAAGCCAATTCCTCCTGGAATTTTCTTTGCATGACTTTTTTTTTAATCCTAACTTAGTCTCTTTGCTTGTGATATGTCCATTTATATTTCCATTTATCTCAAGTCAGTTTGAGTAATTTGTGCATTTCCAGAAATTTATCCATTTAGTCTATGTAATCTAATATGTTGGAATACAATTGTTCATAATGCTTCCTTATGATAATTTCTTATTTCTGTAAGGTCAGTAATAATGTTTACTCTTTCATTCTTGGTTTTAGTAACTTGAGTTTTCTATCTTCTTGGTCAGTCTAGCCAAAGATTTGTCAATTTTGTTGATTTAGTCAAAGAATCAGTGTCTGTATCCATTTTTTTTTTTTTTGAGACGGAGTCTTGCTCTGTCACCCAGGCTGGAGTGCAGTGGCTCAATCTCGGCTCACTGCAAGCTCCACCTCCTGGGTTCACACCATTCTCCTGCCTCAGCCTCCCGAGTAGCTGGGACTACAGACACCCACCACCACGCCCGGCTAATTTTTTGTATTTTTAGTAAAGACGGGGTTTCACCATGTTAGCCAGGATGGTCTCGATATCCTGACCTCGTGATCCGCCCACCTCGGCCTCCCAAAGTGCTGCGATTACAGGCATGAGCCACCGTGCCTGGCCTGTATTCATTTTTAATATAGTTGTCTTCAACCATAAGTTTCCTTCAACCATAAGTTTACTTCAACTATAAGTTTCCTGAACTTCAAAAGTTTTGGTAAGCTGTATTTTCATGTTTGTTCATCTTATTTTCTCTTATAATATCTTATTTGACCCAGTGGTATTTAAGAGTGTATTGTTTAATTTCCACATGTTAAAAAAATCCCAAATTTCTTTCTGTTGATGATTTATAATTTAAAACCATTGTGGATCTTCAACATACTTCGTATTATTTTTAATCTTATTAAATCTATTGAGGCCTCTTTATGGCCTACTATATGGTCTACTTGCCATGTATTCCATTGGCACTGGAAAAGAATGTACTATAATATATTTTATTGTTGTTCACTGAAATGTTCTATAAAGCTCTATTAGGTCTAGTTGGGGTAGATTGTTGTTCAATTATTCTGTATTCTTCTTGATCTTCTGTATAGTTGGTCTTTCCATTATTGAAATTGGGATATTGCAGTCTCCAAGTATTATTATGAGATTGTCTATTTCTTCCACCCATTATATAAGTTATTGCTTCATGTATTTAGTGCCTCTGTGTATGGGTGCATATATATTTATAATCATAAAATCTTACTGATGGATTAATCATTTTATCATTATAAAATATACCACAGTAATATGTGATTATTTATTTTAAAATCTCAGTAATAGGTGCTTATTTATTTTAAAATCTATTTTTGTCAATGTTAACATAGCCTCTCCAGTTCCTTTTTTTGGCTATTGTTTTAAAGAATATCTTTTTCCATCCTTTTACTTTCAATGCATTTGTGTATTTGAATCTAAATTTGTCTTACAAATAGCATATATTTTAACCTTGTTTATAATTCAGTCTTACAATCTGTCTTTTGATTCAATTATGTAATCAATAATATGTAATGTTATCATTGACATGGCTTTATGTTTTCATGCAATTTTCCTTTTTTGTTTCTATATGTGTAATGACTACTCTTGTCCTGTATTCCTCTCATTGTCTTGAGTGGCTATTTTCTGTGCAACTTTTTCATTACTTTAATAATTTTAAACTATATTTTTGAAGTTTTATAGTGGTTGCTCTTGGGTTTTGAATATATGGCTTAACTTACCAAAATTGACCTCATATTTACATTAACATAATTCCAAAACACTTGCATTTTGATGTGATTGCAGTATTTATTAGCTTTGTTGTGTTAGGTAAGTCACTTTTCTCCCCTGCAGACTGTAATTTTAGGTCTCATATTAACAGATTTTCTTTTCTTTTTATTATTATACTTTAGGTTTTAGGGTACATGTGCACAATGTGCAGGTTTGTTACATATGTATCCATGTGCCATGTTGGTTTGCTGCACCAATTAACTCGTCATTTAGCATTAGGTATATCTCCTAATGCTGTCCCTCCCCCCTCCCCCCACCCCACAACAGTCCCCGGAGTGTGATGTTCCCCTTCCTGTGTCCATGAGTTCTCACTGTTCAGTTCCCACCTATGAGTGAGAACATGCGGTGTTGGTTTTTTGTCCTTGTGATAGTTTACTGAGAATGATGATTTCCAGTTTCATCCATGTCCCTACAAAGGACATGAACTCATCATTTTTTATGGCAGCATAGTATTCCATGGTGTATATGTGCCACATTTTCTTAATCCAGTCTATTGTTGTTGGACATTTGGGTTGGTTCCAAGTCTTTGCTATTGTGAATAGTGCCGCAATAAACATACATGTGCATGTGTCTTTATGGCAGCATGATTTATAGTCCATTGGGTATATACCCAGTAATGGGATGGCTGGGTCAAATGGTATTTTTAGTTCTAGATCCCTGAGGATATTAACAGATTTTCAAACCTTTGAACAGTTCAAAAGCTACAGATTTTGTTAGCAAGGTCGGTCGACTTCTAGTGAGGAGTTTGCATCACAAAAGATAGCATCCTTATATTTGCTCATGAACAAGATGATTTGGACAGAGTTCTGAGTGCACTACCAAATGAAGGTATGATTATAACTATTAGCCTAGAAATTATCAGAATTAATGGAGGAATTATTAGCTGTGTGAGTTTGAGCAATTTACTTAAACTCTCTGTGACTGATTTTTCTCTAGTATAAAATAGGAATAACAGTGACTACATCATGGAGTTGTGCAAATTACGTAAATAAATATATGTAAAGGACTTAGAATATTACCTGACATATAATAATGCTGACAAAATGTTTTCTACAGTCATTATTTTTATAGTTACCTTGAAATGTTTCTAACCTATATCAAACATGCAAAGTTCCTGGGCTTTTCCCAAAGTTCTTTGGTTAAAATGTTCATTTTCTGTAACTACCAACTCCACTTATAGCAATGGAAACTTGTTTTCTAAGCTGGTTCAGTGAGTAGGCAGGAAAGCTCAGTTGTTTGAGAAAACACTAGGAAGTAAAGGTAATCCAGTGTTAAGGATGAGCTAAAAATCTTCTAGGGAATTTGCTTGAAAATAAATTTTATGCCCTTTCAGAGACTTAGTGTCTTAAATGAGCTGATTGGGAACCTGGCCTTGTGATCCTTTTTTTCCACTGAAGCAAAAAAGAAGATTGTATAAAAAAGAAATGGCTGCAGGATCCAGGATTTTGCCTTTCTTTGTTTCCTGGAAGACTTCAATATATCCGCTAATTAGAGGTTGCAGTGAGCAGATATTGCACCACTGCACTCCAGCCTGGGCAACAGAATGAGACCCTGTCTCAGAAAAAAAAAAGACATCCACTAATTAATGCAAAGTTAGTAATTAACTGGCCCCCTTTCCCTAGAACATGGTCCAGGTACTGTGTTCACTTGAAGACTATCAGAGTTACCAAAACTGTTAGCTGGAACGATACAGGCATGGTTAAAATCCTTTGGTTACATTTATACTGTTTCTAGGGAACCTGGCATAGTGCTCAACTACTTGCACTATGGGTGATTTCACCCAGTCCTTTGATATTGTTGGCAGAAAGAAAAATTGATTGGGTTTGAAGTGTGAAGGTCCCAAGCATCTGGTTGTTCTTAATCAAATGTGTAAATTTCCAGTTGGAAGTTAGTCATATTTCAGTTACTTCCTTTTCAAACAGATAAAAAAATGAAATGCGTATTCCCCCAGATAGTTCTGAATGCACTTTTTAAGCTGCATATTCATTTCCTTCCCCAGTAGCATAAACATCAACAACTCAATGAGTGTCTTTTTTTTAAAGGAGATTTTGAGTTAAGTTTTACAGATATAAACTGGCTGATTGGAGAAAACCCTGGGAAGACTTCTGTTTTCCCCCTTCCACCTTACAAATGTTAGAGCAAGCAAAACTATAAGGTTTGCAGCAATAAGTGAGTTAAAGGAAAAAGGGGATGGTAGTGGTTAAGCCTTAGTACTTTCTTGTTAATGGGATTTTTCTTTCTTTATCTGTATGTATTCTTTGGCCTAAAATAATGTCTTGGTGTAAATTTGTGCAAAAATGGGCAAAATGATAGATATTTTCAGCTGATAAGTAAAAAAAGTCTAGTTGTTGCTTTGGTTGGGTAAAACAGAAGGTCAGGGAGAATAATTTTTTGCAAACACCACTATCCATTTTGGATTAAGCAGATATTAATCCTATCCTCTTGGAGTTTACAGTTGGGAGACATCAATGTTAATAAAATTGTCACATAAACAAATTACACAACAATATGTAAAATTATACCAGTAAAAAATGCAATACATGAAAGGTCCATGATGCTATAGGACATATAGTATGTGGATATGACCTAAATGAGGGGTTAAGGAAGGATTCCCTGAAGGCGTGATTATTGGGATAGGATTTGAAGGGAGAATAAGGATTAAACTGGTGAAAGGAAGTTTAGAGAGGGAGGAGAGTGTTCCAGGCAGAGGAAATAGCACTTAGAAATATCCATGGCATGAGGGATCCTATCTCATTCTAGGGGCTGGAGGAGGATCAATGAGGCTGAAACTCAGAAGAAGGGAGGAAGACTGATGCTAAAAGAGCACGTGACCCAGTGACATTGTAAAAGATCTGCTACATTGGTGAGGGTGAGATTAATCAGCAAAGTACTTGTGTCCTTGAGGGAGAAATGAAGACAGAAGAATTGGAAAACTTATGGGTATTAATTTGAAGAGGAGAAAGGTAGTGAGCTGATCACATAGAGAGACAGTGATCATGACTATAAGTTAACCCTTCAATCGCTATAGTGCATTGAGTTGCTACAATAAAGTACTCCTCTCAAAGGCTTTTCTCCTTACCCTTATTTTCCCTTTACAAACTGGTCTCCCTCTCACCTACTCTCACTTTACATCTTCTGCATTTGATCACTTTGCTCTGCCCACCTAGAAATATATCCCTTTCCATTCTTGGTTTATTTAATACTGAATCATCCATCAAAATGTAGCACAAATCCCACTTCTTCTAGGAAACCCTCCTGGCCCTATCCATGGGACTTCATCTCCATTCTCTGATCTATTACAGAACTCAATCTCCATATAACTGCCTTGGTATTTTTTTTCAAAATTTACCTTTGGTATCCCACCTTTTTCATGTGTCTTTGTGTCCCTACCTAGACTCTGGCATACTGCAGGGCAGAGACTGTATATTTCGCCTGTGGACTGACAAATGCACCGAGTACTGGTCTAGGATGAGAGTTGGTAAAAGACCATTTATGAAGACACAGACAATGTCAGCAACTGACAGAAATGGACATATTTGATATAAGCAGAGAGGGGAATAAAAAGAACAGAGATTGGGGGTGGGATAGAGAAGAGGAAGCAACAGAGAAAGTGTTTTTTTAGAGCCAGTCACAAGTAATAAGGCTAGTGTCAGCTTCACACTAACTTGTTTACTGGCCTCCACTGATAGAAAAGCCACAATAGAGCTGAAGAAATAGGGAGAATAAACAAGCTTGAAACATGCCCTACTTGGGAGGCAGCTTAATTACACAAACTGAAGTTTTGAAGCAAATGGAGGATCCTCCAAGACTCCAGGGGCTCTGCTCTGCCAAGAGAAAGAAAGCACCTTATCCCTGGACAGAGAATTTCATTCCAGAGGAGGGGGAGGGGCTGCTGTTGGTGGCGTTTGCAGTGGGTGGAGATAGAGTAGAGAAGGCTTGCAGGGGTGGGCTGGCAGAGGGGAAGGGCCAGCAATGAAGTTACAGATGGATGAGTGGGTTTCTGCCACAAAATCAGATCAAGGAGAGGGAGGTAAAGAGGAAAATATAGGAAGGAAAAAAAAAAAAGAATTGTGAGTGACCAAGGCAGTAAACCTGTAGAAAATTAGAAAAGAAAAACTTGCCATGGGGGAGGTGGGCGGAGGTTGCAGATAACTCTCTGTTATAAATAGATTGCATCTGTGCTATTTATTTTGTATTTTAACAAACCTCTGAAATTTTCATGGTAATTAGACTTACTGTGAGGCAGTTACTTAAGAAGCGTAGACCCTCCTTTTGCTACAGAACACTCCCTAGTCTTTGGAAGGTGGGTGTCCGAGTTCTGGGACCCTAGTACATCTCTATATGAGGGCACTTATCTGGCTTAAGTGAGTATAGTATTAAATTTTACTTTATATTTTTGTGATGATGGGAGATTGAATTTTGCATAGTGTGGTAGGAATATTTTTATGGTACCTTTCCTTTTTGCCTTTTCCTTGCCCCCTACTTATTATTATCAATATTGTTGTTGTAATTATTTTAAACAAGTAGGAGTGAACATGGTTTGCATAATTGAAACACTCCTCCTTGTTTGAAATTTTGTCTCCTCCTCTGCAGTCCTGCAGCAAAGACAGCACACAGGCTTTCTCTGTGGATTAATTGGTCAGGAAAGACACTTTTTATATTGTTAAGTGGCACTTAAGCCATTAATTCTTGACTGTGAAACTGCTTTTCCTGGGCAATGCTCTTTAAGGAAAAACTTATTCAGTCCAGTGACTGGTGACTAAGGGAACGATGGAGCACAGGGAATTGGGCGGGATCTAGACTCCTAATAATGCCTCCTTAGCCAATGAAAATCATTTCCTATTGAGACCCCCAAGAGTTTCCCTGGCCGTCGGCTCCAGCTCGGACTTCAGGCCTTTTTGTGTCCTGTTTGCTAAAGGCATGCGGGCTACAGCATTCAAGAGAGGGAGTCGTTAACAAAGGGAAAGAGATAAATGTAAATAAGCTCACATTTACAGAATGAGCGGTTTGCAGTAAGAAGCTGCGACAGCCCAGAGTCTGCTACTTTAGGCTGGGCTAACCTTTCCCTGTAAAAAAAAAAAAAAAAAAAAATGGATAAAAATATGCACTTCCAAAGGGCTAGTTGCCCATTTACATGTTTATTATCTAATTATCTGCAGGCATCAGCACATTCTCTCATCTAGCACACTCTTTCTTGGGGTAAGTTTCTCTTTGAAAAAGATTTGATTTTGGCGTTTGGGGTTGGGGGATAGCATAACAAACTACAGTGGAAACACTGATGCTTTGAGAGTGTAAGGAAAGAAGTTAGACTTCAACTCTGAAGTACTGAACAAGGATCTTCGTGATGAATGGTAAAAAACGAGAATTTCCATTGTTTTGGCAATAATATTGTTTCTGTGGAAGAGATACAGGATTTTCAGGCTGCTGTTTCATGTAAACACAGTTGTTCTAAAGAGCTAATTTAAAATCACAGTGTAGAACAATTTAGAAAGTATGTTGGCTAGCTTTGTATTTCTTTGGTTTACAATTTATTGTGAGCTAACGTGGCTTATATTATGATGAGGTTTCTTCTAGTAAAACTATACATGACATGTCTTTGATGCTTAATTGATTTATGGAGAATGTGACATTTGCTATATTGAATAATTCATGAACTTGCCCATAAAGGAAGAATCATGTTTGAATGAAAAACTCTGTCATAAACTGAATTTGCTATTATATGTGAAATTAATTGCTGTTTGCCATACAAATGCATCAATGTGTCATCTTTAAACTCTCTTCTTGTAAATTTTAAATCTTTTCAGTAAAAAGGTCTTATTGAGTTGCTAAATACTGTATTTCAATTACCTTTTAAAAGGAAATTCAGCAATGTAATTTATCATTACTTCAGTGTGGAAAAGACCAGACAAATTCAAAGGTTAGAATATTTCAGAGCTTGGTGGGGTTATTCACTTTGCTACCTTACAAAATTATACCATCTTTCTTTATCTTGACTAACATGAAGACAATAATAATAACCTGAGGTCCAGAATACCCAATGGCTTTGCAACACGTTTATTTTTCAGAACAAAATTCCAAACATCATACCCCATCAACATAGATTATAAAACCCTTTGCCTTGTCACAGATGAAAAGTTGCACTCTTGCCAAGAAGGATAAGTTCACCTGATAAACTTGATGGCATCTACATTCTAAAGTCTCTCCTGCCAATCAGAGATGGGAATGAAAGCCTTATTGGAACAATCAGGCCAGTCTTTCAGAATGTGTGCTCTCTGCAAGTTAAAGGGAGAACCAGGAAGATGCCTCACAGAAACATTCAGGCCAAGCTTAGCTAAAGCTTGATCTATTCAATTGCCTTTTGGGAAAATGCAGTGAGAATTGTTGCCCTTGCTGTGGTTTGTTCAGCACCTAATTGTGTAGCTACCTTTTGTCTGTGTATATGGTCATCATACATAGTCTGCCCTTGGCCTTCTTGATGGGGGAAGAACAAAACCTGTAATGTGTTTGCGAATATTAGTACTGAAAATTGGGAGCCTGATAAAAGGTTACCTACCACTGGGAATCCACCTTTACTTTGAGTGGATAAATAATCAGTTATCAGAACAATGTAAAGGGTAAATGATCTAATGATTCTACATGGTTATGTCCTGAAGTGTGCCGATAACCTCATATTCTGAGGGGTGAAGTGACCAGGAAACAGGTGGGAAGGGTTGAGGGTTGAGGGTTGAGACCTGAACAATTAGAGTTGATATGCCTGCTGAAATGAGCACAAGGACAGAGGATGAGGAAAATAAGGGAATTTGGAAGACTTTAGGATATTAGTGGCATCTTTCTCTGTGATTCTTAGCTTCTGGTATTAATTAATACTATTTATTTCTAATATTCAAATAAATCTAGCAATCATTTCATTAAGTCTAATAAAAATTAATGACCCTCCTTGCTTGCAGACTTTGAGGAAATAAAAAATGTTTTACAGTGGCCAGTGTAAGCAGGTGAAAATAAATGATGGAAAAGAACAGCCAGTAAGGCCACCAGCATGGCACTCATTGAAGGTTGCTTTTCTGTCAGTCAAGACTGAAGATTAAAGGAGAAGATAAACTGAGACTCAGAAATGGACTGTGACTTGCTCTCACAGAGCTCGTGATGGGGCTGGATGTGTCTATATTTAATTAATATCAGTTATAAAAACTTCTGGGTATTTGAACTTCCTAATTTGCTTGGATTTTGAATAAAAGGTTTTCTGTATAATCGTTATCAACTGTGACAGGCATAAAATAATGTTAATGCTTCTGTTTTCCTTTACAATAAACCAATAAAATAATATTCATTTCATTCCAGGAATATAGATTTCTGGAGGAGTGTGAAAATCAACTCTCCTTAATATTAAGGCGATCTCAATGTATCTTAAATCATCTAATCATTGTATTTATTTTGTTTTTTTAGATTATAGAAAAATCATTTCAGGAGAGTCGTAATACTATTTAGCAGTTTGCTTTGTTTTAGGCTACCTCTGTTTAGAAAAGGATGAGATGCAACAATAGTGGAAGTTTGGAGCTAGGGGATGATTCTACTTTACAGGTGGAAGCACTGTAATGGGTAAATTCTAAATGCGGTTGCTACTCGTAAGAATTCCATCGCAGAGTATTTCTGGTTCTATACAAATATTTTGTGCAGAGTTTGAATTGGAGATGTTACAGACATGCTATATTGGGTAGGCCTGGGACATCCTGGTAAAGGTGCAGTGATTGTCAGTCAGTGTGCTAATACCCAGTAATTGAAGCCTTGGTCATATCACTGTAGTTCAGTGGAGAGAGAAATTGTGTGGTGCGTAGGTAAAAAACAAGACAGTGGAGTCTCCACCTGTCGTTCCAGTCATCTTTCCTCTTCCCTCTTCCCTTATTAAGGACCCTGCCCAATGGTAACAGTTGTTGCCAAGAAAAGAAAAAAAGAAAAAAAAAAAAAGACCCAATGTAAGTTCATGCCAAAACAAAATTCTCCTTTGTTTTGGTATTTTTAATGTAATGCGTTACCTTATGGAAGTGGAGGAAGTATTTTTATGTCTTTTGTCACTCATTATCTTTAAATTATTATAGGTTACCACATATGGATTTTATGCATTAGTGTTTAGTCAATACTACTAATAAAATATAGCACAGCAGTGACAGGTTGGAAAATACATTGTTATCTGTAATTCTGTAATAATGAAATCCAATGCATGTAAATAGTATTTTAAAATTTATTGGGTCTCATTTACTCTGGTTTATATCATATAATACTTTTTCTATCTTATGATATTCTATAAGATCATTTTATTGAAAACATACATTTTATTGAAAAGCTATCAGCTCTCTTTATGGCACACTATTATGACTATTTCTATTTCACAGCACGCATTGGAGGAAATCTCTGACTACAGTGCCTCCAGGAAGCTCATTGGTTATTCCAGTCTTAGATAAAATTGGTGCCAGGATTTGGTTCGAACTAATGTGGTGAGTCCTACCCTCCTGAAAATTACTGAAATAATAATAATAACCTGAAAATTTGTAGAGAAACTACAAATTCCTAATTTAATTCTCCAACTTTTGTTGTAACAAATAGTTCCAACTTTTTAAAGATTGTATCATCCAAAGATCTAGAATGGATGGAGGAATTGTAATTTGTTATAATCCAGGCAATTTTGATGAAGATGAATATTGATTCTTTAGCTCAACCCCTCTCTGCCACTGGGATTTACCTTTAGATATGGGAGACTCTTTTTATTGCTATTATCAGTTTCAATGTCTAAGTATATCACATGAATTGGTGTCCAAATTGATAACTGATTTGCCTGTTCAAATATATAGAATAATGTCAAAATCCTGGCTGGTATATATGACCCTTACAGAAATTGGAAATGAGTTATTTTGGGAACACCCAAAAATTGTCCCCAAAGATCTGGGGCTTCTGCTGAGACGAGATATTGAGTCTCAAGACTCAAGACAATTTTATAATATTAGGTTGAGCAATTTAACTGTAGTTGTCTTACTCTGTAACTAAGTACTAGGGAAAATTCTACTTCAGTAGGGCTGATGCAATCTTTGGCCCCATCATGTTGAGCACCAGACCACATTATTTCCCAAAGATTGGACTGTGTTATCAAGTGAAGTGTTAATGAGAGACTGAAATATTTTTTTTCTTTTTTGATGAAAGGAAAAAAATATCAAGTTAATCACTGAGAACAGGATTTTATCAAATTGAGGCCCATATCAGTTTCCTGTTTTCCTCAAATAAAATGGAGGGACAAAGCAGCCTTAATAATCTTAGTGAAAACCAGATTAGTGTAGATAAGCCACTTTTAAAAGGATATTTCTTGCATCAAAAATAAAAGAGGTTGATATAGATCAATGTCCTAGTTCCATTCTTGAGTGAAACATTTATCTATGGTTCCCTCCATATGGAATGCCATAAAGCTAGGTTTTGTTTTAAAAACTATTATGAAGCATCAACCAATGTATAGGAACATTGATATAAAACCTGTATGATTGTGACCGATGCCTGTGACTTGACCTAGAAAATTTCCTTAAGGAGTCTTATCTGTTAGGAACCGCTAATTTGAGAAGCAACAGTTTGAACATATTCCCTATTGCTCCAGCAGGATTGTTTTGAGCTGTATTTTTCACAACATTTGTGTATTTTTAAATCTGCTTCACTGCTAAGTATCTATAGATAAGAACACAATAGATTTCATCTTCCTCTGAAAACTATTGTGTCAACTTTCATAAACTTTGACCAGAGTAGAACAAGGAAATGCTCTGGGGATTAGAAGCACTCTGACCTGGCCTGCGCTTATTAAAAATGGAGCAAAGCAAAAATAATTTTAGTATACTCTGCCTTCAAGGCCTTATCTTCCTCAGCTCTGGACTGTCCTCTGTAGGGAGCAAAAGCAAGTCAGCTTTTCTAGGGTACTGGGCATATTTATGCCAGAAGTTGGAGCTTTGTTTTCAATGTATCATCTGAAAGTTTAGCACTTCACGAAGTGAAGTGATTTGGTTATTCATCCTTATAGGGTCAAAAGGCTAACTTTACTTCTTCCAGGGGGCTTAAGGACCCCAAGTATGGTATACCTGTATTTTACTATCATTAGAAATTAAAAAAAAAAAGAGGAAACAATTGTGGCCACTCTGAATTAGCTCCAGGTGTAGATTGAAGTTAAAAGTTGAGGGTCAGATTTCTTTTTGGTCAACCTCCAAGGGACCTGCTTCCTGTCCATTGTCAATAAAAATGCAGCTACCCAACACTCTCTGACACCCTTAGGTGATTAATTGTCAGAATAATTGGCAGCAGAGGTTTGCAGAAGACAGTAGTTTAATGCTTCTTGCAGTGGAAAATGTAATTAACTGCATCAGCATATATTTTTCCTTCTTCATCTCGTCTGAACCTCAAGTGTTGGTCCTTTGCCTCTATTTAGTGCACAATATGTTGGCTACTTAGGAAGATCTAATAGTTAGAAACACTGTTTCTTTTAGTCAAAAGAAAGGAAGCCAGTAAGGAAAGAGGCTAATATTGATTCTTCTTCAGAATCATCTCAAGAGCCAAATGCCTTTCTGTTTTTTTAATCATACCTGTATGGGAGATATTACCTTGAGGGCACACTCCTGGATTGTCCTGTTTGAGTAAATTGTGTAGTTAAGGCTGAAACTCAAGGGGAGCTTTCTGAGGCACAACATATACATGACACTAGAAGGATGTGTTCCTAATGTGAACTTCAGCGTACCAAAAAAGACAGAAATATAAAGTTACAGTTGTTTCAGGAAGGGAGGAGGAAACAAACTTATATAATGTTTCTCTGTAGTTAGGTAGGGCCGAATACTGGCAAGCTCATAAAGCAATTCACAAGCCCTTTTGAATCTTCCTAGCTTTAGCTGTGAGGCTTAGAGGTAAAGTTTATACAAGGAAGAAAGAGAGTATAGCCAAGTTACAGAGTGAACCAGTGTCTGAGTCAGAAATAGAACTCCTTGCTTCTAATGCTGTGTTAAGTCCCAGCACCACACCCTCACTTCTAGACGGCAAAGGTGGTTGTGTGTTCAAGCAACGGGAGCTATGAATAGGGCCACAGTGGCAGTTTTCCCATGCCCTCTCTTCAGGATTGAGAATGTAATGCTTTCTTGTCTGTCCTTTCTCTCCCACAAAGTTTGATTACTCAGAGCAGCAGAGCAGAAGTGCCAGGCATTTGCAGGCTGCTTGCTGTGGGTATAATATATATGTTCCTGGAAACATAAAACTGAAGTGAGGGGATGGATATGTTAATTAGCTTGACATAATCATCTCATGTAGTATACATATATTAAAACATGTAATTCAATTATGATTTGTCAGTTAAACATAATGCAAATAAAAAATAAAATGATTGAAATCATAAAAAATCTGAATGGAAAACTGGGGAGATCTATTTGAAATGTATCAACTTGAGACTCACAAAATAATATATAGCCAGTGAGCTAGAATCATGCTGTGTAAAAGGATCACTAGTGGGCAGACTGGAGGGACTCTGGGCAGAAGGGAAAAGGCTTCCATTATAAAAGCATTTTCCAAATAAAATAATTGTACTGGCAGTACTTACTGTAGAAGATAAGTTCAAGCCGATCATAGTGAATAAAGCCTGACTTTAATGTTAGAAGTTTTGCAGTCCCATAAATGCTGTTTTAACTATCATTTTATATTTTTGGACTCTTGGGTGACCTACACCTTAGTCACATTCGTTGCAATGCTATAGTATTGCACTTATTGCATTGAGTGCGAGCTTTCCTGCTCCTGCAACATACTCTTGTATTACCTTTAAATATATGATAGACGTTCAAAAAATACTTGTCAAACCAAACGGAATGTGCGTGTTTTCTTCCAATCTGGGTGGACAGAATATCTTATTACACAGAAATCATGGATGGAAGGCAAATTTGATTATTTGTTCCATCTTGTCTCTCATAGGAGGAAAATATTTCCTACCGGTCCCTAGTGTCAGAGTCGTGAACCCCTGCAGCCAGCAGGCCTCCTGAAAAAAAAAGTCCATGGGTGACAGAAGATTCATTGACTTCCAATTCCAAGATTCAAATTCAAGCCTCAGACCCAGGTTGGGCAATGCTACTGCCAATAATACTTGCATTGTTGATGATTCCTTCAAGTATAATCTCAATGGTGCTGTCTACAGTGTTGTATTCATCTTGGGTCTGATAACCAACAGTGTCTCTCTGTTTGTCTTCTGTTTCCGCATGAAAATGAGAAGTGAGACTGCTATTTTTATTACCAATCTAGCCGTCTCTGATTTGCTTTTTGTCTGTACCCTACCTTTTAAAATATTTTACAACTTCAACCGCCACTGGCCTTTTGGTGACACCCTCTGCAAGATCTCTGGAACTGCATTCCTTACCAACATCTATGGGAGCATGCTCTTTCTCACCTGTATTAGTGTGGATCGTTTCCTGGCCATTGTCTATCCCTTTCGATCTCGTACTATTAGGACTAGGAGGAATTCTGCCATTGTGTGTGCTGGTGTCTGGATCCTAGTCCTCAGTGGCGGTATTTCAGCCTCTTTGTTTTCCACCACTAATGTCAACAATGCAACCACCACCTGCTTTGAAGGCTTCTCCAAGCGTGTCTGGAAGACTTATTTATCCAAGATCACAATATTTATTGAAGTTGTTGGGTTTATCATTCCTCTAATATTGAATGTCTCTTGCTCTTCTGTGGTGCTGAGAACTCTTCGCAAGCCTGCTACTCTGTCTCAAATTGGGACCAATAAGAAAAAAGTTCTGAAAATGATCACAGTACATATGGCAGTCTTTGTGGTATGCTTTGTACCCTACAACTCTGTCCTCTTCCTGTATGCCCTGGTGCGCTCCCAAGCTATTACTAATTGCTTTTTGGAAAGATTTGCAAAGATCATGTACCCAATCACCTTGTGCCTTGCAACTCTGAACTGTTGTTTTGACCCTTTCATCTATTACTTCACCCTTGAGTCCTTTCAGAAGTCCTTCTACATCAATACCCACATCAGAATGGAGTCCCTGTTTAAGACCGAAACACCTTTGACCACAAAGCCTTCCCTTCCAGCTATTCAAGAGGAAGTGAGTGATCAAACAACAAATAATGGTGGTGAATTAATGCTAGAATCCACCTTTTAGGTATGAGAAATGCGTTCAGGTCCAGATATGGTTTCTCCTATAATTTTTCCTATGCTATAAACTAAAGATTTGAAGCTAATGATACTGAGAATAATGCACCAAATCCAGTCAGATACATTTGTTTGAAGGTGTACTGTAGAGTTTTTATTGCTGTTTTGTTCAGTAATTATAGGTCAAGTCTAATTACAACAACCAAGATGGATTGCCAAAGTCTTCTGCTTGGTTGGAATTTCATTGTGTCGCATTATCCAGGTGGCCAGTGGCATTTGATAATATAGAGATGACTTTGAAACTTTCAAAAAGGTTTTCCTATTCCAATGATATTTGGTAATTAGGTTGGGCCTATAAATATAGAACAAATTCAGGGATTTTTAAAAAACTGTGTTACTACTGATATATGCTAGTTTTATTTTTTTTGAATTGTCGTTGAGTTTATTTTAGCACAAGAATACTTTTAGCCTAACATTATTAATAAGAAATGCATCAAATGTTTAACATTGGTAAAATATGTTATGTGCATTTTGAAAACAGAAAACAAATTGAGTTGGCATGTACGTGGGTGGGAAGAAAGAGAAAATTAACGGGATTTACACAATTATAATCACCAGCAGTGTGAGTTTTAAAAACTTCGTTGTTTTTACACCAAATTAAAATTTCACATCAAACTTCAAAGCCAGAAAGCTGCTAAATACGTGTCTGGCAGGTAAAAGCTGGAAAATTACTTAAAACAGGAAAGTGTCAATAAAAAAACTTGAGCAACACCACCATTTATTTTTTTCTTAAAATGTCACGTTATCTTCATTTTGGGAAACTACGTTCTGTAAAATATTTATCCTCCCTGTTATACTTTGGAGCACAGCACAGCCAGAAAGGGGCTGCATTTGTGCCCAGGTCAGGAGCAAATTGAAAAAAAAAAATAAAGTAATACAAAAAAATCAAACTATAAAGCAAAAACATTTATTAAAACCTGAATTAATCCTTTTTGGAGGGAGTAGAGATATATAACCTGAAAATACTTATTCTTTCTTATCGAATTTTGGAGCATAATATAGCCAGGAGCTGCTGAATTTGTGCCCCTGGATTGGAAGCAAATCGAAAAAAAACAACACATAAACTAAACCAAAACAAAAAAACTACAGAACCCCAAGAAAAATAAAAATAAAACCTCAAAAATAATTTGTAACATTTTTATTACTATTTGTTGAGGTTCTGTAAATTTAAAAATACTATGTCATTTGCATAAAATTTTGAAGCACAGCGCAGCTACAAAGTGGCTAAATTCGTCTCCTGATTAGGAACAAATTGTGGGAAAAAAAGGTAAAAAATCAAACTGCGATAAAACAAACAAAACAAGCACAAACAAAATTTAGAGCTTGCATTTTCTGAGCATCTGCAAAACTTACAAAACACTATAACATTCATATAATGCTTTGGATCAAAATGCAACTAAGAAGCTGCTAAAATGGCACCCAGTTTAAAAGCAATTAAAAACAGTATTTTAAAATCTACAAAAAAAGAGAAAATATTTTTTATAATTTACTTAAACAACAAAAATCTTTAAAACTCTTACTATTTTTTAAACTAAAGTGGATATTTAAGAATATTAAAACTTGTAAATATAACTTCTGAACTTGAAAGATGCTACATTTGTGCTCAAGTCAGGAGCAGTGGAAATAAACCCTCGTATACACACATACACAGCAGCAGCAACAACAAAAACCAAAATTAAATGTTAAACCCTGAAAAACAAAAAAAAATATTTTAAAATGTGCATTAATCAATTTTTAAAATATTTGGATAACATGGCAGTTTAAAAATGCTAAGAATTTTAAAATAAAACTTCCAGGAAAAATGTATCCTGCAAGTTGCTGAACTTGTGCCGGAAAGTGGTTAAACAATTATAAAGCACAGAACAATAACAAACAAGTAAAACTTCTAAAACAATAAGCAAATTTTTAAAACTCATTAACTTGTTTTTCTTTCTGATGATATGCAGACTTAAAAATACTGAGACTTTTAAGTAAAAATCTGTGAGCATAGTGTAACTTTAAAAACTGTAAAATCTGTGTCTGGGTTAGGAACGAAGTGAAAAAAATGCTAAAACAATAGTGAAAATAAATTCTTAAAACTGGCATTACTTTTTCCCAATGAAAGTCCTAAAAGTAATTATGCATTATGTAGTCTATGAAAAGAGGCTATAGATGGAATATATAAGGCATTAGATTCAGTTAAATAAAATTAGGTTAAGGTAAGTTCAGTTGTTAGATTATATGGTAAGATCAAGTCAGTAATAAAAGCATGAATAATCTTTTGTTTCTTTCAGTATTCATGTTTTTCCATTTTTTGTTAAGTATAAAATATATGTGAACATTTGTTTGTGCCCTTGCCTCTTAACATTATAAAATGTTATGATTATGACACCAAACCATTTAATGGGATATTAACTAAGTTGAAATAAAATATATTATTAAATGTTTCTTGTGTAATTTCCATGTTTAGTTTTAATTTTTTTATATTTCACTTTTCAAATTTCCATTTTTATAGTTAATATAAATTGCTAATAATAAAACTTGTCACATTAACAATGTAACCAAGAAAATGTAAAGTATAACTAAATATAAAAGCGACTATGTTACATCGAAAGGAAAAGCAATTTTGCAGCTGTAATTGCAACTTGGATTTTAAATGTTTATTAAATGTAATAAAATATATTTGAATTATCCAGCAGTTATACTTTGATCAATTATTCAACTTTATTTGTGGCCACCCAAAGGCATCTCTCCTTTATCTCCCCTCCATCTTTTCATAAAGGAATTATTAGACTATATTTGCTCTCAAATTAATTTCAATAATTCATTTCTGAGGCTATCTGAAGACTAATGCAGAATTGGCAAATGGCAAATTCCTGGGTAACTTTTCAGGGATCAAGATGAAAGACTGATGACCTCTTTTCCTGATTTTTCTAACTTGGGTTTGATTTATTTGGGGTTGCTAGCCAAGCTGACTTCAGATTTTAATTTCTAGGATTTGACAAAATATTCTAGGACAACAACTGGGAAGCCTGGGAAAAGATAGGGAGAACAGATCATCTTGACAACAATAAGATGAATGTAGAGCTAAGCGGCTGACAGATTAATACCTAGAACAGGTGATGGTCCCGAGGTAGCAAGACAGGGAATTTCTGGTCATCATGCTCATGCCTCTAACTCTCAGGGAAGGCAATGTCAGCATCTCAAGCACCATATGCTGTGTTAGTTCCCCATGAGATGACAGCAAACTCTGCATTTTCTGATCATGACTAGCATGATCAGCCCTAGGCTACATTTAAAACTAGAGGAAGTTTGCCATTAATGATGTCCTAGGTCAGGTCCCCAGAAACATAGGGACAGAAGCTGTAGGTTTCACATCCCTACCTGCCCTCTTCTACCTTTTGTCTTCACTCCCAATCCCTGTACCTTATATTTAATATGGTTTCCCAAACTTCATACTTTCTACCTGTTTTTCCTGTGGTCTTTGTGTTCTCCAACATCTCTTCCCACCTCTCCAGAAATATTGTTTCTTCCTGAACAAAAACACAACACATAAAGCTCGATCAAGACAGTGACAGGCTGAACAGATTTACATTAAGGTGTGAATGATTGATCCCCCATTTTTCTCTCCTTGACTGTTTTTAACCTTTTGGTGTTCGTGTCTTAGAAAAGGAGTCCGGTTAATTCAAACGACTGAAGCAGGGTCAGGATGGGAAGAGATGATTGTCCTGGTAAATGGTAAATCATCTGTTAAGCCTCAGTCTCTCTTGCCTTGAGGTGGAGCTTCTGCACTGCAGACTTTCTTGTCCTGCTCCCTTGAGCTCACTTTGTGTTCTGTTGAGTCCAGACCATATACCACCTGTTTCTAGACAGCCCTCTTTTCCAAAACCACCTGAAGTGACTGGGAGCGTGTATTCTCATTTCATAAAGGCATGGATTATTTCCTTCAAATGTCTCCCGATTCTGGTGGATTTGGTGAAATTAGGTAAAATAAGAAGCAGATTGTTTATATTTTATGAACAAGGAAGCAAAAGAGCGCAGGCTACTGAGTCAAAATCTCCACCGTATGCAGATTTTTAAGAACCATGTACTGCCTACTGTTTTGCTTCCTTCCCTCTCTGAGGGCCTGGGAATGAAGCTCTTCTTTGCCAAATATCCAGAGAGATACTGAGTTCAGGACCTCAGAGGAGCAAGTCTAGTGTGAGGCCTAAAATGTGGCAGTGAAGGAAGTCAAACAGGTTCTCAAGTTGACATGCCTTGTGTGGCCCTAGCAGCCAGCTTTCCTTCCTGTTTATCATGCAGCAGCTCAGACCTTATAGATAGAAAGGTAGTCACAAAGAGGCCTCATGCCTTATATTGATGTTCCAAGGTAATCTGTCTCCTCCTCACGTTGTCGCTTTCCCTCCTCACGTTGGTGGTAGCAAAGCCAAAACTATGGGTCGATTTCCTCAATTGGGAACCTGGAACTTCTTGCCTAGACCCAGTTCAAGGCAGTTTGAAGTTCCTGAGAAACAAGTTGGCTGGGAGAATTCCTAGGGATCCAAAATTCATTCATTTACTTATTCAACAAATTTCTTGAATACCAACCATGTGTCAGACATTCTTCTAGGCATTGGGGGTACAATGGTGACAATAACAGAAAAAAAAATCCTTGTCATTTTAAAACTTATGCTCTGGAGTCAGAGCAAGCAAAGCCACCAACAAACAAATAAACAAGTTAAAAAGTAATAACAGTGTTTTCTGGCTGGAACCATGGAGGGTGTCAAAGAGAAGAAGAAGGTTTCTGTTGTGCCAGAAACCCTTAAGAAAAAGTAAAGTAATTTCGCAAAGCTGAAGATCAATCACCTGAGAAAGAAGTTTACACAAAGATGCTTTGAAAAACAAGGAGGAAGCTTATCTATGAAACAGCGAAGCACTATCACAAGGAATATACGCAGGTGTACAGAACTGAAATTCAAATGACTAGGATGGCAAGAAAAACTGGCAAATTTTATGTACCTGCAGAACCCAAATTGGCATTTGTCATCAGGATCAGCTGTATTAATGGTATGAGGCCAAAGGTCTGAAAGGTGTTGCAGCTTCTTTGCCTTCGACACATCTTCAACGGAACCTTTGTGAAGCTCAACAAGGCTTCAATTAACATGCTGAGGATTGTAGAACCATATATTGCATGGGAGTACCCAAATCTGAAGTCAGTAAATGAACTAATCTACAGGCGTGCTTATGGCAAAATCAGTAAGAAGCAAATTGCTTTAGCAGATAACACTTTGACTGCTTGATCTCTTGGTAAATATGGCATCATTTGCATGGGGGATCTGATTCATGAGATCTATACTCTTGAAAAATGCTTCAAAGAAGCAAATAACTTTCCGTGGCCCTTCAAATTATCCTCTCCATGAGGTGGAATGAAGAAAAAGACCACCTATTTTGTAGAAGGTGAAGATGCTGGCAACAGGAGGACTAGATCAACAGTTTTATTAGGAGAATGAACTAAGGTGTCTACCATGATTATTTTTTTCTAATCTGGTAGGTAAATAAGCAGTACCTGCTCTCAGATTGAAATAAAAAATGTAATCAGAACAGATGATAATAAGTGCTATAGGCAAAAATAGAGCAAACACATACATGAATCAAAATGCCATGCTCCACAGCAGGACTGGGTTTAACTTTAATGGTTGTAAGCATTCATAAGATGAGGATGCTCCATTCTCAATAAATACATAAAATGAAAACCAATACTAAATTTATCAATGCACGTAAGCAAGTACAAAAAAAGTTGATTCTTAAATATCGCATTTCTAATATTTGTTTTTAAATGGGTTATGAGGGCCTGAAGTGCTGTTGTCCAAAATTTGTGCTTAGTTAATACATTTTGGGGTCTTTATGCTCTGGTTCAAGCCACAGGGATTCCAGAAGACTAAGGAAGGCCCAAGCCTAGGCAACCTCTGGTCAGCAATGCTGATCATGTAATGGCCTCAGCATCACCTTTCTTGTGCTTTCTCTTGCTTTAGGCAAGATGCTCTCTCTCTCTCTCTTTCTCTCACCCCCACTCCCACACACACACCCTCCCCCTTCTTGCTGTCTCTTTTCTCTCCACTCTTCCTTCCCTTGCTGTCTCCCCACCTTTCCTTTCAGCAGAACATGCTCCCAGGGAAGGATCTGAGTGCAAACTCTGTGCTGTAACAAAGAGCTTTGGGCTGGAAGCTTAAATCTGGTTTTGTACTCAGTTCTCCTACTCACTGTGTAAGCTTGGGCAAGTCCCTTCCTTTCTTTGTGCCTGAGTTCCCCTATTAGCAGAATAAGCAGATTGGACTCAGTGATCTCTGAGGTCAAACTTTTTGGAAAACATTTCACAAAAATGGCTACCTATTCTCACTTATATGTGAGACCAGAAGGAGTTTGAATAACAATAACCATATTAATAAATGCATTTTCAAATGCTCAATATGAGGCCATAGAATTTTGTGTGCTACTTTCTGATGCATATTGAGCATTTGAAAATGTATTTATTAATACTGTTATTGTTATTGATGACAAAAATGAGGCTTAGGAAGCCTAAGTAACTTGCATAGCCAGTAAGTGGCAAAACCAAGACTTGAACACAGGCTATCTGATTCTAATCCCCTATCAGCCATGGATAGACTGTTTCTAATAAATAATAACAAGAACGAACATTTATTTATTGCATGCTTTCTATGTCTTAGACTTTGTGTTTTACATATATTATCTCTTTTAATATTTAGAACAATCTTAGGCGTAAGTAGTCTTACTGTCTCCACTTTACAAGTGATGGAACTGAGACAAAGAGTTAAGAAATGTGCCCAAAGTATCATAAATAGTAAATGGGTCTTGATATGAAATACAACATCTAATCAAGGCAAGGGCCCCATGATCTGGCCCATACCTATTGCTCAGCCTCATCTTTCTGTTTTTAACTTTTATATTAAGTTCATGGGTACATGTGCAAGTTCATTATATAGGTAAACCTGTGCCATGGAGGTTTGTTGTGCAGATTATTTTGTCACCCAGGTATTAAAGCCTGGTACCCATTAGTTATTTTTCCTGAGCCTCTCTCTTCTCCCACCCTTCGCCCTCTGGCACACACAACTGTCTCTTGTTCCTCTCAGTGTGTCCATGTACTCTCAACATTTAGCTACCACTTATAAGTGAACACGTGGTATTTCATTTTCTGTTACTGTGTTAGTTTGCCAAGGATAATGGCCTCAGCTTCATATATGTTTGTGCAAAGGACATTATCTCATTTTTTATGGATGCATAGTATTTCATGGTGTATATGTACCACATTTTCTTTATGCAGTCTACCATTGGTGGGCATTTGGGTTGATTCCGTATTGTTGCTATTGTGAATAGTGCTTCAATGAACATACATGTTCATGCGTCTTTATGATAGAATGATTTGCATTCCATTGAGTATATATTCAGTAATGGGATTTCTCATTGAATTCTAGTTCTGTTTTTAGTTCTCTGAGGAATTGCCACACTACTTTCCACAATAGTTGAATTAATTTGCACTTCCACCAACAGTGTATATAAGTGTTCGTTTTTCTCTGGAACCCCACCAGCATTTGTTATTTTTTGACTTTTTAATAATAACCATTTTGACTGGTGTGAGATGGTATCTCATTGTGGTTTTGATTTTCATTTCCCTAATGATTAGTGATGTTGAGCTTTTTTCATATGCTTCTTGGCCACATGCATGTCTTCTTTTGAAAAGTGTCCAAAACACTGCTCAAAAATTCAGAGATGACACAAACAAATGGAAAAATATCCCATGCTCATAGACATGAAGAATCAATATCATTAAAATGGCCATACTGGGCTGGGTGCAGTGGCTCACACCTGTAATCCCAGCACTTTGGGAGGCTGAGGTGGGCGGACCACGAGATCAGGAGATCGAGACCATCCTGGCTAACATGGTGAAGCCCTGTCTCTACTAAAAATACAAAAACAATTAGCTGGGCATGGTGGTGGGCACCTGTAGTCACAGCTACTAGGGAGGCTGAGGCAGGAGAATGGCGTGAACCCAGGAGGCGGAGCTTGCAGTGACCTGAGATCACGTCACTGCACTCCAGCATGGGCAACAGAGCGAGACTAGTCTCAAAATAAAAAATAAATAAATGGCCATACTGCCCAAAGCAATTTATAGATTCAATGCTATTTCTATCAAACAACCAATGACATTCTTCCAAGAACTAGAAAAATCTATTTTAAAATTCATATGGAACCAAAAAGAGCCTGAATAGTCAAGGCAAACCTAAACAAAAAGAACAAAGCTCGAGGCATCACGTTACCTGACTTCGAATTATACTACAAGGATCAAGTAACCAAAACAGCATGGTACTGACACAAAAACAGACACATAGACCAAAGGAAGAGAATAAAGAGCACAGAAATAAGGCCACACACCTACAACCGTCTGATCTTTGACAAAGCTGACAAAAACAAGCAATGGGGAAAGACTCTGTATTCAATAACTGGCTATCTATAGGCAGAAGATTGAAACTGGAACTCTTCCTTACACTGTAGACAAAAAAATCACCTCAAGGTGGATTAAAGACTTAAATATAAAACCCAAAATTGTATAAACCCTGGAAGGAAACCTAGGCAATACCGTTCTTGACGTAGGAGCAGGCAAAGATTTCACGATGAAGACGCCAAAAGCAATTGCAATAAAAGCAAAAATGGAAAAATAAGATCTAATTAAACTAAAAAAGCTTTTGCACAGCAGAAGAAACTATCAACAGAGTAAATACAGACAAAATACAGAATGGGAGAAAATATTTGCAAATTATGCATCTGACAAAGGTCTGATATCTAGCATCCATAAGGAACTTAAACAAATTTACAAGAAAAAAAAAACATTAAAAAGTGGTCAGCCTCATCTCTTACTACTCTGTCGTTCACATTTGAACTCTGGGTACACTAGTCTTCTTTCCATTCTCTTATTATATTAAATGAAACTCATTCTTATTTTAAGGTCTTTGCCTTTGCTGTTTCCTATGTTTAGAACACTTTCCCATCAGGTCTTCATGTGGATGGCTTCTTCTCATCATTTAGGTTCAAATGCTACCTCTTCAGAGAGGCCTTCCTTGATCATCCAATCTACAGTAGACACCCAGTTACTTTTACCATATTACCCTATTTTAATTTTCTTCATAGTCTGTGATATTCATTTTTTGATTTATTTGTTCAGTGTCTGTCTACATCACTCCCTCCCCCTACATAAAAGGTAAGCTCCATCAGGGTAGAAACCACATTTTACTTTTTCAATACAGTATCTAGTAAATAGACACTCAAATAATATTTGTTTAGTGAATCAATGTGGCATATCTGGGATGGGAAATCACATCTGTATGGCTTTAATCCTCTAGCTCTATACTCTACTGCCTCTCAATTTATCACTTGAGCCTTCTCTTTACACCAAAATGCGACATCTTTTCACATGGCTTTATGCAAGCTTTCAGCAGAATATGAACACTGAAGAGCAAAGTGTTTTCATTTTATAATACAATTGGCAAAGTACATACTTAATTTCCTAGATGGCTACTTTCGTCACACTATCTTTTTTTACTTTGGGGTATTTTGCAGATTATAGGGGTTCCCAAATATCCAAATGTTCAAGGAAGATATCAAAGAAAGAAGACAGACCTTGAACATATTTGAAACTCTTCAACTATATTCAGGTCCCAAGTAAAAAACTCCACTTTTCCTTTTGCAGTTTCCTATCATTTAATTTGTGCCCTCTGGTATTTGTTGGCACTTTTGAGTTATATATTAGAGCTCTCGGTCCATATGGCATGTCACATAGCACATAAAGTTGACTACAAAGAAGTATCTTGTTACGGGTGATTCTGAAAAATCTGTCATTCCTTTCAGCACACATTCCCCTGGTTGATTTGCAATCTACTTCTTTGCTAGAAACCACTGTCTAGCCATTGAAAGAACATGTTTTTACTAAAAAAGAAAAAGTGAGCAAGAAGGAAGGAGAAAGTGCTATGTGACTGGATGTCATCCAGGAAGTGCTTACATAGCTTTAACTGTAATGGAGTATAATGGCAGCCTTTTTCTAGGAGGCTCTGGGGCCAGTCCTCACAGTTTTCTGTTTGCAGTTTTACTAGGAGAAGTCTGTGCTGGTTTCTCAAATAAAATGTACTGCTATCATCATCTGCCAGGATGCTAAGTGAAAAGATCCATTATTTTTGATATTTAATACCTTATAAATTATATGGAGATTGTGTTGACCGACAGGGACATCTGGAATGATGGTCAGGGATTTTTTTCCTAGGGCAGATAGACTGAGTGTCTGTTTGTTCATCAATGACCAGTTATGCATTCATAGAGAAAAGGTCTCTTCTCAGCTGCTGGTCAGCTAACCTCAGAGGAATTGGAATTACTGAGTTTGAAGGAGGAGATGCAAATGAGCAGTGGCTAGTTGGAATTTATATGGGATATGTATAGCTGCCTGTTTCCTAACAAAGGTGAATTGTGAGAGCAGACCAAGGCTTGAAGGACAGAGAAATTCTGTGTTGGCTAAGCAGAGCTGGATGTGTTTTTGTTATTTTTTCACCTTCCATATTGGCTATCTCTGCAGACAGTTGAAGGTGCTTGGCTTTTGAACGTTGGCCAGGAGTTAACTCATTTCTGACCATAGTCTCCAAATTTGCTCCCGGATTCATTCTCAAGAAGAAAAAGATGAAAATTGCAAAACCAATAGTAGTATCTTCTTGGTCATGAAGACTTTTTATTCCACTGTTAATTCACCAGTTTTTTTCCTGCTGAAACACTTGCAGTTATGTTTCTGTCCACAGCTTTGGTTTGTTCTGGGGCATTTTTGGCTTCACATTTAAGCCTTAATATAGGGAGTGCCTGACACACCCCACCCTAAAGCAGGGCATGCCTGGGGATTAGCTGTTCTCACAAGCTGAGATGGATTTCAACGAGCCATTCACTCTGTCTTGCCTGGCCCCCTGTGACAAATGGCATGCCTTTGCTAGGCAGCAAGCTGGGGCTGAGGCTATAGAGAAAAAAGTAAATGAAAAAAACCCTTTTACTAGGTTGGAAAACAGGGCATGACAATTAAGGCTAACAAGAAGGGCCATCTTCATTCAATTAACAGATGGTGAGTTAAATAGCAATGAAATTAATACTTTTTTAAAAATAAAGTCACAGAGTTCAAAGGCATCAAAACTGTTTTAGTGAATGTAACTGTTTTTAGCTAACCTTTAAAAATTTTAAATAGCATTTAACAATCAACTTCAGTGTTGTTTAAGCCCCAATTAAAACACTGTACTCAAGAAGTCCTGGCTGTCAATTTTGTTTCTGCACATGGAGTTTACTCTGTGTGTGTGTGTGTGTGTGTGTATATGTGTATATGTAGTATGTGCACGTACTCATAGAATGCCCATTATATGTTACAGACATATGTATCTCCATATGAGGTATGTATATCATATGTCTTTCTTTAAAACTCATGTTTTGTGAGTAGGTAATGATATTTGAAAAGGACAGTTTCTAAGAGAAGTGCAACTTCAGCTCAGCTACCTGATGGCCACAAACAGTAGGTATTATAAATTCCTCTTTAATGAAAGATAGGAGTGAGGGTAGGGCTATTATAATGGGAATATTTCTGCTGCGTTGCTTTCTAAAGAAACAAATATTACATAAAATATTATATGAGCTTTTAAAATGAAAGTCAATAATATAATGGAATACCTCCCAACTCAACTCCCCAACAGCATCTATTTAGCAAAATTGTAGCTAATTATCATTCATTTATTATTTATAATTATCATTTAAGTCCAAGTCCAAATGTCTCTTCCTCTTGGAAAGTCTTTTTATTATCCTCAGGTAGAACTAGCTGGCCATTCTCTACTCTTGATTACCACAGCATCCTCTTTGTCATATTATATTACAATTTATTTTCTTTTACATTTGCCTCTCTTGTAAAACATATTTACCTCTGTGGGACCATTCACCTGGCAAATAGTGACTGCTCACTAAATGCTTGTTGTGTGAAAGAATGAGTGAGTGGGAAGGTGTTACATCACGTGGCACATACTACAAAAAACTCTGGGTACAGTGACCATAATTTCTGAGTATATTATCAGGTCCTATGTCCTATCAAATGATTTTATGCTGCTTCTGGGGAAAAGTGGCAGAGGTAGGAGATGTATTTTGAAAGACAAAGCATTGTAATTGCCAGGACTGCTCTGTGATTTATAAGGACATAGGATACAATACTTGAAGTTGGGTCTGTCCTGGAAAAACTGATATGTATGGCTGCCATAGAAACAGAATCTAAAGAATGCTTAGATTAGAGAGCATGCACTTGATCTGATAAATGTGAGCAATTCTCCATTGTAGGGTGAAGGCTGGTGGTTATTCTCCCAGAAAGATGGGTAATGCTCCAGGGATATTGTAGTCATGGACTGTGTAGTACAGAAATACATGGAGTGAGCCCAGATGACACAAAATTCACTCTTTGGAATATTTTTACATAGAAAGGATAAAATACATTATTTTCTGCATGTACAGAAAATACATTTTCACCAATCAGTCAGACAGCCACAGGCTTTGGCGGATGTGACAGGAGGAGGAGTTAATATTTATTGCATGCCTATTATGTGCCCAGCACTGCAGTTAGACTCTACTGTACTTTATCTCATGTAATTTTACCTTACAACCATTTTGTGGTACACATATAATCATGTTTTTGAAAATGGCTAAACCAAGGTTTGAGAGGGTTGGAGTTGGGATTCCATCTCAGCCTGAATAACTGCAAAAAGGGTAGAGGTAGACTTCAAAGTTAGGCTTATATTACTTCAAGGTTCGTAATCTATCAATTGCACTTTGGTGACTGCTTAACGAATTGGATTAATACAAGTCTATATATTGAAAAGCAAATGACCAACAGCAGACAAGACAGGCATGTGGCCGGATCTGGGGGTCCTTCTTAGAGAATCTATCTGACAGGATGAAGGTCAAAGAAGGGCTGAGGTTGCCAAAGAGATGGTTACAGTCTCTGGGCCAGACATTACCATGTATTAAACACATTGATAGAAATTTTTATGTAGCTTACCACATTTAATACACTTCCTCAAAACAATCTTGCAAGGTATATATTATTTTCTGAATTTTATAGCCAGAGAAACTGAGGTCCCTTAGGTTAAAAAAAGTTAGATAATTAGTCTAAGTCACATAGTTGGTGCGTAATAACTCTAATGCTTGACACAGACACTCACTTACTGTGTTTTCTTTCAAATCCCAGCCATTCTTGGGTATATTTTCAGCCCACACGTGTCCCCTCTTCTACTTCTACCCAAAGGGGGCCAGGCCATGGTTGCCTCCTCCATAATGGACTCCCTCCCTCAGCAATGCCCAGGAGCAAGCCCGCCATTGATACTGCAATGACACACTTCACTATATATCTACTGCCATCCAGATTGCAAGACCTGTAAAACATGAACTTGCCACCCCTCTAACACTGGAGTTGTCGGGAAAAGAGCTCTCAGAAAAAACAGCAATCCTGGACTCTTGCAGCTCGAGATCAGGCTGCTACCTCAGCAAGTAATCAGAAGTGTCAGTGAGTATTCATGTTTTCTGGTGGGATCTGGAGGTTGCTTCTAAATGTCACCGTGCAAGTGGGATCATGGGGAGTGAGAAGTGGAGAAGAAATTGAGTGCTGGGCCTCTGAAAATCTGCTAGTTATACTTTTCTCTGGAGGCAGCTTTATGAGCGATGTGTGGAACCCTTTATATATGCGCAAGGCCTGTGGAAACCAACATGTGCTTTCACTCACTCCAAATTCTGCTCCTGAATATCCCCCTGCCTTGTGTAAATAGCTCATGTTTGCCTCATGTTTGTCCACTGCTTGCCTCAAGGAAAAGCAAAAAACATCTGCAAGTTTGTCCTTCTTGAGAGACAAATGTCTTCTGTATTTCTTTTTTTTTAATTTTTGTATTTTTTTATTATTATACTTTAGGTTTTAGGGTACATGTGCACAATGTGCAGGTTTGTTACATATGTGTCCATGTGCCATGTTGGTTTGCTGCACCCATTAACTCATCATTTAGCATTAGGTATATCTCCTGATGCTGTCCCTCCCCCCTCCCCCCACCCCACAACAGTCCCCGGAGTGTGATATTCCCCTTCCTGTGTCCATGAGTTCTCATTGTTCAATTCCCACCTATGAGTGAGAACATGCGGTGTTATTGTGAGAAGATGTTTTCCATTTCATCCATGTCCCTAAAGGACATGAATCATCTTTTTATGGCTGCATATATTCATGGTGTATATAACACTTTTTTAAAATCCATTGTTGTTGGACATTGGTTGGTTTCAATCTTTGTTTGTGAATGCCACAAAAAAAATATAGGTCATGTGTCTTTATAAATGTTTATATCCCTTTGGTATATCCCATAAGGGATGGTGGTCAAAGGTACTTATTTTTTTTGAGACGGAGTCTCGCTCTGTCACCCAGGCTGGAGTGCAGTGGCGCAATCTCGGCTCACTGCAAGCTCCGCCTCCCGGGTTCACGCCATTCTCCTGCCTCAGCCTCTCCAAGTAGCTGGGACTACAGGCGCCCGCCACCGCGCCCGGCTAATTTTTTGTATTTTTTTAGTAGAGACGGGGTTTCACCGTGGTCTCGATCTCCTGACCTCGTGATCCGCCCGCCTCGGCCTCCCAAAGTGCTGGGATTACAAGCGTGAGCCACCGCGCCCGGCCGGTACTTTGTATTTCTAATTGTAGAAACATATTCCTTCTTCCATTTGGGTGGACAAAGGAGGAGGCCTAGTCAAACATAGCACAGGAATGGAGGAGAGAACTGTGAAAATTGAAAAAAAAAAAAAGCACGAGTAGTCCCTCCATCCCACTCTGATCTCCTTGCCTTCTCCTGGCAAATAATGTAACTACCAAGCATTTCCAAGAAACTCCTAAAAATCTTGTCATAAGCCTGTGGGATTTGCATCATAAACTGTCGATAGTGTGTGCATTATCTTTCAAGGCAAGTTACAGGTACTTCTACACATCAAATCTCTCAGTAAAAAATGTTTCTGTGGTGAGAAATTTACTCTATCAGAAGCATTTCTAAGGTTCAGGCAATGAAAGGTGGCTCTACTGATCTGGTGAAAGAAAACATTCAGCACAAAAGGTATTGCTGCTGGAATGCAGAAGGGAACCATTACCTTTCCTCTGGGAAGAACAACAGCCAGAGCAGTGTACATGGCTTATGAATCTACTATTTGCTGGGAAGTTACACTGGCTAATTGACCACCAGGTGAGAGGCAGCAAAGAACAGTGGGAAGAGAACCCACCTTAGAATTGGACAGACCTGAGTTCAAAACTCAACTTTTTTTAAACATAAGTCTCTTTTTTAATTTAAATTTTTATTTCCATAGTTTATTGAGAAACAGGTGGTGTTTGGTTACATAAGTTTTTTAGTGGTGATTTGTGAGATTTTGGTGTACCTGTCACCCAAACAGTATACACTGCACCTAATTTGTAGTCTTTTATCCCTCATCTGCTTCCCACCCTTTCCCCCTGAGTTCCCAAAGCCCACTGTACCATTCTTATGCCTATGCATCCTCATAGCTTAGCTTCCACCTATGTGTAAAAACATACGATGTTTGGTTTTCAATTTCTGAGTTACTTTACTTAGAATAATAGTCTCTATCCAGGTTGCTGTGAATGCCATTAATTCATTCCTTTTTATGACTAAGTAGTATTCCAACACACACACACACATTCCAACATATATACGTTTATATATATATGTATATGTGTGAATATATATATATGTGTGAATATATATATATGTGTGAATATATATATATATCGATATATATATATCGATATATATATATCGATATATATATATCTATATATATAGATATATATATCACACTTTCTTTATCCACGTGTTGATTCATGGGCATTTGGGTTGTTTCCACATTTTTGCAATTGTGAATTGTGCTGCTTTAAAGATGTGTGTGCAAGTATCTTTTTTGTATGATGACTTCTTTTCCTCTGGGTAGGTACCCAAGAGTGGGATTGCTAGATCAAATGCTAGTTCTACTTTTAGTTCTTTAAGGAATCTCCACACTGCTGTACTAGTTTGCATTCCCAACAGCAGTGTGGAAATATTCCCCATTCACCACTTCTGTGCCAAAATCTGTTATTTTTTGATTATGGCCATTCTTGCAGGAGTAAGGTGGTATTGCATTGTGGTTTTGATTTGCATTTCCCTGATCTTTAGTGATAATGAGCATTTTTTCATATGTTTCTGGCCATTTGTATATCTTATTTTGAGAGCTGTTTGTTCATGTCCTTAGCCCATGTTTTGATGGGATTGTTTGTTTGTTTTTTTCTTGCTAATTTGTTTGAGTTTGTTATATATTCTGGATATTAGTCTTTGGCAGATGTATAGATTGTGAAGATTTTCTCCCACTCTTTGGGTTGCCTGTTTGCTCTGCTGTTTCTTTTGCCATGCAAAAGCTCTTTAGTTTAATTAAATCCCAGCTATGTATTTTTGTTTGTATTGCATTTGCTTTTGGGTTCTTGGTCATGAAATTCTTGCATAAGCCAATGTTTAGAAGGGTTTTTTTGATGTTATTTTCTAGAATTTTTATGGTTTCAGGTCTTAGATTTAAGTCCTTAATTCATCTTGAGTTGATTTTTGTATAAGGTGAAAGATGAGGATCCAGTTTCATTCACCTACATGTGGCTTGCCAATTATCCCTGCACAATTTGTTGAAAATAATGTATTTTCCCCACTTTACGTTTTTGTTTGCTTTGTCGAAGATCAGTTGGCTGTAAGAATTTGGCTTTGTTTCTGGGTTATCCATTCTGTTCCATTGGTCTATGCACCTATTTTTATACAAGTACTGTGCTGTTTTGGTGACTATGGCCTTATAGTATAGTTTAAAATCAGGTAATGTGATGCCTCCAGATTTGTTCATTTTGCTTGGTCTTGCTTTGGCAATGCGGGCTCTTTTTTGGTTCCATGTAAATTTTAGGATTTTTTTTCTAGCTCTGTGGAGGATGGTGGTATTTTGATGGGAATTGCACTGAATTTGTTGATTGCTTTTGACAGTATAGTCATTTTCACAATATTTAATCTACCCTTCCATGAGCATGAGATGTGTTTCCATTTGTTTATGTTGTCTGTTTCCTGACAGGAGTGTTTTGTAGTTTTCCTTGTAGAGGCTTTTCACCTCCTTGACTGGGTATATTCCTAAATATTTTATTTAATTTTATTTTATTTTTGTAGCTATTGTAAAAGGCGTTGAGTTCTTGATTTGATTCTCAGCTTGGTCACTGTTGGTGTATAGGAGAGCTACTGATTTGTATACATTAATTTTGTATCCAGAAACTTTGCTGAATTCTTTTATCAGTTCTAGGGGCTTTTCGGAGGAGTGTTTAGGGTGTCCTAGTATACAATAATATCATCAGCAAATAGCGACAGTTTGTCTTCTTGAATAATTTGGATGCCCTTGATTTCTTTCTCCTGTCTGAGTGATCTGGCTAAGACTTCCAGTGCTGTGTTGAAGAGAAGTGGTGAGAGTGAATATCCTCGTCTTGTTCCAGTTCTCAGGGGAAATGCTTTCAATTTTTCCCCATTCGGTATTATGTTGGCTGTGAGTTTGTCATAGTTGGCTTTTATTACAATGAGGCATGTCCCTTGTATGCCAGTTTTGCTGAGAGTTTTAATCATAAAGCGATGCTGAATTTTGTCACGTGCTTTGCATCTATTGAGATAATCATGTGATTTTTGTTTTTAATTCTGTTTATGTGTTGTATCACATTAATTGGCTTGCATATGTTAAACCCATCCTGCATCCCTGGTATGAAACTCACTTGATCATGGTAGATTATCTTTTTGATATGTTGTTAGATTCGGTTAGCTAGTATTTTATTAAGGATTTTTACATCTATGTTCATCAGGGATATTGGTCTGTGGTTTTCTTTTTTTGGTTATGTCCTTTTCTGGTTTTGGTATTAGGGTGATACTGGCTTCACTGAATGATTTATGGAGGATTCACTTTTTCTCTATCTTGTGGAATAGTGTCAATAGGATTGGTACCAATTCTTCTTTGAATGTATGGAAGAATTCCGCTGTGAATCTAACCGGTCCTGGACTTCTTTTTTTGTTGGTATTTTTTTTATTATCATTTCAATATCACTGCATGCTATTGGTCTGTTCAGGGTATCTAATTCAACCTGATTTAAGCTAGGAGGGATGTATCTTTCCAGGAATTTTTTCATATCCTCTAGGTTATCTAGTATATGCACATAAAGGTATTCATAGTAGCGTTGAATGGTGTTTTTATTTCTGTGGTATTAGTTGTAATATATCCCGTTTTGTTTCTAATTGAGCTTATTTGGATTTTATCTCTGCTTTTATGGTTAATCTTGCAAATAGTCTATGAACTTTAGTTATCTTTTCAAAGAACCAGTTTTTTGTTTCATATATCTTTTGTATATTATTGTTTCAATATCATTTAGTTCTTCTCTGATCTACCTTATTTTCTTTCTTCTGCTGGGTTTGGGTTTGGTTTGTTCTTGTTTCTCTATTTCCTTGAGATGTGACCTTAGATTTTCTGTTTGTGTTCTTTTAGACTTTTTGATGTAGGTGCTTAGGGCTATGAGCTTTCATCTTAGCACTGCTTTTGCTGTATCTTAGGGGTTTTGATAGGTTGTGTCACTATTTCGTTCAGTTTGAAGAATTTTTTTAATTTCCATCTTTGCAGGTTCCTTTTGGAGTTGATTCCCAGTTTTATTCCACTGTGGTCTGAGAGAGTGGTTGATACCATTTCAATTTGCTCAAATTTATTGAAGCTTGTTTAGTGACCTATCATATGGTCTATCTTGGAAAAAGTTCCATGTGCTGATGAATAGAATATATATTCTGTGTTTGTTGGGTGGAATCTTCTGCAAATATCTGTTAAGTCCATTTGTTCCAGGGTATAGTTTAAATCCATTATTTCTTTTCTTTTCTTTTCTTTTTTGGTGGAGACTTGCTCTGTTGCCCAGGCTGGAATGCAGTGGCATGATCTCGGCTCACTGCAAGCTCCACCTCCCAGGTTCATGCTATTCTCCTGCCTCAACCTCCCTAGCAGCTGGGACTACAGGTGCCCGCCACCATACCCGGCCAATTTTTTTGTATTTTTAGTAGAGACAGGGTTTCACTGTGTTAGCCAGGATGGTCTCGATCTCCTGACCTCATGATCTGCCCACCTCGGCCTCCCAAAGTGCTGGGATTACAGGCGTGAGCCACCGTGCCCGGCTTTCCATTGTTTCTTTGTTGACTTTCTGTCTTGATAACCTGTCTAGTGCTGTCAGTGGAGCATTGAAGTCCTCCACTATTATTGTGTTGCTATCTATCTCATTTCTTAGGTCTATTAGTAATTGTTTTATAAATTTTGGACTCCAGTGTTAGGTGCATGTAAATTTAAGATTGTGATATTTTCCTGTTGGACAAGGCCTTTTATCATTATATAATGTCCCTCTTTGTCTTTTTTAAACTGCTGTTGCTTTAAAGTCTTTTTTGTCCAATATAAGACTAGCTACTCCTGCTTGCTTTTAGTGTCCATTTGCATGGAACGTCTTTTTCCTTTACCTTAAGTTTATGTGAATCCTTGTGTTAGGTGAGTCTCTTGAAGGCAGCAGATAGGTGATTGGTGAATTCTTATCTATTCTGCAATTCTGTATCTTTTAAGTGGAGCATTTAGGACATTTACAGTCAGTATTAGTATTGAGACGTGAGGTACTATTCCCTTTACTATGCTATTTGTTGCCTGTATACCTTGCTTTTTTTTTAATTGTATTTTTGTTTTATAGGTCCTGTGAGATTTATGCTTTAAAGAGGTTCTGTTTTGATGTGTTTCCAGGATTTGTTTCAAGACTTAGAGCTCATTTTAGCTGTTCTTGTAGTGCTGGCTTGGTAGTAGTGAATTCTATCAGCATTTGTCGGAAAAAGACTGTATCTTTCCTTCATTTATGAAGCTTAGTTTTGCTGGATACCAAATTCTTGGCTGATAATTGTTTTTTTTTTTTTAAGGAGGCTGATGATAGGGCCCCAATCCCTTCTAGCTTGTAGGTTTTCAGCTGAGAAATCTGCTGTTAATCTGATAGATTTTCCTTCATAGTTTACCTGATGCCTTTGCCTCACAATTCTTAAGATTCTCTCCTACATCTTAACTTGAGATAACCTGATGGCAATGTGCCTAGGCGATGATCTTTTTGTGATGAATTTCCAAAGTGTTCTTTGAACTTCTTATATTTGAATGTCTAGGTCTCTAGCGATGCTGAGGAAGTTTTCCTCGATTATTTCCCAAAATGTGTTTTATACTTTTAGATTTCTCTTCTTCCTCAGGAATGCCAATTTTTATTCTTAGGTTTGGTCATTTAACATAATACTGGACATCTTGGAGTCTTTGTTTATATTTTCTTATTCTTTTTTCTTTGTCTTTGTTGGATTGGGTTAATTCAAAAACCATGTCTTGGAGCTCTGAAGTATTTTCTTCTGATTGTTTGATTCTATTGCTGAGACTTTCCAAAGAATTTTGCATTTCTATAAATGTGTCCATTTTTTTCCTGAAGTTTTGGTGGTTTTTTATTTATGCTATCTATTTAACTGATGATTTCTCCCCTCATTTCTTGTATTTTTAAAATTTATTTAAATAGGGCTTCATTCTGGTGAAGGCTCTGGTGCCTTTTTGGTTAGCTTAATAGCTGACTTTCTGAATTTTTTTCACTTAAATCAGGGATTTCTTCTTGGTTTGGATCCATTGCTGGTGAGCTAGTGTAATTTTTGGGGGGTGTTAAAGAACGTCGTTTGGTCATATTACCAGAGTTGGTTTTCTGGTTCCTTCTCATTTGGGTAGGCTCTGTCAGAAGAGAGGTCTAGGGCTCAAGGCTGTTGTTCAGATTATTTTGTCCCATGAGGTGTTCCCTTGATGTAGTACTCTCCCCCTTTTCCTAGGGATGTGGCTTCCTGAGAGCTGGGCTGTAGTAGTTGTTATCTCTCTTCTGCATCTATTCACCCAGCAGGTCTACCAGGCTCCGGGCTGGTTCTGGGGGCTGTCTGTATGGAGTCCTGTGATGTGAACCATCTGTGCGTCTCTCAGCCGTGGATACCAGCACAGTATTTGGGGCATCTTCTGGGTCCTGCAGAAGCAATCTGCTTCCTTCAGAGGTTCTGTGGGTTCTCTCAGGTTTCTTGATTTATTCTTGCAGCAGTTCTGAAGCAAAAGTTCATGATGTGAGACTCCATGCACTGCTCTGTCTGTCCAAGTGGGAGCTGCAATCTAGTCCTTCCTCCCATCCGCCATCCTCCCAAGTCATAAATCTCAACGTTTTCACATTGTAGTTACAAGGTTTTTGGCAAATTACCTGACTCTTCTAGATTACAGCTTCTTCATTATAAAATGAAAATATATAATAACATTTACCACTTAACACTGTTGTAACAATTAGAGATAAGTTAGTGCCACCCCAAACCTAGTAGTTACATAAGTATATATAGAATATTCATCAAAAAATGGAATTTTTGTATAGAACTTGCCCGTAAATAGCTGTATGACAATTAAAAATTTTCTTCCCCTTTTTAGGTCCAAGATTCCTTATGGGTAAAAGGAAGGGAGCACACTAGACAATTGTCAAGATCCTTTTCAGCACTAACTTGGTGCAGTGTTAGAGCTGCTTCCCTGGAGATGCTAAGAAGGCTGGTGTGCTTCATACTTACTTGAAGAGTGATGCTTTTGCCTTTGGTCACTTTGATTAGTTCACAGTACCAGCCCCAGAGCTGCAGCTGAAGCTAAGGAGGGGAAAAGAAGGAAGCACTGTGATTCTGTAACTTGGGAATGTCCCTCTTTCCCTTTTGCACAAGAAGCATGACCTTCCTGGACTCCATTTTCTTCATCTTAAAATGGAGTTATTTTGTAGGGTTGTTGTGAGGATCAAATGAGGAGATCAATGTAAAGCATCTAGTACAGTTCCTATTACAAAATAGATACTCAATAAATGATAGTTTATATTATAATTGAGCTGGGTTCAGGCAATCAATACATAAGAGAAGTACTTGTAAACAAATCTTTGGATAAAATCAAGTTATTAGATAGATATATAACTTCCTTTAATATTAATTGCAAGATACAGTTATTGAGTATGATGTGTGAGGGACATCAAGGGTAATGAACAACTACATGCATAATTTTGTCACTCACTGAGACAAGGAACACAGGTGGAGGAAAAGGTAATGTGTTCAATTTTAGATATGTTGAATTTGAGATGCATGTGGGCCTCCCAAATGAAGGTTCTACTAAGCAGTTACATATGTCCATTTGAATCTCAGGAAAAGCAATCTGGATTAGGCAAATGGACATCAAACCAGAGATGGTGGATAAACACATGGGGATGGATGAGATTATTCATATAAATTATTTGGACTAAAAATTATAGCGGGACAGGGATTGGACCCTTAGGAACACCAACATTCAAATGGCTGGTAGAGGAGAGTAACAGAGTGACTAGAGATGTAAGAGTGAATCCTGGTAAGGATTACACTACGAAAGCCATTGGAAGAGAGCAGTCAGGAAAGAGCTGTCAAAAATATCAAATGCTGACAAAAAGGCAAGTCTTTAAGGAATGAGTATTCTTGGATTTAGCAGTAAGAAGGTTGTGTATTATTATTATGTCCTTGATTTTCACTGAAAGACAACATGAGAAAGGACCAAATGACAAATGTGACAACACATCCCATAAAACTACTACCAAAAACTAGAGTGACTAATATTTTTTCCTGTCCCTCGTATATACACTTATTAAATTCTTATTAGAAACTAGCTCCAGGAAAAATTTACTTTCTTTCTTGCATCTATTCCACAGACAGCCATTGAGTACCTACTATAGGACACACTGATAAGTGCTTGTGATGCAAATAGAGTTGAGTCATTGTCTTTACTCTCAAAAAACTCATTAAAACTTCATTTATTCATACAATAAATGCTTATGAATCTCCTAACATATACGCCGGATCCTGTGCTAATCACAAGATTGGTATAGCCCCTCCTGCATGGGGTTTCTAGTTTATTTCTTGAAGAGCTATTATTATTTTATTTATTGGACAATGTTCACTGTATAACTATCAAATTTCCCTTTTTGGTTTTACATCCAGGAACCCCCAAATTACATTCACTTAAATATCTAGAATGATCCTATCTGACTCTGCAAGAATTGTGAAAATAAGACTTTTTAATCTTTCTTTAACGGCTCTAATTGTACATGTCTTCTATCATAAGACTGAAAAATTTTTTCTGGAAACAAGTAAAGTATAAGTAAAAAATAAAGGCATACATACAAGCAAATACGTAATGAAAAGGAATGGACACAGAGTCCTTCCCAGCTATTGCATTTTGTTTAGATGGCCTTCACATAGTAATTACCCCTTGACTTCTCTTAATCCTTGTCCATCTCCAAAATTCCAAACATCCCATTAGGAAAACTTATCTAAACTTCCAAACCGCTCATTGAAATGAATAAGATCATGCAAATATTCCCCTCCAACTACATATCACTCATATACATCCATGAGCTAGAGTCACAGGGAATAGCTGTGTGGAAGATAGAAATTGATGAATGATGCCAACCCCAACGCCATTACACCTTTTTTTTTGAATGAATGACTCTTTATTTAGGGAATTTTCCTCCTTTCCCCTTTATCTTCAAAGCGCTTTGTTTAACTTGCAAATGTACTGGACTGTTCCTTTGTGTGCTATATTTGATGGGGGGAGGTGGATATGAAGAGGCTGGACATTTCACCAGTTTCACCCCAGTGTTTGAGGTCTAGGAATAGGATTTCTAGTAATTGGGACAATGAAATTCCACATCAATAAAAAAAAATTGGGTTGTCCCATGTAGTTTATTAAAATAGGATTTTATCTGCACATGTGTGTGATAATAACTGATTGCATTATTATGAAATAAGTCCATTTGTATGTATTTTTCTGTTTTATTTTAAAAAGAGAAGCACATAATGAGAGCCAAGATAATTACCAATAAAACCTAAATATTAGGCAGATTAGGAAAGAAAAAGAAATGAAAACAATAACAACAACAAAACCAATTCAACTCAAATCACATCACAGAGGATCAGCCTCCCTGAGCATTTCCATGGCAATAGGATCTTCCCCTTCACGATACTCCCTAAGTGCCCGTGGCCCAGATTTGAGCTAACATATAATTTAACATGCCAAAACTTAAAGTATCACACAACACTTTTTAAAATTTGTTCTATTTTGCTAGAAACCCTTCAGAAAGGGGATTAGAGACTACAAGTAGGCCTATGATAAGAGAGTCATTTTATTTAATTGATTAGATTCTGTTTTGTAGATACCAATGCTTGCCTCTTGGAAACATGTCACATGGGCATGCAGGAGAAAATTTGGAGATGGAGAATCCCTCTGCTGCTGTTTGTATCAATAGGTCAGTTTGCTGATTTCCATGTGTTATTACTCTAAGCTTCTTTCCTCTCTCCCACCCCAAGTTGCCAGGGCAATCTTTTCACAAACAGCAGCAACCACAAGTATAATTATGGAGACCAAATCACTCTAAAATGAGAATAGGTTTTCTTTTTTTAGAGACCTCAGCCTAGAGAAGTTAAACTTAATGGCAAGACTTCTCATCTGCAGTTTGGGTGTCACATGGTGAATAAATAGAAGGTATAAATGGGAGGCCTAATGTCAAAATTTTCCAAGACTTCCATCTCTGGTACTGTGGCCATTAGAGCATTCACGGTCTTTGTGCATTCCTGGTAATGCCCAACATTTCCAATCTGTCTGACATAATCCTTTGGTGCACTAAATCCACTTTCCAGACACAACTTATGATGTGGTTTGGCTCTGTGTCCCCACCCAAATCTCATCTTGAATCGTACTCCCATAATTCCCACATGTTGTGGGAGGGAACTGATGGGAGATAATTGAATTATGTGGTAGTTTCTTTCACCCTGCTCTGTGGTAATGAATAAGTCTCATGAGATCTGATGGTTTGATAAGGGGAAGCCCATTTCACTTGGTTCTGATTTTCTCTTTGCCTGCTGACATACACGTAAGATGTGACGTGCTCCTCCTCACCTTCTGCCATTATTGTGAGGCTTCCCCAGCCACATGGAACTGTAAGTCCAATTAAATGCTTTTTCCTATTTAAATTACCCAGTCTTGGGTATGTCTTTGTTAGCAGCATGAAAATGGACTGATACACCTTACAAAGGCTTATGCCTAAAAGCTTTGGAGGGCATATTTCACCAGATACACTCCTGAATTTCTTTTTTATCCAATTAAAATCTATCTACTGCCTACTGATTAATCTATCTATCTATCTATCATCTATCTATCTCTATCATTCATTTTCCTTTACGTGCTTAAATTGCTGTTTGATAGAAGCAATCCAAATTATGAGCACGGATTGAAGGTAAATTTGGGACAAAGTAGATCTCTCATTTTTGTGCCATGCTCACAGTCATTGCCTTAGGTGATGCCAGAACTGGATAGAAGTAGAAAACAGAGGTGAGCATTGTTTGTGCTTTAAGACAAGGGAATTGATAGGTTTTAGGGTAGATAACAGAGCAACAAACCTAATGCCTAAGGTCCTGGAAGGCATAATCTAGAAAAGGAGCCTATATTGGGAGTCTGGAGGTATAGTCAAAGATAAAGAGGTGAGAATATAGGCACTGTTGTGAGACAACCTGATATATTCTGCCCACTGATGGCCTAATTCTCTGGAGCTATTTTATTAGGTTAGTTCCTCACTTCTTCCCTTTCTATTTTGTTCCTCTTTGAAAAATAATTTGTGAGAGACTTAAAATGTGCTGGACAGTGGATTTGCTCCATAAGTATCTTAAAAAGGTTTATGATAAGTTTATATCAAGTTTATTTCCCTTAGCTCTTTCAATGCAATCATATGCTGTTTCCCCATGATCTCTTTATTTATTTGTACAGAAAATTCATGAAAGTTATTGAAAACGTACTCAAATTTAAGACAATATAGTAATGAAGGTATGGGAAATTTGTTGGACCATTACTATGTGCCAAGTAGTTCCTTACACACAGTTTTATCTATTAATTATCATAACAATCCTGTGATGAAAGTAGCATAAGTATTATTATCTCAATTTTTCAGATAATTTTACGTCACAGAGATTAAATAGCTTTCTTAAGTTTCTACAGCTAGTGGGTAGCTGCCAAGGTTCAGAGACAGATATATATGACTATAATGCCATTTATCTTTCTTTTGCATTTTTAAAAGAAAAATGTCTTATTCATCAACACCAATTTTCAAAATTCAAGGCATTCCAAATAGTCACTGCCTTCCTAAGGTATTTTAGATCAAATATAAATTGTCTCAAGTTAGGCTTTCTTTTTTTTTTTTTTTTGAGATGGAGTCTCGCTCTGTCACCCAGGCTGGAGTGCAGTGGCGCAATCTCAGCTCACTGCAAGCTTCGCCTCCCGGGTTCATGCCATTCTCCTGCCTCAGCCTCTCCGAGTAGCTGGGACTACAGGTGCCCGCCACCACTCCCGGCTAATTTTTTGTAATTTTTAGTAGAGACGGGGTTTCACCGTGGTCTCGATCTCCTGACCTCGTGATCCGCCCGCCTCGGCCTCCCAAAGTGCTAGGATTACCAGCGTGAGCCACCGTGCCCGGCCAAGTTCAGCTTTCTTGGTGCTAAGCTTCACAGTCCTCAGATAAGAAAAAGTGCCAGACATCTCACCATGATATTTCTGTCATGTAGTTTTAAGGACAGACAATACTAGGAGCATGAAATGTGTCTCACCACTATCCTCACATTGAAAACTCTGGGGTTTAGCATCTTGCTTCTGTTCATTCACTTGCTCAAACAATTTAGTTGACTTTGTGTCCTTGCTTTTGGGATCCATGAATGATAAAATAGATAATATGCTATTTTGGAAAACCTGGCATTTTCACATTTTTAATGTCCTTTGGAAGAAATATATTTGGTGAAATGATTATGTCTTCCTTTAGGAATACGATTCAAAAAGAATTTTCCATAAAGGGCTGCACATTATGACAAATAGATGAATAAAACTAGTACACTGGCTTTACATTTTATACTAAAGTGCTTGATGTTATTGTGCACATGACCCACAGGCACTGACAGGTTTTGAGCAGTTAAATGACATGATTATTTTTGGGCTTTAGGAAGAGTACTCTGAATTCTCTGTGGAAAATGGATTAGGAAGGGGAGAAAAAAAGGCAAACTGAACATTTAGGGGACTCTTGCTAGTTAAGATGACAAATGCTGAGGTTTTCATTTAAAAATAAGGGGAATGAAGAAGAGGGAAAAATAGTTGTTTATAACCAGTTATATTGTGATCAATTATAAGAAGGTGGTGGGGTGATACCAAGATATTTTCATGATGATACCAAGATTTATGACTTGGGTAATTGGGTGTATGTTTGTGCTAATACACAGATAGGAAATACTGGAAAAGGAGAATTGTGTTTGAGTTAAGATAAGGAAAAAAGTTACGTGTTTGGAAATTTTGAGATAGAGGTACTTGTTGCCAATTCCGATGGAGATGTCTCATATACGGTTGAAACATGGATCTGGAGTGCAAAGGACAAGCCTTGGCTAGGATATGGACCAAATGAGAATATATTGAATAAAAAATGACTCAATGATGAAACTACAAAGAACACCATAAAAAAGATGAAGGAAGCTAGCAGTTAGAGATATAGGAGAAGATCATTTCACAACAAAGAGAATATGCTTTAATTAGTTATAAATTAACAGACAGGTTAAGTAGGCTCATAATTAAAATAGTCCAGTGACCTTAGAAACTAAGAAGCCATCAGTTGCCTTTGTGGGAATAGTGGTTGGAATAGAAGCCAAATTACTGCACATTGAGGAGTAAATTGGTGGTGAGGATATGGAGAGAGCCTATTTTTTAAAAGGTTGTCTGTGAAAGAAAGTAGGATAGAGAAAATTAGAGGGGAAAGTAGGGCCCAGGGAATTACTGTTATTGATATTATTATGGTTACTTTTAAGGTGGAGCTACCTGAACCAATTCATATGCTAAAGGGAAAGAGACAGTGAAGGGGTAAGAGCAAGGTTGTTGGGGAAGCAGGAGAGGATGAGATAAGCACTGAACAGGAAAAGGAGTAATTCTTTCCACTGAGATATCAGGAAGAAATGTTTTAAGGACAGCTACAGATACAGAGAAATTTGTAGAGTTTGAGGCAGGAAGTCATGGGTGTTCCTAACATCTTTTCTCTGGTAAGTAGGAGGTGATGTCATGCTGGGGATATGCCCCCAAATCTGGCCATAAACTGGCCCAAAATCTGGCCATAAACGAAATCTCTGCAGCACTGTGACATGCTCATGATGGCCATGATGCCCACGCTGAAGGTTTTGGGTTTACCAGAATGAGGGCAAGGAACACGTGGCCCACCCAGGGCGGAAAACTGCTTAAAGGCGTTCCTGAACAACAAACAATAGCATGAGTGATCTGTGCCTTAAGGACATGTTCCTGCTGCAGATAACTAGCCAGAGCCCATCCCTTTGTTTCGGTTCATCCCTTTGTTTCCCATAAGGAATACTTTTAGTTAATCTATAATCTATAGAAATAATGCTTATCACTGGCTTGCTGTCAATAAATATGTGGGTACACCTCTGTTTGTAGCTCTGAGCTCTGAAGGCTGTGAGTCCCCTGATTTTCCACTCCACAAGCTCTATTTCTGTGTGTGTGTCTTTAATTCCTCTAACGCTCCTGGGATAGGGCCTCCCTGACCAAGCTGGTCTCGGCAATGTCATCTGCTCAAAGGGAGGGGGGGTTGTGGTGAGGATTCTGAAGAGAGGTTTGGAATTGCTCTTGAGAATGGGAAAAGGCATTTACTAGAAAAATTTCTGAGCTACACTGAAGCTCTGTTAGATGGGACTTGCAGTCATTCTTTTCATTATTATGCATTTTTCTCCTTTTGCAGCACTTGGGTGCTTGGGTACATCAGAAAAAAAAAGAAGATGCTTAGTTTGCATCAGGACTAGGGTTTAGTAGGGCAGATATGATTCAATGATAAAAGGAAAAGGTTGTTGAGAGTCTTAGAAAAAGGGAAGTTCAGGTGAGGTCTCTGGTGTCCAGACTAAATAGAGAAGGAAGTAAAGCAAAAGACAAATTATGCACTGAAATAAAGAGAGGTGTTGAATGACTGTAGGTCACAAAATAAGCATTGTCAGAGAAAAAAGTGAGAGATCTGAAGGAAATAAGCATTATCAGAGAAAAAAGTGAGAGATCTGAAGGTTCATTGTCTTGGAGTCCATTAGTGAGACACCTGAATTTGTGTTTTAAATGTAAAGCAGCTTTACCTTATGACAATATTTATATGTGGCCAGAGGAGTATGAAACTGAAGCCGAGTTTGTAAATAAATTCATTGTAGTTTAAAAGGTCAAGGAACTGTTAGGCTAAAGTAGTAGGTGAAATAGTGAAATGGACATTGAAGTCTCTTTGGAGACTTCAAGATATGAAGTGGTAAATCAACGTGGAGATAGGGTCATCATGAAAAAAATGGCACAGTGATCAACAGCACCAAAGTGGAGGGAAAGAATAGTTTAGCTAGGTGGCATGAATCTAAGAGGACAAAGATTTCTGTACATGAGGAAAGGAGAGTTTTCATATCTAAGTGGTGATGGAAGCAAAGAGAATGCCAATGCCACCACAGAGGATATGGAGAGCAGAGGAGAACCAGAGCCACATTTCCTTTTACATTTTTAATTTGTAATTTTTGTGGATATGTAGTATGTGTATATATTTCTGGGGCACATGGCATATTTTGAAACAGGAATGCAGTGAGTCACATCAAGGTAAATGGGGTATCTATCACCTCAAAAATCTCTCCTTTGTGTTACAAAAAGTGTAATTATAGTCTTTTAGTTTTTTTAATGTACAATTCAATTATTGACTATAGTCACCCTGTTGTACTATCCAATACTCGATCTTATTCATACTTTCTAACTACTATTGTGGGCCTGTTCATCAACTCCACTTCCATCTCTTGACACTCCACTACCTTTCGCAGGCTCTGGTAACAGGCTCTTGTAATATCTTCCTCTATGAGTTTCATTATTTTAATTTTAATTTATAGCTTACACATATAACTGAGAATATGCAAGGTTTGTCTTTTGGTGTCTGGCTTATTTCACTTAATGACCAACAGGTCCATCCATGTTGTTACAAATGACAGGACATCATGATTTGTTGTGGCTGAATAGTATTCCATGATGCATATTTGTACCACATTTTCTTTATCCATTCTTCTGTTGATGAACACTTAAGTTGCATTCAAATCTTAGCTTTAGAAACCATATAGCAATTATTGCCTCCTCCTGTATTTTTCAGAACAGCTTGAATAGATTTGGTATTATGCCTTAAGTGTTTCATAGAATTCAGCAGGGAAGTCATCAGGTCCCAGGCTTTTATTTGTTAGGAGAACTTTTACTGTGACTTCAAGCTTGTTACTTGTTATTGATCTGTTCAGGTTTTGCATTTCTTTATAGGTTGTAGGTGTCTAGGAATTTATCCTTTTCTTCTAGATTTTCCAATTTATTGGCACATAGTTGCTCATAGTAGTCACTGATGATCCTTTGCATTTCTGCAGTATCAGTTGTAATGTCTCCTTTTTCATCTCTGATTTTATTTATTTCAGTTGTCTTTACTTTTTGCTTAGTTATTCTACCCAGAGGTTTGCCAATTTTGTTTATTTTTTCATCAAACCAACTTTTTGTTTTCTTGAAATTTGTACTGATTCTTTCATTTCAGTTTCATTTATTTCTGCTCTGATCTTGATTATTTCTTTTCTTCTACTAATTGCACATTTGTTTTGCCCTTGCTTTTCTATTTCCTTAAGATGCATCTTGGAAGGCAACCAAGATGGCTGAATAGAAACTGCTCCACTCTGTGATTCCCACTAAGAAGGATGAAAACAGCAAGTGAATTCTGCATCTTCAATTGAGGAACCAAGGTTCTCTCACTGGGATGGACTAGTTGGTTGGCATGACCAACAGAAAGCAAGAAAACACAGGGTGGAGTGAGGGTCCACATGGGAGCTACATGGGGCAAAAAGAACTCTGTTCCCCAGCCAAGGGAGGTGGTGAGGGATTGTGCTTCTCCTCCCTGGAAACTACATTTTCCCCACAGATCCTTGCAACTAATGAATCAGAAGGTCCCCTCCTAAGTCCACAGCATCAGAGGCTTGGGTCTCAAGCACAAAGCTGTGGAGACTCACTGTGGCTGTTTGGGCAGGAGTCCTCTGGAGCAGGCACTAAGACGCAGGAGTATTTGCAAACTCTGGCTCTGGGAACTCCTGTGAGGTAAGATACCCATCCTCCATAAGAAGATCAATCCAAGCCAAATAATCATCAGATTCTCCAAGGTCAAAATGAAGGAAAAAATGTTAAGGACAGCCAGAGGAAAAGACCAGGTCACCTATAAAAGGAAGCCCATCAGACTAACAGCAAACCTCTCAGTGGAAACCCTAAAAACCAGAAGAGATTGGAGGCTGATATTCAACATTCTTAAAAAAAAAAAAACAGAATTTCCAACCCAGAATTTCATTTCTAGCCAAACTAAGCTTCATACAAGAAGGAGAAATAAAATCTTTTTCAGACAAGAAAATGCTGAGGGATTTCATCACTGCCAGGTGCCTTGCAAGAGCACCTGAAAGAAGCACTAAATATGGAAATGAGAAAGCACTACCAGCTACTACAAAAACACACTGAAGTACACAAGACCAATTACACTATGAAGCAAACACATAAACAAGTCTGCAAACTAACCAACTAGCATCATGATGTCAGAATCAAATTCACACATAACAATATTAATCTTAAATGTAAATGGGCTAAATGCCCCAACTAAAAGACACAGAGTGGAAAACTGGATAAAGACTCAAAATGCTTCAGTATGCTGTATTCAAGAGGCCCATCTCACATGTAAAGATGCACATAGACTCAAAATAGAAGAATGGAGGAAAATTTATCAAGCAAATGGAAAACAGAAAAAAAGCAGTGGTTGCAATCCTAGTTTCTAACAAAACAGACATTAAACCAACAAAGATTAATAAAAAAGACAAAAAAAGGCATTACATAGTGGTAAAGGGGTGAATTCAAAAAGAAGATCTAACTATCATAAATAGATATGCAACCAATACAGGCGCACCCAGATTAATAAAACAAGTTCTTAGAGACCTACAAAGAGACTTAGACTCCCACACAATGATAGAGGAAAACTTTAACACCCCACTGTCAGTATTAGACAGATTATTGAGACAGAAAGTTAAAAAAATATTTAAGACTTGAACTCAGCTCTGGATCAAGTAGACCTGAT
>NW_026652282.1:64811768-64856605 GCF_009828535.3 Hylobates moloch
CAGAACTCTCCATTCTAAAACAAGAGAATATACATTATTCTCAGTGCCACATGGCACTTACTCTAAAATGGATGAAATAATTGGAAGTACATCACTCCTCAGCAAATGCAAAAGAACTGAAATCATAACAGTCTCTCAGACCACATCACAATCAAATTAGAACTCAAGATTGAGAAACTCACTCAAAACCACACAGCTACATGAAAATTGAACAAACTGCTCCTGAATGACTCCTGGGTAAATAACAAAATTAAGGTGGAAATTAGGAAGTTCTTTGAAACCAATAGGAACAAAGAGACAACACACCAGAATATCAGGGACACAGCTAAGGCAGTGTTAAAAAAGAAATTTATAGCACTAAATGCCCACATCTAAAAGGTAGAAAGATCTCAAATTGATATCCTAGCATGACAACTAAAATAACTAGAAAACCAAGAGCAAACAAACCCCAAAGCTAGTAGATAACAAAAAAATAACCAAGCTCAGAGCAGAACTAAAGCAGATAGAGACATGAAAAACCCTTCAAATAATCAAAGAATCCAGGAGCAGATTTTTTGAAAAAAAATAATAACATAGTTTGCTAGCTAGATTAATAAAGAAAAAAGAGAAGAATCAAGTAGTCACAATAAAAAATGATAAAAGGGGTTATCACCACTAACCCCACAGAAATACAAGCATCAATCAGATAATACTATAAACAGCTCTATGCAAATAAACTAGAAAAGTTAGAAGAAATAGATTAATTCCTGAACACATACACTCTCCCAAGGCTTAACCGGGAAGAAGTTGAATCCCTAGATATACCAATAACAAGTTCTGAAATTAAGGAAGTAATAAATAGCCTACCAACCCAAAACAGCCCAGGACCAGATGGCTTTACAGTTGAATTCCATCAGAGGCACAAAGAGGAGCTGGCACCATTTCTTCTGAAACTATTCCAAGCAATTGAAATGGAGGAACTCCTCCCTAATTCATCCTATAAGGCCAGCATCATCCTGATACCAAAACCTAGAAGAGATACAACAAAAAAAGAAAACTTTAGGTCAATATCCCTGATGAACATCAATGCAAAAATTCTCAATAAAATACTGGCAAACAGAACACAGTACCACATCAAAAAGCTTATCCACTATGACCAAGTTGGCTTTATTTCCGGGATGGAAGGCTGGTTAAACCTAAGCAAATCAATAAGCATCATTTATCACATAAACAGATCTAAAGACAAAAACACATAATTATGTTAATAGATGCAGAAAAGACCTTTGATAAAATAAAACATCTATTCATGTTAAAAACTGTCAATAAATTAGGTATTGAAGAAACACACCTCAAAATAATAACAGCCATTTATGACAAAGCCACAGCCAATATACTGAATGGGCAAAAGCTGGAAGCATTCCCCTTGAAAACTGGCACAAGACAAGGATGCTGTCCCTCACCACTCCTATTCAACATAGTATTGGAAGTTCTGGCTAGGGCAATCAAGCAGGAGAAAGAAATAAAGCATATTCAAATAGCAAGAGAGGATGTCAAAGTGTCTTTGCTTGCAGATGACATAATCCTATGTCTAGAAAACCTCACCGTCTCAGCACCAAAGCTTTTTAAGCTGATAAGCAACTTCAGCAAAGTCTCAGGATACAAAATCAATGTGCAGAAGTCACGATCATTCCTCTACATTAACAACAGGAAAGCAGAGAGCCAAATCATAAATAAATTGCCATTCACAATTGCTACAAAGAGAATAAAATACCTAGAAATACAGCTCACAAGGGAAGTAAAGGACCTCTTCAAGGAGAACTACAAACCATGGCTCAAGGAAACCAGAGAGGACACAATCAAATTTAAAAACACTTCATGCTCATGGATAGTAAGAATCAATATCGTGAAAATGGCTGTACTGTCCAAAATAATTTATAGATTCAATGCTATTCCCTTTAACCTACTGTTGACATTCCTAACAGAATTAGAAAAAAACTATTTTTAAAATTCATATGGAACCCAAAAATGGCTTGTATAGCCAAGACAATCCTAAGCAAAAAGAACAAAGCTGGAGGCATAATGCTACCCAACTTAAAACTATACTAGAAGGCTATGGTAACCAAAACAGCACAGTACTGGTACAAAAATAGGCACATAGGCATGGGAAAAGATTTCATGATGAAATCACCAAAAGCAATTGCAACAAAAGCAAAAATTGACCAATATGATCTAATTAAACTAAAGAGCTTCTGCACAGTAAAATAAACTATCATCAGAGTGAACAGGCAACCTACAAAGTGGGAGAAAATTTTTGCCATCTATTCATCTGACAAAATTCTAATATCAAGAATCTACAAGGAATTTAAACAAATTTACAATAAAAAACAACTCTATTAAAAAGTGGGCAAAGGACATGAACAGACATTTCTCAAATGAAGACGTTCATGCACCCAAAAAACTGAAAAAAAGCTCAGCATCACTGATCATTAGAGAAATGCAAATCAAAACCACAATGAGATACCATCTCATGCCAGTCAGAATGACAATTATTAAAAAGTCAAAAAACAACAGATGCTGGTGAGATTGCAGAGAAATAGGAATGCTTTTACACTGTTGGTGGAATGCAAATTTGTTAAACCATTGTGGAAGATGATGTGGTGATTCCTCAAAGATCTAGAACCAGAAATACCTTTGGACCCAGCAATCCCAGTACTGGGCATATACCCAAAGGAATATAAATCATTCTATTACAAAGATACATGGGTGCTTATATTTATTGCAGCATTATTCACAATAGCAAAGACATGGAATCAATTCAAATATTCATCAAAATAGACTGGATAAAGAAAATGTGATATATATATATATATATATATATATATATATATATACCATGGAATACTATGCAGCCATAAAAAGAACAAGATCATGTCTTTTGCAGGGACATGGATGAAGCTTGAAGCCATTATCCTCAGCAAACTAATGACAGAATATCAAACACTGCATGTTCTCACTCATAAGTGGGAGTTGAACAATGAGAACACATGGACACGATGAGGAGAACAACACACACTAGGGCCTGTTGGGGGGTGTGGTGGGGGGGTGAGAGAGCATTAGGAAAAATAGCTAATGCATGGTGGGCTTAATATCTAGGTGATGGGTTAATAGGTTCAGCAAACCACCATGGTACATGTTTACTATGTAACAAACCTGCACATCCAGCACATGTATCCCAGGACTAAAAATTGAAATTAAAAGAAAATAAAGAAAAACTTATTTCTTAAATCTTAAAATGAAGATTTTGTTTAAAAAAGATGCATCATCTTGAGGCCATTTATTTGAAGATTTTCTTCTTATTTGATGAAAGTGCTTATAGGTGTAAATGTCACTCATAATACTGCTGTCACCTTATTACAAAGGTTTTGGTATGTTGTGTTTCCATTATCACTTGTTTGAAACAATTTTTGAATTTCCTTCTTAATTTATGGACCCATTAATCATTCAAGAGCATATGGTTTTATTTCTATTTTAGTTTCCACAATTTCTCTTATTTATTTCTAGCTTTATTCCATTTTGGTAACAGAAGATGCTTAATATTATTTCAATTTTTTGAATGTTTTGAGACTTGTTTTATGACCTAACACTATTCTTGAGAGTGACTTATGTGCTGAGAAGAAGAATGTGTATACTGCAGGCGTTGGATGGAATTTTCTGTAAATATCAATTAAGTTCATTTGATTAATAGTGCAGATTAAGTTCCATGTTTCTTCCTTGATTTTCTGTCTGTGTGATCTCTTCAGTGCTGAAAGTGGGCTGTTGAGGTCTCCAGTCATTCTTGTATTGGGATCTATCTCCCTCTTTACCTCTAATAATATTAACATTATATATCTGGGTGCTTGTATCTTTAAAAATACAAGCTACTTGTATTTTTATCTTTATTTTACTTGTATTTTATCTTTAAAAATACAAGCTACAAAAATGTGTTGGGTACATGTATCTTTAAAAGTTATATCCTCTTACTGAATTTACCCCTATATCATTATATAATAGCAAAAATTTTCTCTTTATGGTTTATCTTTGAAATCTATTTTGTCTAATACAGGTATAGCAACTCCTTTTTTTGGTTTCTATTTGCATGGAATTTTTTTTCATCTCTGTATTTTCGTTCTATGTGTGTCTTTATATGAAGTGTTTTTCTTGTAGGCAACAGGCTGTTGGGTCTTGTTGTTTTATCTATACAACCACTCTATGTCTTTTGATAGGCGAGTTTAGTTCACTTACATTCAGTGTTATTATTGACAAGTAAAAACTTACTCTTGCCACTTTATTTGGTTTCTGGTTGTATTTTTATCTTCTCTTCTTTCTTTCCTTCCTTTCTGTATTTGTTTTAGTGAAGGTGATTTTCTCTAGTGGCATGATTTAATTTCTAGCTTTTCATTTTTTGCATATCCATTGTATGTTTTTTGATTTGAGGTTATCATGATGCTTGCAAATACTATCTTATAACCCATTATTTTAAATGGATGATAATTTTTTTTTTTTTTTTTTTTTGAGACAGAGTCTTGCTCTGTCATCCAGGCTGGAGTGCAATGGTGTGATATCAGCTCACTGCAACCTCTGCCTTTCAGGTTTAAGCAATTCTCCTGCCTCAGTCTCCTGAGTAGCTGGGACTACAGTTGTAAACCACCACGCCCTGCTAGTTTTTGTATTTTTAGTACAGACGGTGTTTCACCAAGTTTCCAGGTTGGTCTTGAACTTTTGACCTCAGGTGATCCAGCTGCTTCAGCCTCCCAAAGTGCTGGGATTACAGATGTGAGCCATCATGCCCAGCCTAACTGCCCAGCCTAAACTGATGACAAATTAATGATGATGACAACTTAATCATCATGCCCAGCCTAAACTGATGACAACTTAAATGCTGATTGCATGAACACACAAGCAAAAATAAAACTGATAAAACCTCTATATTTTAACTTTGTCACTCTGCTTTTTAACATTTTGTGGTTTCTATTTATATCTTATTTTCCTGTCTAAAGGTTGAGAAGTTGTAGTTATTATTTTTGATTAGTTTATCTTTTAGTTTTTCTGCTTAGAGAAGAGCAGTTTAGACATCATAATTACGGTGTTATAATACTCTGTGTTTTTCAATGTACTTACTCTTACCAGTGAGTTTTTAAACTTCAGATTATTTATTATTGCTCATTATCATCCTTTTCTCTCTGAAGATTTTCCTTTAGCATTTCTTTTAGGACAGTTTTGATGTTGAGAAAATCTCTCAGCTTTGTTTTTTTGGGAAGTCTTTTTTTGTCCTTTATGTTTGAAGTGTATTTTCACTGGATACACTCTTCAAGGAAAATGTATTTTTTTCCCTTCAGCATTATAAATCTGGCATTCCTCTCTCTCCCGCCCTGTAAGGTTTCCACTGATATGACTGCTGTCAGTCATATTGGAGCTCAATTGTATGTTATTTGTTTCTTTTCTCTTGCTGCTTTTAGGATCCTTTCTTTATCTTTGACCTTTGGAATTTTGATTATTAAATGCCTTGATGTGGTCTTACTTGGCTTAAAGCTGCTTTGCGTTCTATAACCTTCTTGTGCTTCAATGTTGATATTTTTATCTGGATTTAGGTAGTTCAAGTTAGTTAATTATGACTTTGAGTAAATTTTTTACTGCTATCTTTTTCTCTTTCTTCTCTTTAAGGTCAATAGCTCTCAGATTTTCCCTTTTGAGACTATTTTTCTAAGTCCTCTAGGTATTTCTGCTATATTATTTTTGCTTTTGTCTCCTCTGACTGTGTATTTTCAAACAGCCTGTTTTCAAGCTTATAAATTCTTTCTTCTGCTTGATTAATTCTTCTTTAAGTCACTATGATGCATTCTTCGGTGTGTCAGTTACACATTTCAACTCCAGAATTCTTGCTTATTTTTAATTACTTCAATCCCTTTGTTAACTTTATCTGATAAATTCTGATTTTTTTCTCTGTGTTATCTTTAATTTTGTTGAGTTTTCTCAATGCAGCTATTTTGAATTCTCTGTCTGAAAGATCACATGTCTCTATCTCTCCAGGATTGGTTACTGGTGACTTATTTAGTTCATTTGGCAAGATCATGTTTTTATGGATGGTTTTGATGCTTGTGGACATTAGTTGATGTCTGGGCATTGAGGAGTTAGGTATTTATTGTAGTCTTCATAGCCAGGGCTTCTTTGTACCCTTCCTCTCTGAAAAGGCTTTCCAGGCCTGCAAAGGGATTTTGGTATTGTGATCTAAGCTGCATCTGCATCAGGGAGCACCCAAGCCCAGTAAGGCTGTAGTTCTTGCAGACTTGTTGAAGTACCCTCTTGGTGGTCTTGAATAAGATCCAGAAAAATTCTGGGGCTTACTAGGCAGAGACTCTTGTTTTCTTCCCTTGCTTTCTCCCAAATAAATGGAGTACCTCTGTGTTGAGACACCTGGATATGGGAGTAAGGTGACACAAGCACCCCTGTGACCACCACCACTGAAACTGTGCTGGGTCAGACCTGTAGTGAGCTCTGTACTGGGTCTTGCCCAAGGCCTGCTGTAACCACAACCTGGCTACCATGTATGTTTGTTTAAGACCCTAGGCCTCTGCAATCAGCAGGGGGCAAAGCCATCCAGGCTTGTTTCCTTCCCTTTGGGGCTGTGAGTTCTTCCTGGCTTTGGATGGTTCTAGAAATGTCATCTGGGATCCAGGGACCAGAGTAGAATACCTTAAAAAGTATACTTGGTGCTCTACTATACTGCTGCTGAACTGAACCTTATGAAACTCTCATTTGTTCTTGAGGAATTTAGACTAGAATGCCTCTAATGTCTCCTCCAGCTCTGTCATAGAGATTAAGTTTGTCCCACTCTTCCCACCCCTTTCCACAAGCAGAGGAGCCTCACTTCATGGCCACCACCACGACACGGCCATGTGGAGTACTGCCAATGTTCACTTAATGCTCAAGGTCTCTTAAGTCAGATTGTTGTGAATGCTGCTTGGTCTTAAGAGTCACCTATCAGGGTGGTGGGCTCCCCTCTGGCCCAGGGTAGGTCCAGAAATGCTGTCAAATAGCCAAGGCCTGGAATCGGTGATCCCAAGAGGCTGCTTGGTGTTCTACCCCACTGTGCCCAAGCTGGTATTTGATTTTTTATTCTTATGAAGATGCTTTATTTTTTTGTAGATAGCTGTTAAATTTGGTGTCCCTGCAAGGGGAGCAACTGGTGGAGGCTTCTATTTGGCCACTTTGCTCTGCCTATAGCCAGATTCACTCTTCGATGAGGCAGCAAGGGAATAAGTTAACTCAGGATTTGCTAATTGCCTCAGTAATAGAGATTTGTTATTGACCTTTTATTGCCTATTGTGTTTGTTGACAGTTTTATTTTTCTCTGTTCTTATTTTCACATGTAGGTAAAATAAATGTTTTACTTTGTTTTTCAAAACAAACAAACCCAACCACTTTGAGGCACTGTCAGATTTTGGAAAAAAAATTTGACCAGGATGCAGAGATATAATCTGTAGTCTTGGATTGTATATTCTTACAAAACCCTCATCCATTATCTGAGAAATTTAGACTAGAATGCTTCTAATGTCTCCTCCAGCTCTGTCACTGTGAAGCTAGTCCAATGACTCTTATTTTTTCCCTTCTTCATTTTACTTACAATATTCTGATTATTTTGATCTGTCAGCCCATGTTTCTGGGCACGGAAAAAAACAGATGCACCCCCTTGGATAGGATGGATAAAGTGGAGTGTCTTTAGGTGGCTCTAGTAAGATAAAAATAAATGATAGAATTGAAGTACAGGCCGGGCGCGGTGGCTCACGCTTGTAATCCCAGCACTTTGGGAGGCCGAGGCGGGCGGATCACGAGGTCAGGAGATCGAGACCACGGTGAAACCCCGTCTCTACTAAAAATACAAAAAATTAGCCGGGCGTGGTGGCGGGCGCCTGTAGTCCCAGCTACTCGGAGAGGCTGAGGCAGGAGAATGGCGTGAACCCGGGAGGTGGAGCTTGCAGTGAGCCGAGATCGCGCCACTGCACTCCAGCCTGGGTGACAGAGCAAGACTCCGTCTCAAAAAAAAAAAAAAAAAAGAATTGAAGTACAAAGAGTAACATATTTATAGTCATTATCATTCATGGGGTACAGAAATGTATGACTTGAAGTTTAGGAGGAGGCAAGAAAAATTCTTGAGCTTGAACACAAATATGAGCATGAACACATGGTGTTACCAGGCTGCATGGACAATTTAGGATGGGCCTAGTTTGGCAGTTTTGGTGATTGTGGTAAGGGTAAAAATGGGAAAGCATAGAGGCGAAATATCTATGGGCTATCTATGGCGAGAAATGGGTAGCTACTTAGAAAGCTTCCTCAACAGAAAAGTAATAATGAACTGACCATCTTCTGTGTGAAAGGTATGTGACATTCATCGTGCCAATTTGATCCTCAGAATAACCCTGTTAAATTGTTGTTATTAGGATTATTTTACAAAAGGACAAAATAAAGGATGAGAAAAGTTAAGTAAAATACCCATGTTCATGCAGCTAGTATGTGATAGAGCTGGGATTCAAATTCAGGTCTGTCTGAATCCAAAACCCATCTTCTTAATCTTTTTCTAAACTGCAACTCTGCATTAATAGGTATGAAATAAAGACAGAAGAAGTAGAGTTATATGCAGAATCAGAACAGAGTAAGTTCAGAGTATGGACTCTGAAGTCAGACTACCTGAAGTGGAATTCCTGATGCAAGCAGGCAAATCATTCAAACTCTTTGACACTCGGTTTCTTCATTCATGAAATGGTGAAGTTAATATAAATTTCAAGGGGTTATAGTGAGAATTAAATGGGTTAGTCCATGCAAATTTGCAGGCACAATAAATATAAAACAATAAATCATAATACTAAATATTAACTAATAAAAGAACCAGATCCCAGGAAACATTTCCATTTTAAGTGACTAAAATGTAATGGGACCCAGGAGAATATTTTCCACTTAACAATTGTGATTTGAGTCAATTCTTTTATAAAGTTGTGGGTGTCAATTATCAATGAGTGCTTCATTTTAAGAAGACTTTTTATCTGAACCTTCTTAAACATTAACAATGTGGTTCTTGTTTTTTATTACAATAGACAGAACCAATCAAAATCTGTGTGCCTTTTGTCTTATTGATCATATTGAATGATAAATTCAGTCAAGCGACTGGCCTGATAATTAGAAAAGAGTTGAACCGCTAACCTGCAAATAAGCACTAGGCTCATTTTAAAAATCAGAAAAACAATCTTCAATAGACCAACTCTGTTAACATTTTCACTTGTCATCCAGACAGCTTTTCACCATGAAGACTTATCCTCCAAAATGTTTTCATTTACTGTAATTTACTTTCTATTAACTTTAGAAAGGACTAATTGCAATATATCCTGGAAAGGAAAGAAAGCAGGCACTTTAATTCTACTGAAATTGAGATTCTATGGGTTTGATATCTTCTGAGCTCTTCAGAGAGCTCTCAAAGATTCCTGAGCATAAGAGGATTCCCTTTTTCATGTGAAAACAAACTTCTGCCTCTAAACTGAGTATGCTGAACCTCCTAGATTTTTCCAGCTTTGGCTTGTGATCTGAGTTACATGCTCAGTGAGACAAGGCAGGACTTTAACAGGAAAACTTTAAAGTCTGAGTGTGTTTACCTTTCATTTTGGTGCCTTTGATGTTTGATTTATATTCAATTGACCAAGGGTTTACTGACCTCATTAATCTACCTTCTTCTCAGAACTGATTCCTCAGAGAAACTAAGATCTGTATATTCTCATTTTTTTTTTGTTTGAGTAGGCAAGAAGTTCCACAGGTGTGAAGTTGAATGTTTATTTCCATTTCACACCTTTCTAGGCATTTATTAATTAAAAGCAGTAGTTGCTAACTAGGGACAATTTGAATCAACCCCACAGCGTTTAGGAGGGTTTCCGTGGAAGAAAAGTAACACTCAATTTCTTCTAGTCAGGTAGACAGACAGGCCTGTCTTATTCTACCTTCTGATTTCTGCTGCTTCTCCTCATAATCCACTTTAGATCTAGACAGTACAGAGGTACAGGAAGTATTACAGCTAAATGCATTCCTCCTCCTCTACTGTATATTTTCTAACCTAAATTGCAGGGAAAGAGAAACAAGAACGTTGTTTTATCTATTATCCTTCTACTTTTCACTGCATTTCTTAAACAGAAATCATTAGGTCATTCTCAGATACATTAGAGTAGATTAAATTTTTACTCCTCACAGGGTCAGCACTGTCATAGGGTCTGAGAAGAAAGAAAATCTTGATCCTGGCCAGGCACGGTGGCTCACGCTTGTAATCCCAGCACTTTGGGAGGCCGAGGCAGGCGGATCAAGAGGTCAGGAGATTGAGACCACGGTGAAACTCCATCTCTACTAAAAATACAAAAAAATTAGCTGGGCGTGGTGGCGGGCGCCTGTAGTCCCAGCTACTCGGAGAGGCCGAGGCAGGAGAATGGCATGAACCCGGGAGGCGGAGCTTGCAGTGAGCCGAGATTGCGCCACTGCACTCCAGCCTGGGTGACAGAGTGAGACTCTGTCGCAAAAAAAAAAAAAAAAAAGAAAATCTTGATCCTGTTTCTTATAACCAAATTGGGAAAAATGAGACAGACACATAGACTTACATAAATCAGGCAGTAAATCATTAAAACATTAAGTGTTGACCACAATAAGTAGAGTAGATTGGAATGAAGTGAAGGGAAAGCTCTATTTAGAATAGTTAGAGAAGTGACATTGTTGGGCTGTGTCCCCACTCAAATCACATCTTGAATTGTAATTCCCATAATCCCCATGTGTTGTGTGAGAGACCTGGTAGGAGGTAATTGAATCATAGGGCGGTTACCTCCATGCTGTTATTGTAATAGTGAGTGAGTTCTCATGAGATCTGATGGTTTTCTAAGAGGATTTCCCCCCTTTTGCTTGGCACTTCCACTTGCTGCCACCATGTAAAGAAAGATGTGTTTGCCTCCCCTTTTGTCATAATTGTATTTCATGAGGCCTCCCCAGCCATGCTGAACTGAGTCAATTAAATAAATTATGCAGTCTTATTAGCAGTGTGAGAATGGACTTATATAATAAATTCGTACTGCAGAGAATGGGGTGTTGCTGTACAGATACCCCAAAAATAGGGAATCAACTTTGAAACTGGGTAACAGGCAGAGATTGTAACAGTTTGCAGGGCTTAAAGAAAGAGAGGAAAATATGGGAAAGTTTGGAACTTCTTAGATGGCTTTGACCAAAATGCTGATAGTGATATGGATGATGAAGTCCAGGCTGAGGTGGTCTCAGATGGAGACAAGAAACTTGTTGGGAACTGGAGTAAAGGTCACTCTTACTATCCAAAGAGACTGGTGGCATTTTGCTCCTGCCCTAGAGATCTGTGGAACTTTGAACTTGAGAGAGATAATTTAGGGTATCTGGTGGAAGAAATTTCTAAGCAGCAAAGCATTCAAGAGGAAGCAGAGTAAAAATGTTTGGAAAATTTGCAGACAGATGTTGTGACACCCTCCCCCAGCAAAAAAACAACACATTTTCTGGGGAGAAGTTCAAGCCCACTGCAGATACTTGCATAAGCAATGAGGAGGTGAATGTGAATCACCAAGACAATGGAGAAAATGTCTCTAGGGCATGTCAGACACCTTTGTGGCAGCCCCTCCCATCACAAGCCCAGAGGCCTAGGAGGAAAAAATGGTTTCATGAACAAGGCCCAGGCCCCCCAGCCTGCTGTGTGCAGCCTAGGGACTCCATCCTGCATTCTAGCCACTCCAGCCATGGCTAAAAGGGGCGAAGGTACAGCTTGGGCTGTGGCTTCAGAGGGTGCAAACCTCAAGCCTCGGCAGCTTTTAAGTGGTGTTGAGCCTGTGGCTGCACAGAAGTCAAGAATTGAGGTCTGGAAACCTCCACCTAGATTTCAGAGTATATATGGAAATGCCTGGATGTCCAGGCAGAAATTTACTGCAGGGGCAGATCCCTCATGGAGAACCTCTGCTAGGGCAGTGCAGAAGGGAAATGTGGGGTTGGAGCCCTCACACAAAGTCCCCACTGGGGCACTGCCTAGTGGAGCTGTGAGAAGAAGACCACCATCCCCCAGACAACAGAATGGTAGATCCACCAACAGCTTGCACTGTGCACCTGGAAAAGCTGCAGATACTCAACACCAGCCCATGAAAACAGAGGAGAGGGTGGCTATACAGTGCAAAGCCACAGGAATGAAGCTGCCCAAGGCTGTGGGAGCCCACCTCTTGCATCAGTGTGACCTGGATGTGAGAGATAAAATAAAAGGAGATCATTTTGGAACTTTAAGATTTAATGACTGCCCTTTTGGATTTCCGACTTGCATGGGGCCTGTAGCTCTTTCATTTTGGCCAATTTCTCACATTTTTGAACAGGTGTATTTTCCCAGTGCCTGTACCCCCATTGTTTCTAGGAAGTATCTAAGTTGCTTTTGATTTTGCAGGCTCATAGGTGGAAGGGACTTGCCTTGTGTCAGATGAGACTTTGGCCTTGGACTTTTGAGTTAATGCTGAAAAGAATTAAGACTTTGGGGGGTTGTTGGAAGAGCATGATTGTGTTTTGAAATGTGAGGACCTGAGATTTGGGAGGGGTTAGGGGCAGAATTACATGGTTTGGCTGTATCCCCACTCAAATCTCATCTTGAATTGTAGTTCCCATAATCCCCACGTGCTGTGGGAGGGACCTGGTGGGCAGTAAGTGAATCATGGGGTCAGATACCTTCATGCTGTTCTCATGATAGTGAGTGAGTTCTCCTGAGATCTGGTTGTTTTATAATGGGCTTTTCCCTCTTTTGCTCACCACTTCTGCTTGCTGCCACCATGTAAAGAAAGATGTTTGTTTTTTTCTTCCACTATGATTGTAAATCTCCTGAGGTCTCCCCAGCCATGCTGAACTGTGAGTCAATTAAACCTCTTTCCTTTATAAATTACCCAGTCTCGGGTATGTCTTTATTAGCAGCGTGAGAATGGAGTAATACAAAAAGGCTTAAAGGTGTAAGGTAATGATATCTTAAGTATGGGTAGAAGTTGGATAGATAAATGATGATGAAATTAGGCAGCGATAGGGAAAGGTTCATAACATGAGCAAAAACATGAAGGTATACAAACAGATGTGTATAGGACTATGAGGAGAACACCCTAGAAGAAGAAAAAGTACTGAGGTGACAATCTTACTTAAATTACAATGAGACATTCTACATTGGATAAAATGAGATGAATAGAAATGTCTATAAAGCTTGTTAAAATACAGACTGCTGAACCCCACTCCCAGAGTTTCAATTTAGTTGGTCTGTGTGGGGCCAGAAAATTTGCATTTTCAATTACCAAGAGACTCTGATGCTGCTGATGAGGTGGGTGCCACATATTGAGAATAACTGATCTAATTCAGAGAACCTTGAAACAAATACAATAACTTGTCATTGTTTTTTAACCACAATGAAAATCTAAAAGATTAAAGAAGGCCGCCTATGGGACTGTCAAATCTGTCAATATCCAAAAATATTTTTGTAGCTGCCATTTCTTCAAATTAGACTTGCCAGTGTTAGGTAGAAAATGTGCAACTGTATGCTTGGTGGTGGTGGTGAAATAACATGACTTAGCAGGTCAATCAGGCCTCAACCCTAAGTTTTCCAAAGTATTTTGGATAAATTAGTAAAAACATATACTTATTCTCCTTTTTCTGATAGATTTACAATGTTGGATTGATAACTGCTTTAGTGGAATTTCCTCAGCACCGTTCAATCTTGCACTCTGTAATTTAGATTGCTGAACTTCTAGATGGGACATCACAGCTCTAGTGGAATCAATAGCACCCATAAAACTACATCATAAATATGCAGCCACTTAGTTCAAGGAAAAAACTTCTACAGGGTAAATTCTGCAAAGAAATTGATTCAGAACCAGTGTTTCTGCTGAGCTGATCTATTAAAAGGACTCATTAAAGGGTGTCCATTCTGCAGGAATGCCAACATATTTACTCTCTTGCTTGTCAAAATAGACCTTAATGATGAATCTATTCCTGAATTAAACGAAGGTAAACGTTTATTCTGGAAACTTCTTAAACATATTTGTTTTTCTAAAACTGAATCAATGAGAGGACAATGATGGGGATTCAGAAACTTTGACTCCCAGGTTTGTACTCAGTACATTAATGTTTTTTCTCACCACCTTTGTTTTCTCTCTTTTTGGAAAAAATAATCTTCACATTTCCTGAGATAAATTGATAACTCAGAAATTTAGCCTTTTGGGAGTTCATGTCTGATGATCAGTCTGTGCATACGGTAAGTAAGACAAATGGAAAACAGCCTTAGGCTATACTTCCAAGCATAAGCTGTACTAAATGAGAGAATCCAGAGATAAACTACAAAGAGAGAATTCTCTGGAGCTAGACATGAATGCTTCTGTGACTTCCTTAGTCATCTGGCATTAGGACCCTCTGAAAGATAATATGAATCACCTTACTGAGCCAATATTCACCTCATATTTTACCTTCCATTTTCTGTATCTTGCATATATTTGTTTGGAACAAGCAATATCTTCAGTACGTTGCACTAAACTAGACTTTCCTATTTTCTCCATCTGTTTCCTTGGTACACATCTATCCGTTCATTTCTTTATTGGATGGGTTTTTGAGGATGTAGAGCAATCTAGTAGGGCATTTTTTGGACAGGTGGCCAGAAGACCAGGGTTTAAGTACTAGTATTGCCACTAGCTGTGTGACCCTGAGAAAGAGACAGAATTGCACAATTATATGACTCAGTGGCTCCTAAAGTGTGAAATGTGTACCACTGATAGGTTTGTAAGTTGATTATACTTGGTACATGGATGAATACTTTTAATTTGAATATTAATATGAGCATGTCTTCAACTAATATTATAAAACCTGTCTCTAGGGCTTCCCCTGTCGGACATCAATACCCAAACATGTAGTCTAGGGTTTGGGAACTGAACTGTCCTGCACACTGCCAATGGTACCTGAGTGCACCATCTGGGGGACTGAGGACAAGACTGACCCTCCTCTCATCCCTATCATTGGTGCCTGTGCACATCATCTGGGAGTCTGGGGATTGACCAACTCCACCCATGAGTGCTGGTGCCCAAATACATTATCAAGAGCCTGATGACAGACCTGCTCTGCCCACAACTACTTTTGCTGGCAGCCAGCACCCAAACACACAATCTGGGAGCCTGTGGATTGACTTGCCCTATCTGCCCCAGCTGGTGCCTGTGCATACCATCAGGGGGACTAAAGAAAGGTCTGTCTTGCCTGATGCCACCACCACTAGTGCCCGAGGATCAGCCTACCTAATGTCCCTGTCCCCAGCAAAGCCTTGCAACAGCATCCATTAAAAACCACAGCCTAAGACACTTCAGAACTTAACAACACAACTGATGCTGATTACAGCTGAAGAAATCGTACAGAGAGTACCCTGCTTTACTCACCCAGAATCAGCGTCAAATATATTTCTACCCAACCAACATGAAAGACACATCTATAGAAAAAAGTCTTTCCCTATGAAAGCCAATACATAAAATTGGAAGAAGTGAGTATCACTCCAGATGCACAGATATCAAACCAAGAACAAAAGAAACAAGGAAAAGCAAAGAAAGATAATCTCTCCAAAGGAACACAGTAATTCTCTGGAAATAGACTCCAAAGAAAAGAAAATTTATAAAATGCTTGAAAAAAAGAATTAAAAATACGGATACTAAAGAATCTCTATAAGATAGGATAGAACACAGAAATACAAAGAAATCAAAATCAGGAAACAATTCATGATGTGAATGAGAAATTTGAAAAAGAACCAAATAGAATTTCTAAAACTGAAGAATTCAATGAATGAAAAGAAAAACACACTCAAGACCTTAAACAATAAACTAGATAAACCAGAAGAATTTCTGAATTTCAATACATATCCTCTGAAACTACTCAGTTGGACAAGAAAAACAGAAAAAATATTAAAAGAATGTAAAAAGCCTATGTGGGTCAAGAACAGTGGCTGACACCTGTAATCCCAGCACTTTGGGAGGCTGAGGAGGGAGGATCACTTGAGCCCAGGAGTTCAAGATCAGCCTGGGCAAGATGGAGAGACCCTTATCTCTACATAAAATTAAAATGCAATAGTTGAGTGTGATTCTGGTTGCCTATAGTCCCAGCTACTCAGGAGGCTGGGGTTAAAGGATTACTTGAGTCAGAAATTCAAGGTGCCAGTTAGCTTTAATCCTACCAGTGCACTCCAGCTGGGGTAACAAAGTGAGACCCCATCAATAAAAAAGGTGAAATTATTTTAAAATGAAGAGCCTATGTAAAATATAGTGTCACAGAATCCTTAGTGTGTTGCTTTTCCAGCTGGAAACTTCTGTGGCCAGTGGTGCCTTTGCCCAAGTTTTGCTCAGACTCACTGGGCTTGTTCCACCCAGTCAGCCGAGCAAGTTGCAATCAGCTTGTACTACTGGCCTGGATCCCATGCCTGCCAAGGGTGAGCCAAGCATAGAGCGGCAAGGGGTGTGTGAGTGAACATGGAGTCCTGCCACTGCACACATCCAGGCATGCCAGCTGCAGTGGGGTGAGCTGCTCCAGGAGCCAGTACAGACACTCACTTCATGCAAGGCTGTGGCTGGACCAGGTGTACCACAAGTGGCTCCCACCATGGGTGCCAAGGAATGAGGTAGAACCTGGAAGTTTGGAGTTGTCAGGAACTGTGAAGAAAGCCCTGGCCTGGGGAAACCCTAGGTCTGGGTTCAGTGAAGGGCTGCAGCTTGTCTCTCCTTCTCATTGCCCACAATGTGGCAAGTGAGGGGTGTGTTTCAGCCCTGTTTGTGTTACTACTCTTTCAGTCATGCCATTTGGTGGGTCCTGAGTTCTTGTCCCATGTCCAGGAAGAATGAGCTATGTGGACAACTGGAGTGTGAGCAAGTCAGAGAGGAGCTTCACTGAATGACCGAACAGCTCTCAGGAGACCCAAAGTCTCCTGATGAGTGTCCTGGAAGAGTGTCCAGTTCTCAGAAGAGAGGAGACCTGTAGTGAGTAGCTCCCTTCTGCAGGCAGGTCATCCTGATGAGTCGAGGAGACCCAAAGTGAGTAGCTCTTTCCCACATCTGGTAGTCCTGACCTCTCTGTAAGTCTGGCTGAGTCTGAAGTTTGTATGGGCTTTAGAAGGGAGGAAGTGGGTGCTGGTTGGTCCATGGGCAGCCATGGGTGGGTCCAGCAAAGCACCATAAGTTCTTAATCTGGGCCATAGACTCCACCTGGAACAGACAGCCCATACCCTAAACTTCAGGTCATCACTGGCTTGAAGGTGGGCTTCACCAAGGACCTGTCCCTTTCCACCAAGGAGCCTGTCTGTCTAGTGATGCCATCTACATGTCATCCACCATGCCCAGGCTGTTTGTGCTGAGGGGCACCTGCAGGCCTTCATGGAGCCGCCCTCAGCCCTACTTTGTTCTCCCTCCCATGCCTGTCAGCTAGGAGGGGGCCAAGGCAGCAGGAGGTTGGTGTACCAGTACCACTCTGAGTGTGTGCACACCAATCTGGGTTGTGACAGCACCCAGGCTTGACCACAACTTTGCTCCACCCTGGAGCAGGCACCAGGAGCAGGGAGAGGCCAGTCAGTGGCAGCAGGCACTTCTGAACCTGTCGGGGAAGGGGGACTTCCCAGGCTTCTAAGATCACAGGGATGTGTGGGTTCATAGCCATGGCTCTGCAGCTGCAGCTGTGCCTGGGAGAGCAGTGCTCCAACCCTGTCATCTCAGAAAGGGGCAGAGCTCCTGCCTGTTCCTGGCTCCCACCAGCTCTGTGGAGTATGCATCCCCAGCTACACAGTGGCTGGAGCAGTGTCTTTGCAGGAGCCACTCAAGTCAGGCTGCCACTGCCATCAATGGAACACCATAAAGTGACCAAATATTTAAATTCTGGAATTCCTAGGAGAGGAGATGGACAAAGCAGAAAAACCTAATTAATGAAATAATGGCTGAAAACTTGCAAATCTTGCAAGAATTATAGAAATCCAGATATAGGAGCCTGAAAGTATACGCACAAATAGATTCAACCTAAAAAGGTCTTTTCTAAGACACATTATAGTCAAACTGTCAAAAGTCAAAGACAAAGAGAATTCTAAAAACAGCAAGAGAAAAGCATAAAGTTACATATGAAGGAATTCCCATTAGACTAACAGTGTATTTTTCAGCAAAAGCCTCACAGGCTAAGAGAGAAAGGTATGATATATTTAAGTTGCTGAAGGAAAAAGAAATCATTTAGCCAATAATACTACAGCCAGCAAAACTACTCTTCAAAAATGAAGGAGAAATAAAGTTCTTGCCAGATGAGCAAAATCTGAAGGAATTCATAACCACTAAACAACCCTATAAAAAATGCTAAGTGGAGCCCTGCACCTGGAAATGAAAGGATATCTACCATCATTAAAACACATGGGAGTATAAAATCCACTGGCATGGCAAACACATAAATAAGGGAGAGAAAAACTCAAATGTTGCCACTACAGAAAACCACCAAACTACAATGATTAAAAACAAAAGAAAGAGAAACAACTGAAGGACACATAAATAAATAGAAATTAGTAAAATGGAAGGAATAAGCCCTCACATATCAATAATAACATTGAATGTAAATAGATTACACTTTACACTTAAAAGATATAGACTGGCTGAATGAATAAAAAAGTCATAACCCAACTATATGCTACCTGGAGTAAACTCATCTCACCTCTAAAGACACATAAAGAATAAAAATAAAGGGATGAAAAGAAAATATTTCATGCAAATGAAAACCAAAAGTGAGTAGGAATAGCTACACTTAGATAAAATGGATGTTAAGTCAAAAACAGTAAAAAGAGAAAAATAGGTCATTATGTAGAGTGATCAATTCAGCAAGAGAATATAAGAATTTGAAACAAATATGTATTCAAAACTGGTGCACCTAGATATATAAAGCAAATATTATTACCTAAAAAGGAAGATATAGATTACAATACAATAATAGTTAAAGACTTTAGCCCCCCACTCTTACCATTGGACAGATCATCTAGACCAAAAACCATCAAAAAAACCTTGAATTTAAACTTCATTTTAAACCGAAAGGACCTAACAGGCATTTATCCAAAACTTTCATCCAAAAGCTGAGACATGCACATTCTTCTCCTCAGCACATGGAACATTCTTCAGGATAGATTATATGTTAGAACACAAAACAAGTCTCAAATTTTTTTAAAAAAATTAAAATTACATTCAGTATATTCTCAAGCCACAACGGAGTAAAACTAAAAATTAATAACCAGAGGAACTTCAGAAACTGCACAACAAAAAAAACTTAAACAGCATACTCCTGAATGTCCACTGAGTTAATGAAAAAATTAAGAAGGAAATAAAAAACTTAAATGAAACAAATGAAAATGGAAACACAACATACCAAAACCTGTGAAATACAGCAAAAGCATTGCTAAGAGGGAAGTTTATAGGACTGAACACTTACATCAAAAAAGTAAAAATATTTTAAATTAAAAACCTACTGATGCGCTTAAAGGACCTACAAAATTAATAACAAACCAAACAAAAAATTAGTATAAGGGAAGAAATAATAAACATCAGAGTGTAATTAAAATACAGACTTAAAAACAATACAAAGGATCATAAAAACAAAATGGTGGTTGTTTGAAAATATAAACAAAATAGACAAATCCTTAGCTAGACTAAGAAAAACAGCCACATATAAATAAAATCAGAGATGAAAAGGGAACATTAAATTGATGTAACAGAAATACAAAGAATCGTTAGAGATTATGAACAACAATATGCCAACAAATTGGAAAATCTAGCAGAAATGAATAAATCACTGGGCACATATAAGCTACCATGATTGAATCAGAAAGGGAATTAAGAAACTGTTCAGACCAATAATGAGGAATAGGATTGAATCAATAATAAAAATCTCCCAACAGGAAAAGACCAGGAGTAAATGGATTGACATATGAATTCCACCAAACTTACAAAGAAGAATTAACACAAATTCTTCTTAAGGTATTCCAAAACATTAAAGAGACAGGAACTCTTTCTAACTCATTCTACAAGAATTACCCTAATACCAAAAACAGAAAGGACAAAACAAAAAAAGAAAAGCATAGGCCAACATCCTTCATAAATATAGACTCAAAAATCCTCAATAAAATATTGGCAAAATGAATCTAACAACACATCAAAAAGGTAATACATCATAATCAAGTGGGATTAATTTCAGGAATCTAAACATGTTTCAACATATGCAAATCAATAAATGTGGTACATCATATAAACAGAATTAAGGACAAAAGCCATATAATTATCTCAATAGATGCAGGAAAAGCATTTGCTAAAATTTGATATCCCTTCATAATAAAAAACTTTCAACAAATTAAGCATAGATGGAACATACCTAACCAAAACAGAGGCCACATATGAGAAACCCACAGCCTATATCATATTGGATGGGGAAAAGATGAAATATTTTCCTGTAATAACTGGAACAAGGATGCCCACTTACACCATTCTTATTTAATAACATAGCACTGAAACTCCTAGCCAGAGAAATCACGCAAGAGAAGGAAATGAAAGGCATCCAAATTGGAAGAGAGGAATTGAAATTATCCTTCTTTTCGGACAACATAATAATATACAATATAGTAATATATTTAAAGAATAAGATGAAAGACCTCTACAATTAAAACTACTAAACATTGATGAAAGAAATTGAAGAAGACAGAAACAAATGGAAAAATAACCCGTGTTCATGGATCAAAAGAATTAATTTTGTAAAAATGTCCACATTACTCAAAGCCATCTATAGATTAAATGTAATCCATATCAAAATACCAGTGATATCCTTTTCAGAAATTCAATGTGTAACAATTTTAATTAAAAATAGAGCTACCATAAGATCTAGCAATCCCATTACTGGGTATTTATCCAAAGGAAGAGAAATCAGTATATCAAAGTGATACCTGCACCCTCATGTTTATTGCAGCACTATTCATAACAGTCAAGATATGCAACTAACTTAAGTCCATCAACAGAAGAATGAATAAAGAAAATATAGTGTATATACACAACGGAATATGGTTCAGCCATAAAAAAGAATGAAATTCTGTCATTTGCAGCAAACTGGAGGACATTATGTTAAGTGAAATAGTCCAGGCACAGACAGGCAAATATCGCATGTTCTTACTCATATGTGGAAGCTAAAAAAAGTTGATCTCATGGGAGTAGAGAGTAGAATAGTGGTTAATAGAGACTGAGAAGGGTGGATGGGGGAATGAAGAGAGGTTAACAGGTGCAAACATATAGTTAGATAGAAGGAAAAACTTCTAGTGCTCAATAGCACAGGAAGGTGACTACAGTTAAGGAGAATTGACTGTATACGGCAAAATAGCTAGAAAAGAGTTAAAATGCTCCCAACACAAATAAATGATACATTTTTGAGGTGATGGATATCCTAAATACCCCAATATTGTCATTACACATTGTATGCATGTATCAAAATAACACATATGCCCAATAAAATGTACAATTATTATTTATCAAAAAAATTTGTACAAGAATACTTATTCATAGTAGCTATCTTTTTGAGCAAGTGGCATCTGTTGCCAATTATCACCAAGAGTAGAAGTCTGAACACTTTATAAAAAACTATAACTAAAACAATGCTTCTGAATTCACAGATACAGTTGCTTAGAACAGGCTGGCCTAGGTATTGAAGTAAAAATGTATATTGACTTAAAGTAAAATATAAAGTAAGCAATCATAGAGATGGTATGCGACATGAGAAAATTGTGAAAGTGGCCATGGAATAGCTGAGTTTTGAGAAATATTTCTAAACCTAGAAGGAAACTTAGAATCTAGTTAATTATTCACTTATCAACTCAACACCTATTTACTGAGCAGATGCTTTGTATCAGGCATTGTGTTAGGCACAAGCGCCAGAGGTTAGGTGTGCAAATAGAAACACAATTCATCTTGACACTCACAACCCTCACTTTAGTACATCTAGTACATCAAGGATATGTAAACAAATATTTATAATAAAACACAGGAAATTCTACGAAACTGTGCTGAACAAATTGTCTCGGAGAAACTAAAAGGAAGACTAACACTTGTGGGAACTGGGAAAACTTCATAGTGTAATTGCTGCTTGAGTTGAGTCTTGAAAAATGAATGATTTTAAATAGTCAAAGAAGAAGGCAGAAGGAGTAGTATGAGTGGGTGAAAAGTTGCACCCTTTGGAAAAGTATGTGTTTTTTGTGGATAATAACCTGAAGTTTGGGGTTGTTGGAACATATAATATTGGAGTAGTGGAGAGGAGCAGAGGTGAGGCTGAAAGGGAGGCAGGGACCAGGTTGGGAAGGGACTTTGGTGCCATGTCAGTGAGATGCAGACCATGGTGAGAAGGCCATGGATAATTAAAGAATTTACTTAGAGATATACCATGATTAAATTTACATATTTAAAACTTATTTTAGTATAGAGATTGAATTACATTAGGGCAAGACTGGAAGCAAGGAAACTTGTCAGAAGGCTGGTTCAGGTAAGAAATAAGTTCAGATTTCATTGTAGATTCTGGATATTAGCCCTTTGTCAGATGAGTAGGTTGCAAAAATTTTCTCCCATTCTGTAGGTTGCCTGTTCACTCTGATGGTAGTTTCTTTTGCTGTGCAGAAGCTCTTTAGTTTAATGAGATCCCATTTGTCAATTTTGGCTTTTGTTGCCATTGCTTTTGGTGTTTTAGACATGAAGTCCTTGCCCACGCCTATGGCCTGAATGGTATTGCCTAGGTTTTCTTGTAGGATTTTAATGGTTTTAGGTCTAACATTTAAGTCTTTAATCCATCTTGAATTAATTTTTGTGTAAGGTGTAAGGAAGGGATCCAGTTTCAGCTTTCTACATATGGCTAGCCAGTTTTCCCAGCACCATTTATTAAATAGGGAATCCTTTCCCCATTTCTTGTTTTTGTCAGGTTTGTCAAAGATCAAATAGTTGTAGATATGCGGCATCATTTCTGAGGGCTCTGTTCTGTTCCATTGATCTATATCTCTGTTGTGGTACCAGTACCATGCTGTTTTGGTTACTGTAGCCTTGTAGTATAGTTTGAAGTCAGGTAGCGTGATGCCTCCAGCTTTGTTCTTTTGGCTTAGGAATTTACAAGAAAAAAATAAACAACCCCATCAAAAAGTGGGCAAAGGACATGAACAGACACTTCTCAAAAGAAGACATTTATGCAGCCAGAAAACACATGAAGAAATGCTCATCATCACTGGCCATCAGAGAAATGCAAATCAAAACCACAGTGAGATACCATCTCACACCAGTTAGAATGGCCATCATTAAAAAATCAGGAAACAACAGGTGCTGGAGAGGATGTGGAGAAATAGGAACACTTTTACACTGTTGGTGGGACTGTAAACTAGTTCAACCATTGTGGAAGTCAGTGTGGCGATTCCTCAGGGATCTAGAACTAGAAATACCATTTGACCCAGCCATCCCATTACTGGGTATATACCCACAGGACTATAAATCATGCTGCTATAAAGACACATGCACACGTATGTTTATTGCGGCACTATTCACAATAGCAAAGACTTGGAACCAACCCAAATGTCCAACAACGATAGACTGGATTAAGAAAATGTGGCACATATACACCATGGAATACTATGCAGCCAGAAAAAATGATGAGTTCGTGTCCTTTGTAGGGACATGGATGAAACTGGAAAACATCATTCTCAGTAAACTATCGCAAGGACAAAAAACCAAACACCGCATGTTCTCACTCATAGGTGGGAATTGAACAATGAGAACTCATGGACACAGGAAGGGGAACATCACATTCCGGGTACTGTTGTGGGGTGGGGGGTGGGGGGGGCGGGGACAGCATTAGGAGATATACCTAATGCTAAATGACGAGCTAATGGGTGCAGGAAATCAACATGGCACATGGATACATATGTAACAAACCTGCACATTGTGCACATGTACCCTAAAACCTAAAGTATAATAAATAAAAAAAAAAAAAAGAAAAAAGAAATAAGTTCAGATAAGAAATAATGGTGGTGTAGGCCAGGCACAGTGGCTCATGCCTGTAATCCCAGCACTTGGGAGACCGAAGTGGGTGGATCACCTGAGGTTAGAAGTTCGCGACCAGCGTGGCCAACATAGTGAAACTCTGTGTCTACTAAAAATACAAAAAATGAGCCGGGCATGGTGGTGCACGCCTGTAATCCCAGCTACTCAGGAGGCTGAGGCAGTAGAATTGCTTGAACCCGGGAGGCGGAGGTTGCAGTGAGCAGAGGTTGCAGTGAGCAGAGATCACACCATTGCACTCCAGCCTGGGCAACAAGAGCGAAACTCCGTCTCAAAAAAAAAAAAAAAATGGTAGCAAGGGGATATACTTCCATTTCTTACCAAACTGGAGTAATGGGAATTGAATTTACCCATGCATTTGAAACTACCAAAAATTACAAATAAAGGGTATCTATAAAAAATCAACAGGGTTAGATAGAATAAATTAGATCTAGTATTTGATAGCAAAACAGGATGACTATAGTCAACAATAATTTACTGTACATTTAAAAATAACTAAAAGTGTGTAATTGGAATATTTGCAACATAAAGGAAGATAAATACTTGAGGTGATGGATACCTCACTTACCCTGATGTGATTATTATCCATTATATGCCCATATCAAAATATCACATGTACTCCATGAATATATATACCTACTATGTACCCATAAAGATTAAAAGTACTCAACAGCTGATATAACAATTAATGGAGAAAGATTAAGTGCTTTCTACTTGAGATCAGAAAGAAGACAAGGATGTACATTCTCCCCACTTCTATTCAACCTTCAAATGGAGGTTCTAGCCAATTAAATAAGGCACGATGAAAAAATAAAAGACACTTACATTAAAAAGAAAGAAGGAAAACTATCTTTATTCACAGAGGCATGCCAATATATGTAGAGAGTGCATTCATGCAAAGTGCAAGAAAACAACTGGAATTATTTCATAAACCTATCAAGATTACAGGATATAAGATAAATATATAGAAATCAATTGTATTTCCATATGCTAGCAATGAATTATAAGAAATGGTAATAAAAAGAAAATTTACAATAGCTTTGAAAATATTAAATAGTTAGGGATAAGCCAGGCATGGTGGCTCACGCCTGTAATCCCAGCACTTTGGGAGGCCGCGGCGGGCAGATCACGAGGTCAGGAGATCGAGACCATCCTGGCTAACACGGGGAAACCCCTTCTTTACTAAAAAAAAAAAAAAAAAAAAAATAGCTGGACGTGGGGGCGAGTGCCTGTAGTCCCAGCTACTCAGGAGGCTGAGACAGGAGAATGGTGTGAACCCGGGAGGTGGAGCTTGCAGTGAGCCAAGTTCATGCCACTGAAGTCCAGCCTGGGCAACAGAACGAGACTCCATCTCAAAAAAAAAAAAAAAAAAGAAACTTAGGGATAAATCTGACAAAAGGATTGTATACTGAAAAACTTGAAAAATATGTGAATCAGAACATAGCAGGATGTTAAAAAAATAACTACATATTGAAAATTTCAAAAAGTTTCTAAGAGAAATAAAAGATCTAAAAAATAGAGAGCTAAAATCTGCTGATAGGTTAGAAGATACAATATTATTAACGTGCCAATTCTCTCCACATTGACTTATATATTTAAAGTAATTCAGATAAAAATTCCAGCAGGCTTTTTTTTTCTTTGTAAAAATGTATGAGCTGATTCTAAATTTGATGTGGAAATGTAAAGGACATAGGAATAGGCAAAACAAATCTGAATATAAAAAACAAAGCTAGAGAATTAACGCTATCTGATTTCAAGATTTATTATAAAGCTACCGTAATCAAAACAGTGATACTGATATAAAGTAGATCAAAGGAACAGAATAGAGAATCCAGAAGTGGTCCCACACATATATGAACAATTGATTTTCTACAAATGTGAAAAGACAACTTAGTAGAGAAAGATTGCCTTTTCAACAAACAGCAGTGAAACAACTGAATATCAAAACCTGCAAAAAAGAACTTTTATCCATACATTGCATTATGTACAAAAATTACCTCAAAATGGGATGTAGGGCTAAATATAAAACCTAAAACTGTAAAAACTTCCAGAAGGAAATATAAAAGAATATCATTGTGACTTAGGTTTAGAAAAAATGTTTCTAAGGCCGGGCGCGGTGGCTCACGCTTGTAATCCCAGCACTTTGGGAGGCCGAGGCGGGCGGATCACGAGGTCAGGAGATCGAGACCACGGTGAAACCCCGTCTCTACTAAAAATACAAAAAATTAGCCGGGCATGGTGGCGGGCGCCTGTAGTCCCAGCTACTCGGAGAGGCTGAGGCAGGAGAATGGCGTGAACCCGGGAGGCGGAGCTTGCAGTGAGCCGAGATTGCGCCACTGCACTCCAGCCTGGGCGACAGAGCAAGACTCCGTCTCAAAAAAAAAAAAAAAAAAAGAAAAAATGTTTCTAGATGGTCACATGCATAGTGAAAAGCACAATCTATAAAAAATAAATTGATAAATTGGATTGTATCAAAGTTAAAAACTTTGGTTTTCCCAAAGGTGCTGTTAAGAGAATGAGAATACGAGCCAAAGGTTGGAATAGAACATTTGCAAAATAAATAGTTGATAAAGGAATTAAATCTACAATTTCTAAATAATTCTCAAATCTCAATAATTAGGAAACAAACTGGAATTAAAAACAAGAGGAAAATATTTGAACAGACACATCATCAAATAAGAAATATAAATAGCAAATAAATAAGGAAATAATGTTTGATGTAACTAGTCATTAGAGAAATGCAAGTTACAGATAGAATAAGGTATCACTGTACATTTATTAGAGTGGATAAAATTTAAAAGCCTGACCATACTAAGTATTGAAAAACATATGGCAAAAGTGACATTTTCATACACTCATGATGGGAGTGTAAAATGGTACTTTGCAAAATACTCTAGAAAATAATTTGTTAGTTTCTTAGAAAGTTAAAGATACCCACCATATGATCAAGTCATTCCACTCCTTTGTATTTACCCAAGAAATGAAAGCATATGTTGATAAAAGACTTGTACCTGAATGCTCAAAGCATCTTTATTTTTAATAATCCCAACTGGAAACAACCCAAGAGTCCATCAGCATGTGAATGGATAACCAAATTGTGGTGTCTATACAATGGAATACCACTAAGCAATAAAACAGAATGAATTATTTATATGCTAAAAACATACTTGAATTTCTAAATAATTTTTCTGTGAAAGAAGCTAGAAAAAAGCATACATAGTTGTACGAGTCCATTTGTATAAAAGCCTAGGAAATGCAAACTAAAAGTATTAATTTTCTAGGGCTGCCATAATGAAGTACCATAAAATGACTGGCTTAAACAACAGAAATTTATTGTCTCACAGTTCTGGAGGTTAGTAATATGAGATTAAGTTGTGGGCAGGCTGGTTCCTTCTGGGGGATGTGAGGATGCATCGGTTGCATGTTTCTTCACTAGTTTCTGGTGGTTTGCTGGAAATCTTTGGTGTTTCTTTGGGTGTAGAAGGGTTACCCTGATCTCTGCCTTAATTGTCACATGGTATTTTCCTGTGTGTGCTTCTTTGTCCAAATTTCCCTTTTTGTAATGTAAATCATAATGGATTAAGGTCCACCATAATCTTAACTTGATTATCTCTGTGAAGATCAGATTTCCAAATAGGGTCACATTCTGAGGTTCTAGAATTAGGAATTTGATATATACATCTTTGGGGGATCACAGTTTAACTCATGACACTAATATATCATGACAGAAAGTAAATTAGTGGTAGGAATGTGGGTATGTGGAAAGGAGTGGGAAGAAAGTGGCATGAGAAAACTTAGGATTGGTGGACATGTTCATTATTTTTATTATGGTAATATTTCAACTGGTGTATTATATATAAAAAAGTATTCAGTTATACACTTAAAATACGTGCAGTTTATTGTGTCAATTGGAGCTTAATAAAATTGAGGAAATCCCACCAGGTGCAATGGCTCATGCCTGTAGTCCCAGCACTTTGGGGGGCTGAGGTGGGTAGATTGCTTGAGCTCAGGAGTCTGAGACCAGCCTGGGAAATGTGGCAAAACCTCATCTCTACAAAAAGTACAAAAATTAGCCAGGTGTCCTGGTGCGTGCCTGTAGTCCCACCTACTTGGGAAGCTGAGGTGGGAGAATCTCTTGAGCCTGAGAGGTGGAGGAGGCAGTGAACAAGCTGTGATTGAGTCATTGTACTCCAGCCAGGGTGAAAGAGAGATACCCTGTCTCAAAAAAGAAAGAAGAAAAAGAAAGAGAGAGAGGGAGAGAAAGAGAGAAAGAGACAGAGAGAGATAAAGAGAGAGAGAGGAAGGAAGGAAAGAAGGAAGGAAGAAAGGAAATTCTACACTGTACTAAAACAAAAATCTTAGAATGAATCATTGGTTTCTGGCTTGTGTTTATTAATGGTGGTTGCTACTTCATATTAAAGAAAAGCCCAAAAGGGGATTAATTTGGAATGGGAATAAGAGCTGATGGATTCAACTTCAGACATGTTGACTTACTTGGATATTTTTGTGGAACAAACAATTGGGGATGTCCAGTAGACAGTTTAATGGGTCTGAAGTTTGGAAATGAGCTCTTGGCTGCATATAGGAGTTAGTTGTGTGTTGGTGGTATTTAAAACCATAGCATAAATTAGAACACCTAGAGCAAGAGCATAGTACTAAAAAATGAGAACGAAAAGAACAAAGTATTTAAGGGATACGCAAGGGAAGAAGAGCCATTAAAGGAGATAAAGAAGGACTTTTCAGAATGAGATGCAGAGAACCAAAGGGAATGATATCATGGAAATCAAAGTAACAATTCCTAGGAGGAGAGTGTGATAATTTGTGTTAATTACTCTAAAGAAATTATGTGTGAGGTTGAGAATTGTACAGTGATGGATCCAAATACTAAAACTAGTAAGATAAATGTGGGCCACCGTGATCCCTGCCTTCATGGATTTTGTAAGTGAGTTTAAGAATAGACAGAGCAGTCAGAAAACATTCTATAAATCCATAGTGGACTGCATTAAGTACAGGGATTCTGACAACAAATGAGGTGTTTTCAAACTTTTGGATTTACTATAAATATGTAATAGTTTAATCTCTCTCTCTCCTAAAATACTCTGTTCTAATAGGGTCTGTAAAAGATCATTTGCTTTTTGCTTCTGCTTCCAGTTGATTTCCTAAATCTCAGAGGGATTTATTTTTAACCCATTCTATCACAGATGTGTAGTGAGCTGAACTATTCATCAGCTCACTGTCGAAGCAAAAAAATAGAAGCAGCCTGAGGTGGGAGTCCTGGAAAGGCATAGACAGGATGCTGAAATCCAAGATGTGGAGCCAAAATTAAGCTGAAGATTGGTCAGTCTCAGCTACCAGTCTAGCAGAGAAGGAGATGAGAAATTGGAGCATGGTCAAAGAGTCAAAGGTTGTGGGCAAGCCTGTGGCCCAAGTTAGCAGGGGTTTTGGAGGAAGCTCAACAAGAGAATTTGGAACAGTTACAAGTGTCTGTAGATGGAATCCTGCTGTGGTGCTGGTAGTGATGGTGGTGGTGATGTTCCTCTGCCAACATTGAATGTAAAATTTTCTAAAATTTTGCCTATGTCATTACCTTTCTCTGTCTCCACTGAAGCAAGGCTTGAGATCTGAGAAGACAGCAAGGGTGAAGACTGCCATGATAACTGAGGATTGCAGAGGTTGCTCTTTCCCATTGAATATATATTACTAAAATTCCCTATAGCCAGCAGGTAATCCTCACATCTCCACCATTATAGAAACAGAGCACAAAGCTGCCCACTGTTCATTGAGATCCTGTTTATTTGGGAAAAGGCGGGTTCCTTCTAAGAATGAGGAGTAGTGCCAAAATCAGAGGTCACCTAGGTCAATAACGCCAGCTATGAGGAATGGTTCTAGGAAAGCAATTTTCATGATAAGTAGAAAAAATACAGATAGCATGAAGTTCCTGGTGTTCTGACAGTGGGAAAGAATATTCTAATATCCATGTCCCTAAATGTTTGTAAATTTTTCCCCCAAAATGTTGCTCCCTGGAGTGCATACTTAGGAAAATTTCAAAATGCTTGTGTTTTGGCTTTGGAAAAGAATCAAACCAGTTTGGCAAAGATCTATACTCAGGGAGTCAAAATGATGGTGCAATGCAAATCATGTTCCCACTTGCTGAAAGCATCACTGAAATGTGCATTCTTGTAGAGCAGCCCAGAAAAAAAGGGATACTGGATGGCTTCCCCATAGTCGTCCCAATTCAGGTTGTGTGCAGGCATCATGATTGCATTAGTAATATGCAAATGCTACAGCCCAAGTGTTCTACATATGTTTCCAGCCCAAATCCTGAAAACAAAAGGGGAGATAAAGGAAAAGCAAGAAGTCAAATTGGAGAGTTTCAATAGTGTCTTACATGCATCCTGACTTTCCATACTTGGGAGTTGAAGGTTATGGACTCTACCAATGAGAAATTCCAGTGATAGTTTTTTAATATCCTAGAGACAAAAAACAGCCTTAACCCCAGAGGTTATGTGTTTTAAAAGATCAAAGCACTAGGTGAAGTTTGCAGAGGCCTACAAATTCATGGAGACATAGAGAAGGATAGACAAAGGAAAAGATAGTTGTGATTTAAGGGCATGCTTAGGAATGGTGGCACACAATTGGCCACAGAACGCAGCTATGCTCTATTCTGAGTCTGAGTTATACTATGCAGTATGTGCAACTAGAATCATGCCCATAATAAGCAAAAAGATTTTGTCCATTATTCCTCACTTTCTTTTTGGCCTGCTTAGAAGAGTTCCACAGTTTAAATATATATATATATATATAAAGCTGCCTATTTCTTCCTGTTGTCTGAGAGACCACTTGTTTGAAAGGATACCTGGCCAGGCACGGTGGCTCACGCCTGTCATCCCAGCACTTTGGGAGGCCGAGGCAGGTGGATCACGAGGTCAGGAGATCGAGACCATCCTGGCTAACACGGAGAAACCCCGTCTCTACTAAAAATACAAAAAATTAGCCGGGCGTGGTGGCGGGCGCCTGTAGTCCCAGCTACTCGGGAGGTTGAGGCAGGAGAATGGCATGAACCCGGGAGGCGGAGCTTGCAGTGAGCTGAGATCGCACCACTGCACTCCAGCCTGGGTGACAGAGCGAGACTCTGTCTCAAAAAAAAAAAAAAAGGATACCTTAAAAGTGTCATATAACTGTTGGGATCTTTTCCTGTGACTTGGGGACTCCATAAACACCAAGGAAAATGCCAGGTGGGGCAGTGGGTGTGCCTGCTAACTCAGTGACCTTGGCCTGCAGCATTTTTATCTGCTTAGTTCTGCACCTGGGACAATACGCACTGTTCTCTCGTTGGAAGGTGGGGTTTTCTGCCTGTAGTATAAAACAGCTCTGTCATTTCCCTGGTGTTCCCTGGCATCCTGGAAGCAGATGTGGTCTAGAAGAACAGATTCTTATCTGGCTTTATGGCTGGGCACAAACCTGACAAGCTGTCGATTCTGAGATGGAAGCATACATAGCCTCAAACAGGAAGGCTTAGATGAGGTTCTTGAGAATCCAAATATGATACCAAAATCAAGTGTGCAGAGTCAAAAGGAGAGTTGGACATAAATTCTGTTTAGCTCCTAGACAACTCCAATGAGAGATGGCAAATTTGTCCCTTCTGTTCCTTTGTTTAAAGCTTCCTGATGAAGTGCAAGTGTTGAGAAGCTGGAGCTGTAGCAACTCATTTGGATCAGCTATTATCAAATACAGTGGTTCCTTGGTATCTGTGGGGAATTCATTCCAGGAGCCCTGCACACACTAAAATCGTCATAGGCCTCAGTCCCTTTTATAAAATGGTGTAGTATTTGCATATAACCTATGCACATCCTCCTGTACACTTTAAATCATCTCTTGATCACTTGTAATACCTAATACAATGTAAATGCTATGTAAACAGTTGTTATACTGTATTGTTTCTTAATTTGTATTATTTTAATTGTTGTATTGTTATTTTTATTGCTTTTATTTTTGAATATTTTTGATTTGCAGTTTGTTGAATACACAGATGTGGAACTGGAAGGTAGGGAGGGCTGACTGTATGTAGCAGTGTTCATATTTTAGAGACAAAATATGTGTGTTTATTCAGTTACCTTTCATTCAAGTATAGATATCCACATTAGTTGCTAAAAGTAACTACTGCACTAAATGACCAGATTGTTCTATTTAAACTGTTAAACATTGAATTGAGTGTTGGTGCCTATGCCAGACCAGTGATATTGCTAACTGAAGTAGCAATTAGAACTCTTGAAATGCCCTTCTCAGATTTAACAAGAAAAGGGAAGCATACGAAGCACAGACAGGTAAAGGGAATTGGTCAGCTCATCAATGTCCCACTTCTCAAAATTGTGGAAATCTTATTTAGAAAACCCAGCTTCTTTGCTACTATATCTGAAATTAAGATCGATGACACACCTGGAATTTTGAGGTCTTCTAAGGAATATGCAAAACTTAATTATGCTGGTACAGATTTTTTATAACAATTTATAATATAAATTATTTGTATCATGATTAAAGTTCTGCTGCACGATATCATTCTTGTGTTAGACTTTTTACTTAAAATGAATGATAGTCTAATAATACTCCAAGGGTTGTCAACTTGTATAGTTAGACTTTCTAATATGGTACTGAGGTCTCTATGTCAATGAATTGAAACTAGCAAGAGTAACAAAATTAATGTTACTAAAAGGTAGCGAAATAGAGTTTTGTCCCTCCCTTTTAAAGTGGATTCTTAACACCATGAAATACTATGCAGCCATATAAAATGGGATCATGTCCTATGCAGGGATATAGATGGAGCTCAAGGCCATTATTCTTATCCAACTAATGCAGAAACAGAAAACCAAATACCACATGTTCTCGCTTTTAAGTGGGAGCTAAAACGATAAGGACACATGAACACAAACAGGAGAACAGGACACACTGGGGGTTTTTGGAGGGTGGAGGGTGGGTAGAGGGAGAAGATCAGGAAAAATAACTAATGAGTACTAGGCTTAATAATTGATCATAAAATAATCTGTGTAACAAACCTCCATGACACAAATTTATCTGTGCAACAAATCTGCTCTTGTATCACTGAACATAAAATAAAAGTTAAAACTGACTCTTAACAAAACTTTTTTTTTCAACTATTCTTAGTAGGAAAAGTGAATTTATATAAAATATTTCCCATTTCCCCCAAATATTATGAATTGTTTTATAAAATAAGTTAAATTATGCTTATCTTTTAAGATATACTGGAGTATATTCTCACTATTTACAGACCATCAACAAGTTTCTTACACAAATTGATGTTTTTTAAACAGAAAACCTATGAGCTAATCATATAAAATAATTATAGTTTTACAAGCAGTAAGATCATTTAAGGGGTTTGTTTATAATGAACAAACTTTTTAGAATTTTTGTAATATTTTGGTGTTTTGCTGGAAAGAAACCCCTTAGCAAACTTGTTTCATGTAAGGAGGGTAAGTATTTAAATTTAGCAACATCTGACATTTTTTTCATTCAGACATCTGCCGCCTTTTAATGTTCTTGACCTTCAGCTAAAAAAGGATAAGATAGAAAAAAATGAGGACTATTTCATTCTCTGTATCCTGAGTCTGAAAGTGAATAAGAGGAGAGATAATAGTTTAATAGGCAACTGTGAGCAGAAAAATAAAATATTGTGACACAGAAATGAAAGGATAATTAAAATCATTTTTATTAGAGGCCCACTATGATTGGAAATAGCATCAAAGTGCATATAAGCAAACATTTTTATTTGCATTCACAAATCCAGTTTGCTTCTAATACTTTCTAATTGGATATTATAGGCCGAATGTAGTTATTCAAATGAAGTTTTGTGACAGAAAAATAGTAGTTTTAATGTCCATTTGATATTTTCTAAAATAAAAATGATTATTAAGTTAGAAAATAATAAATCAAATAAGTGCTATAACTTTAAAAATTCAGATAGTATGGAGGTACAGGGAAAATACAGTATTATCAATAATCCAGTGTTTATCCTACCACTATTTACATTTTGGATTCTTTTAGGAATCTCTCCATGTCAAAATACATAGTCATTCTTATTATAAAATAGGATCACACTGTATCTACTATTTTATAATTAAATTAAATTAATTAATTAATTAATTAATTTATTTATTTATTTTTGAGACGGAGTCTCGCTTTGTCACCCAGGCTGGAGTGCAGTGGTGCGATCTCGGCTCACTGCAAGCTCCGCCTCCCGGGTTCACGCCGTTCTCCTGCCTCAGCCTCTCCGAGTAGCTGGGACTACAGGCGCCCGCCACCACGCCCGGCTAATTTTTTGTTTTGTATTTTTAGTAGAGACGGGGTTTCACCGTGGTCTCGATCTCCTGACCTCATGATCCGCCCACCTTGGCCTCCCCAAGTGCTGGGATTACAAGTGTGAGCCACCGCGCCCGGCCTAATTTTATTTTTAACCTAACAATATCTTATATATAACTTTATTTGCCAATGAACAATTCTACATTATCCAACCAAACAAAAAGTTCATTGATAACTTTATATAGCCACAAGTTCCAGCTTCCTATTACGGTTTACGCAAACCTCTGCCTAGCTCTCCTGCAACATTCAGCCTTTCGAAACAACTTAAAGGTTTTATGTCTCTGAGCCTTTGCATCTGCTAGTGCTTTTATCTGGAATGCTCTTTCCTACTCCTTTTTCACTTGGAAATCATTGAGCTTCATATGTCTTTGCATCTCCACAGCATGGCATATAATGCCTATTGAGTGTATGTTACATGAATAAGTGAATGAATGAAATTTAATTATAAGAAAATTGGGGTAAAATTTGCCATTTTTTTTGGTAAATTAGAGATCCAAGCAGGTAGCAATTTATGGATGAGGGAAGATAGAGGCCACTAAAAGCATATGCGGCTGATCTAGAGAACCAGGTGGACACAGTTTCATTGTAGCTGTTACTCATTTGAAGGCTATAATGTACTCTGAAGTAATTCTGAAGAATTTAACACGGGAGACCTAGGCAAAGAAAATATTTCACTTAATGATTCCGTTAGCTAGATAATGAGAATGAGATTCTCAGTTTGCAATTTTTTGCTAATCTTTTCAGAAGCAGCTTGAATTTTCTTCCAGAGGATACCTAATTTTAAAAAAACACATCTTTTTTTCTCAAAATTAGGCCTAATTGGTAAATGGTTTGGTACTGCTCTATTGTCAGACTTGCAGACATTGAAAGACCAATCTTTCTTGTTAGAATTGTAAATTGGTTGGTCAGGATAGGCTTAATCTGGGAAAGTAACATTAGAGGATACTTGAAGAGAAGAGGGAGTTAACCATGTGTGTATTTAGGCAAAAAATATTCCAGATAAGGGTACAGCTAATGTATAGGTCCCAAGGCTGGGTCATGCCTGAATTATTCATTAAATAGCGAAAAGGCCAGTGTGGCTAGAACACAAAGAACAAGGGGTTGAGTGTCAGGAAATAAGGTCAGAAAGATTGAGTAGACTATCATGCAGGGCTTTTTAGGCTTCTGTAAGGTCTTTGGAATGACTGGAGAGTAAGCTCCTGGAAGGCAAGGGTCATGTCTAATCTGCTCATATGAATCTCTTATTGCCTATTCCCAGTGCCTGATACAAAAAGATATTCAATGTGTTCTTGTCTTATAAATGAATGACAGTTACCTCCTCTCAGGGAGTTCTTTTATTTCCCCGTTAGAGGCAGATTAGTAAAAATATATAATGTAATATGTTTTAGGTTGTAGAGTATTATTATTATTACAGTTTTACTACAAAAGAGACTGATGCCCAAAAGAGTTTTGCTGGTCTAGTAGCCTTAAACTTTTAGAAGCAGATTTTTTCTCTTGAAACAAAATTTGTATACAAATAAATGTACAAAATAGATCAAATGGAGATGCCTTTAAGGAAAAATGATGGAATTGACATTTCATCTCACTTTTTTCCTCTGAGGTCATCCTAGAGAAATTGCCAAAGATTTTAGGCGGTGCTATACTATGATGTTATATCGTTTGGTATAAAGAATCACAAAGTGGTCTCTTGGCAAAGAGCTGTCATTGGGATATGGTTTGTTCCTGAGAAGTGCATTTGTACACCTATGTTCGTTGGACTGAAGACCTGGGCAAGAACAAGGAGATGTGACTAAACATATTATTAGGAGCAAAAGGAATTTCTATCTCTGAGTTTCCACATAGAATTTTTTGCGTGCTCAAGGCTCTCAAGTTCATCCCTTCTATGGTAGTGCCACAGACAGATTAATGTATCTCAGTGTGGCCAAGTTATCCTGTTATGTCCACTTTTGCCATCTCTGCTTTGTTATCTTGTGGATTTTCTAGACTCTGATACTTGTACCTGGTGGTTGGATTTTGACATTGTTACTGGGGGATTTAAACTTGTTACTGCTACTCATGTTGATGGCTCTGTCCATGTCTTCTTATTTGTCTCTGGCTGTGTTACCAGAGATGTTACTTTCTTGTAGAAAGAGTAAGAGTATCTTTCCACCAAAATTTAAAACCTTACTAGGCTCCCTAAAGAATGAGGAGAGACTTTCTTCCAGTTTGCTATATCATCTAAGTAAATAAATTCTTTTGCTGGGCTCTTGCAAAAAGTGGCTTTGCTACATTCATTTCTTATAAGAATATCTCTTGAGGAGGTTAGGAAAAAAAGTCCCGGGACTAAACATTTGCATGATACAACATACTATCAACCCAAAGTGATCTTCCCAGACAGCAATAAACTCCTGAGGTGTTAAGTTTATCTTATTCTCCTTTCAGTTCTACAGTTAAAATTCCAGTGTACTATGGTCTAACTTTTAGTGCCAAAATTTTCATAATTACATTCCCCCCTCCCCAAGAAGTCCCATTGAATCCTTCTATAGAAAGAAGCTACAATGGCCTAATTTTGTGTGTCATTGTTCTGAGGATGAGTATTCTGATTATGCCCCCAGTCTGATATTCTCATTTCATGAAATGGATTTCATATAACCTCAAACTATGGAAAAGAATAAGAATATCTGCCTGATAATCCAGAGAATCCTTCCAGATCTTATCCAAGACCACATGGTGGTACTTCTATGAGTCTGCAAAAATCACAGGGTTATTGCGCTTGGGGACCAAGTCAATTTCAATACCTGGAAAGCCTTCTTAAGAAGAGTGGGACCAAAGAAGCACAGCCTGTGAAGACTAAAATAAATATCTAACTCTTCAATGCCCAGACACTGAGAAACATCAATAAGATTCAAAGAATCATCCAGGAAAATACTATCTAACAAAAATGAACTAAATAATACACCAGGGACAAATCCTGGAGAAAAAGAGATATGTGAGATTTCAGAAAGATAATTCAAAATAGCTGTTTTGAGGAAACTCAAAGAAATTAAAGATAACACAGAGAAGAACTCAGAATTCTATCAGATAAATTTAACAAAGAGATTGAAGTAATTAAAAATAATCAAGCAGAAATTCTACACTTGAAAAATGCAGTTGATATACTAAAAATGCATCAGAGTCTCATAATAAAACTGATCAAGCAGAAGAAAGAATTTGTGAGCCTGAAGACAAGCTATTTGAAAACACAAAATCAGAGGAGACAAAAGAAAAAAAAGTAACCTAGTGATACATGTTAAAGAACTAGAAAAGCAAGAGTAAAGAGAACCCCAATTTAGTAGAAGAAAATAAATAATAGGTATCAGAGCAAAAATAAGTAAAATTGTAATGAAGGAAACAATAAAAAAGATCAATGAAACAGGGTCACGTGTTTGAAAAGATAAGCAAAGTTAAAAATTATTTAGCCAATCTAGTGAAAAGAAAAGGTAGAAGGTCCAAATATATTAAATCAGACATAAAAAAGTAGACATTACAACTGATGCTACTGAAATTATAAGGATCATTAGTGGCCACAGTGAGCATCTATATGCCAATAAATTGGAAAGTCTAGAGTAAATTGATGAATTCCTAGATGAGTACAAGCAATCTCGGCTCACTGCAAGCTCCGCCTCCCAGGTTCACACCATTCTCCTGCCTCAGCCTCCCGAGTAGCTGGGACTACAGGCGGCCACCACCACGCCTAGTGGAGACGGGGTTTCACTGTGTTAGCCAGGATGGTCTCGATCTCTTGACCTCGTGATCCACCCGCCTCTGCCTCCCAAAGTGCTGGGATTACAGGCGTAAGCCACTGCACCTGGCCAAGAGGAGGAAATATTTTCAAACTATATTTTATGAAACCAGTATTACCCTGATGCCAAAACCAGACAAAATCACTTCAAAAGGGAAGAAAACTACAGGCCAATATCTCTGATGAATATTGATGCAAAAAATTCTCATCTAAATACTAGCAAACCAAATTCAATAATACATAAGAAAGATCATACATCATGACCAAGTGGGATTTTTCCCAGGGTTGCATGGATGGTTCAACATATGTAAATCAATCAATGTGATACATCATATGAACATTCTGAAGGAAAAAAAAAAAACACATGACCCTTTCAATTGATGCTTGAAACAGCATTTGATAAAAGCCAATATCCCTTAAGGATAAAAACACTCAAAAACTGGGTATCGAAGGAACATGCCTCAACATGATAAAAGACATATATAAAAAACCCACAGCTAGTATCATGCTTAATGGAGAAAACCTGAAAGTCTTTCTTCTGAGATCTGCAAGAAGACAAGGGTATTCACTTTCACCACTGTTATTTACATAATATTGGAAATCCAAGATAGAGCAATCAGATAAGAGAAAAATATAAAATGCCTCTAAATTGAAAAGGAAGAAGTCAAATTATTCTTGTTTGTAAATGACATAAACTTATTATATTTGGAAAAACGTAAAGACTACAACAAAATCTATTAGAACTGATAAACAAATTTTGTAAACTTGCAGGTACAAAATCAACATACAAAAATTAGTATCATTTCTATATGCCAACAGTGAATAATCTCAAAAAGAAATAAAAGAAGTAATTGCATTGACAATAGCCAACAATAAAATAAAATACCTAGGAATTAATGAAAGAAGGGAAAGATCTCTATAATGAAAACTATGTAACACTGATGCAGGAAATTGAAGAGGACACCAAAAATGTAAATATATTTTGTGTTCATGGATTGAAAGAATCAATACTATTAAAATGTCCATACAACCCAAAGCAATCTACAGATTCAATACAATCCCTATCAAAATACCAATGATATTCTTCATAGAAATAAACATTTAAAAATCTTGAAATTTATATAGAATCACAAACAACCAGAATAGCCAAAGTTTTCCTGAGCAAAAAGAAAAAAATTACCATTTTCCACAGAATTAGAAAAAACAATCCTAAAATTCATATGGAAACAAAAAAGAGCCTGAATAGCCAAAGCAATCTTAAGCAAAAAGAACAAAGCTGGAGGCATCACATTAGCTGACTTCAATCAATACTACAAGCCTATTGCTACCAAAACAACATGGTACTGGTACAAAAATAGACACACAGATCAATGGAACAGAATAGAGAATCCAGAAATAAAGCCACACATCTACAACCAACTGATCTTTGACAAAGCTGAGGAAAATAAGCAATGGGCCAGGTGTGGTGGCTCACCCTGCAATCCAGCACTTTGGGAGGCTGAGGTGGGTGGATCATCTGAGGTCAGGAGTTTGAGACCAGCCTGGCCAACATGGAAAAACACTGTCTCTACTAAAAATACAAAAATTAGCTGGACATGGTGGCAGCCACCTATAATTCCAGCTACTCAGGAAGCTGAGGAGGGAGTATCACTTGAACCTGGGAGGCAGAGGTTGCAGCGAGCCTAGATAATGCCACTGCATTCTAGCCTGGGCCACAAGAGCGAAACTCGGTCTCAAAACAAAACAAAACAAACAAACAAAAAATGAAAACAAGCAAGAGTCACTTTATTCAATAAATGGTGCTGGGCAAGCTGGCTAGCCATATATAGAAGAATGAAGCTAACACCTATCTCTCACCATATACAAAAATTAACATAGAATGCAAGACACACTATTGGTGGGAATATAAATTACTTCAACCCCTATGGAAAACAGTATGGAAATTTGTCACAGAACTAAAAATAGAACTACCATTTGACCTGGAAATCCCACTACTGGGTATTTACCAAAAGGAATATAAATCATTTTATCAAAAAGACAATTGCGCTTGCATGTTTATTGCAGCACTATTCACAGTAGAAAAGCCATGGAATCAACCTACGTGTCTATCAAGTATGATTAGATAAAGAAAATGTGATATGTACACACAATGGAATACTATGCAGTCTTAAAAGGAATGAAAGTATGTCATTTGCCTCAACATGGATGGAGCCGGAGGCCATTATGCTACATGAAATAAGTCAGAAAGAGAAAATCAAATACTACATTTTCTTACTTACAAGTGGAACCTGAACAATGAATACACATGAACATAAAGATGAAAATAAGAAACACTGGAGACTCCAAAAAATGGCAGGAAGGAGTGGTTGAGGGTCAAAAAACTATCTGTTGGGTACTATGTTCACTACTTCGGTGACAGCTCCCCTAAAAGCCCAAACCTTACCATTATGCAATATACTCATGAAACAGACCTACACATGTGCTCCCAAACCTAAAATTTAAAGAAAGTACCCTTAGACTTGAAGTTAGCCTCAAGTTTTTGTCCTCATTTTACACGAGTTACAGAATAAGGACGAGCAAAATTCCTCAGGATCCTTGAGGCAGCCTGTCTATCCCAGGATCCTCACTACTTCCTGGAATACCTTTTGCTCTTCCAGGTCACAGTTAAAATTAATGTATGTTTCTAAATCACTCTCTGTCCTATGAGAATAAAGAATCATTGTACTGCAATGCAATACACCTTATGTACTAAAGTATGAGCTAAGGGACTTGTGTCTTGTGCCGGTGCTGCCACTAACTAGATGTAGAATTTGGACAAGCTCTTTCATCTTTTTGGGTTCTCCATCTTTAAAATAAATGGCCTGGACAAAATAATCCTTCCAGGTAATTGTCAACTTGACGTTGAAGGATTCTAGTAAGATGGATCAGTTATTGAATCTGCCTTGGCTTGGCATCATTTTGTATCAGTTACCCATGGTGAAAAAAATTCCTAAATCTGTAGGAATGACTTGCTGTGTTTTTATAGATTAAAAGTTTTTTTCATTCTATTTGAAGGTATGTTGGCTCTTTTGGGTAAAAATTCAGAGTATGAAGTTAATGAGGCCAAGTTGCAATTGTCATTTACCATATGGGCAAAGTAGTTTTGTTTGTTTCCTGGTCACAATCTCTATGCTATTAATCTTCCCCTCTTTCCTCCAGCCATTTCAACGATACAAGTTTCAAGGCAAGATTCAGCATGAATGTCCACGGATTAGTACTGATCATTCTAAAGACTGGGAGAAGCACTCCAGTGACATTTGAGTGGCAGCATTTTTTGGCAGATGAGGGTAGCATAATCATAATTAATAGAGGCCACCATGATTTCTGGAGGTGACTCTCTGTATTACATCAGCCTTTAAGTACATGACAAGAACAGTTAAACATCAGCCAGAGAAATGATTGAAATTCCTCTGCCTTGTCCATTGGAGGTAGTACCTCTTACAACTATGGGCCAAATTAAGGCCAAGAAAAGTAAAGATGAGAGAACTATTTGTGATGAAAACCATCTGGGTTTTGTTTCTAGTTTTGAGCACAAAACATAATATTCCCAGGCAATTGGAATGGATCTGCCAGATGCTTGGGACTCTTTTTTTTTTTTTTTTTAAGGTTTTCATGTAAAATAGTTGAATTGGGATGAGGAATGGAATCTTCATTATTCTTTGCTGTGATCCGTTTGTTTGCCTAAGAGGGAAAATCTAGCACATGTTGGATACTGCCTCATCTTCAGTGACATTACAGTACAAACAAATGATTCTCAAGTGTGACCAGTTAGCTGGCTGAAGTCATCAGAGCCTCATTATGGCTGTGGCTTATTTCTTAGCCTTGGAAAAGATGCCTTGTCTGGGGTACTCTATACAGCGAAAGCTTAGATATGAGTAGTGGTGTTTCAAGCAGTTGAACTTTCAAACAAAGGCTCATCCAAAGCATGAACATTGGAAAGAAAGAGTGGGAGAAGCAAATGAGGATTAATAAAGGCATCAGAACAACAGCAGGCATCGCAAGGGAGTAGAAAAGCTAAGTCTAGGAATATCATAGAGGATATACCTGTTCAACATGGAAAATGTGGATAGATAGCCTATAAGTTTAGGAAGTGATTAGAAATCAAGCACATGTAGGTTTGAGTCCTGGCCCTCTCACTTATTGACTACATAAACTTGGGGAAGTCACTTAACTGTATTAAAGCTGTTTCCTCATCTTTGAAATGGGGATAGTAATAGTAATAATCTCACAAATGTTAGTCCCTTCTTGTTTCAACTCTAGATGTTTAGGATTTTAAGCAGATTTTTTCTGAATTTCCTCCCTCCTTCTCTAGGCCTATAATGGAGATCACACTACAAACATACCAGACATAAACATTTAAGATAGGGAGTACATGAACTGACTCTTATTCCAAATGAGCTGCACAAGACATCTGCTCCTTTTTCCTAAGAGCAGGATTCAATGGGAGGCAGAACGTGAGAGAAGGGGACATACTTATGGAGCAGTAGTTAAACACAAGCACTGTAACAGATTATTTACGTATATTAGTTCATCAAGACCCCAAGCTTTACTAAGTAGACGATATAATGCCTGTGCTAAAGAGTAGAAAGTGGAGGTTCAGATGATTAATTTGCCTACATTCAATGAGCTAGAGATCTAGAGAATGTCAGCAATGAGATTAAAACCTAGGCCTCGGTGATTTCAAATCCTGAGCTCCTTTCATATAATTCAGTGGATCCTGAAAACAAACTTTTGAAGTAGGAAGATGAAGATTATTATTTTCATTTTTCTGCTTCTATTTTTGGGAGAGGAAAATGGAACCCAGAGAAGTTTAGTGACTGGCTTATTGTATGTCAAAATCAAAACTAGAATCTTGGGTGCTTCTTTCTATTGTTCACCTTCTTTACATTAATTGATTCCCCTTCCCTTTATATGGGCAATGTTCGCAAAGCATCAAGCATAGAACACATGGCTCTGCTCTTCATGATGGGTGCTCAAGCAGATATCAGGGTAAACATTTTGTGGAGTGTGATAAAATTATATCAAGCTGAAAAAATGCTCTTAGAAATCCCTACCTTAAGATTTTGAGCTGTGATTATTCACCTTTTTTAAGTAATGCTCTTCTACAAGCATATGATCAAAGCGGTGGATTCTCCCTAGATAAAATACACATGCACAGCATTCTACAAATTATTTCAGGTTTGGGGGGGTGTTTTATTTTTGTTGAGACAAGGCCTCACTATGTCACTCAGCTGGAGTGTAGTGCCACTGTCTCGGCTCACTGCAAATTCTGTCTCCCAGGCTCAAACAATACTCCTACTTCAGCCTCTCAAGTAGCTGGAACTACAGGTGAATGCCACAATGCTCAACTAATTTTAATTTTTGCTTTTAATTGAGACGGGGCTTCCCTATGTTGCCCAGGCTGGTCTTGAACTCCTGGGCTCAAGCAAAGTCTTAAGATGGGGATTCCAAGCAATCCACCTGCTTCAGCCTCCTAAAGTGTTGGGGTTACAGGCATGAGCCACAGCACCCAGCCAACTTCAGGGGTTTTTAGACTTGAGAAAGAAAGATAAGTTAAGAGAACCACAAAGATGTGTTGTCCAAAGCAACTTAATGACTTATGAAGCTATCTTGGAGTCATTTTGCCCTAAGTGATCTTCCTTTCCCCCAATCACCTAAAATTTTTAGCATCCTCACTTAGATAGATTAGCATTGGTGTAACATATTGTGTAGAAGAAGTTTCAGGTCTTAGATTTAAGTCCTTGATCCATCTTGAGTTGATTTTTATATAAGGTGAGAGATGAGGATCCAGTTTCATTCTCCTACACGTGGCTAGTCAATTATCCCAGCACCATTTGTTGAAAAGGGTGTCTTTCTCCCACTTTATGTTTTTGTTTGCTTTCTCGAAGATCAGTTGGTTGTAAGTATTTAGGTTTATTTCTGCATTCTCTATTCTGTTCCATTGGTCTATATGCCTATTTTTATGCCAGTGCCATGCTGTTTTGGTGACTATGGCCATATAATATAGTTTGAAATCACATAATGTGATGCCTCCAGGTTTGTTCTTTTTGCTTAGTCTTGCTTTGGCTATGCAAATGGCTAACAAATATATGAAAAAATACTCAACATCACAAATGATAAGGGAAATGCAAATCAAAACCACAATGCAATACCACCTTACTCCTGCAAGAATGACCATAATCAAAAAATTAAATAAAATAGATGTTGCCATGGATGCAGTGAACAGAGAACACTTCTGTACTCCTGGCGGGAATGTAAACTAGTACAACCACTATGGAAAACAGTGTGGATATTCTTTATAAAACTAAAAAACTGAAAGTAGAACTACCATTTGATCCAGTGATCCCACTACTGGGTATCTACCCAGAGGAAAATAAGTCATTATACAAAAACGATAATTGCACATGCATGTTTATAGCAGCACAATTTGCAATTGCAAAGATGTGGAACCAAACCAAATGCCCATCAATCAATGAGTGGATAAACAAACTGTGATATATGTGTTATATATATATATA